>NC_141389.1:16679020-17164020 GCF_017979445.1 Akebia trifoliata | reverse complement strand
TCCCAAACATTTATTTTGATTTTTGTCCCTATTTCTCCATATTAAGGTAATAATCACTATAAGCCTCGAAACACCATTTTGCATGTTAATTAGACTTAATTCTACATAAATAAATTCATTTACTAGATAAATCTAATTACATATGTTTCTTATTCAGAAAATCAACATTTTGAAAATAAAATCTCAAGGTAAAAGCATTTGGTCCACTTTGGAATACTCTAATCCTTAACTCATGTTCTCATCTTTTGTCTTTTTGTGAAAAGAAAAATAGAGGCTACTTTTAGACTCTTTTACACACATTTTTCTCTATAAATAGAGCTTTAATCTATAGATAAATCCTCTCTCCCTCTTGTTTCTCTCATCCAAGACTCCTTTAATCTAACCCTCTTAGCCTCTTCTCTTATATTTTTTGTATTTTTATCTTCTAGTTATTTTTTTTGGCTAAATAGTCTTATAAGAAGTTGAAGAAGAATAATTTATAAGTTTCTCCATGAAATGAAGAGAAAGTTCTTTCACCTTTTATCTTCCTTCCATTACGATGAAATTAGGCTAAGCTCCCCTCAATTGGAGAGTAAAAAATCCTAGAGCAAGTTCTTGTGTTGTTTCTAGTTGCATGTATTTCTTTTATCTAACACATTCATGAGTTCTTTTTAAAATTTCTTACATCTTTTATTCTTAATATAAATACTTTATGCTTAGCTTAGATCAAGATAAAGTATGCTTAAATTAGATAATTGGTAGTAGGAAGTTCAAGAAATTCTACTTTCTTTATGTTCCCTTATTTAATTTCATTTGCTAAATTTTCGATCTAAGGAGCTAACACCAAGTCTGTACGATTGAGTTATAAAAAAGTTAGAGACTAGGAATTACTCATCAACATGTTTTAGGTAGATCAACCTCCAATGGTGTTTTAATTCTATAAGTTTACTTGTTTTTAATTTTATTTACTGTGATTAATTTTCTAGCAACTTTAAATCTTCTTGGTAAGTTCTAAAATACAAAGAAAAATAATTTTTATTTCTTTTGGTTAATTTGAATTTTATCTTCTTAGCTTAACTTTATTCTCCCTTTATCTTAGGTTCGATCCCCTACTTGTCCCACAAGTAAGGTACAAGTAAGATTAATATTAACTTCGATACGAAGAACAACGATATTACCACAAGTAACAAAGACATTAAAGATGAAGATTTTGAGGAAAAAAATCATGTTTTTTATTTAACACAATGAAGATTGAGGGTATAGATAATTAGTGGTAGGGCTTTACACATTAGTGAGTGAAGGAACCCTAAATTCCATTGTCGTTCAAGTTTTTATATTATATCTTCCAACTCAAAGAGCCCACACCAAGGCCTTGGAGTTGAGTCAAACTTAGATTTAGCTTTAATAATTTCTCGAGGGGACTCTAATCACTAATGTTAATTCTCTCATTATTTTTAATTTATATTTCATTTCTATTATTTTAAATTCCAACAAGTTTTATTTCCTTTTGGTTACTTTAAAAACACAAAAACAGATTTTTGAAATAATCAGGTTTAGCCTCGAAATATCATGTTGCATGTCCTTTTATACTAAGTAGGCTTAGCATTTGTTGAAAAATTCTGATTACGTGCATGTTCACTGTGCAGGTCAAATATCAAATCATCAAATTTGGACATCAAAATTAGAAAAGAGATCTTGCATTACCATCTAAAAGTCAAAAGAAGCAAGCTAATCAAGTTTCAGCCCAAAAGAAGACATAAGACCGCACACACAAAGTAGCATGGATTGTTTTAATTTTTTGGGAGTTGTTTCCTCAAGTGCACTTATGCGTAATCGCAATGGCGGCTAAGAATGAGTCTTTTCAGAACCTAAGATTTCTATAAATAGAGAAGTTATCAATGTAGAAAGGGTCTTCCCCTTTTTAGAAGTCTCATTCCTTTAACCTAAAACTCTTAGGCTTTCCTCTTGTATTTTTCCATTTTTAGAAGTTGGTTTTCCATTAGAATTCTATAGATTTATAAAGAAGTTAATGTAACCTTTGATTTTCAATTAATACAAGTGTTGTTTCTTCTATTCTATCTTATTTCCTTACAATGGACATAAGCTAAACTCTATCCATTAGTGAGAGGAGGAGCCTATGAGCAAATTATTATTATTGTATTTTTGTTCTTTATTTTTCATTAATGCTTTAATGTTCATTAGGTCACTTTAAGACATTGTCCAAGTCCATTAGATTAAAACTTAAGTTAAACCCTTACATTTTTTATATTTTAACTAGATATTTCATGCTTAGATTAGTTCAAGATGAAATATGCTTAAATTAGATAATTGGTAGTAAAGGCTTCACACATTAGGAGTGAAGGAGCCCTAAACATCATTATTACTAAAGCTTCCATGCTATATCTTCCAAACCAATGAGCTAAAACCAAGCCCTTGGAGTTAAGTTAAAAGAAGGACAAGACTTAAATTTAACTTTAATAATTACCTTAGGAGACTTAATGGTACTTCATTCCTTGTTTTTAATCTATATTTCATTTCTATTATTTTAAATTCCATCAAGTTTTAAGACATGTTGGTTACTTCAAAATCACAAAAAATGATTTTAGTAGTTGGTTTGATTTATCTCCATAATTTTACCTTGATTTTACCCCATTTTTTAGGGCCTGATTGATTCAACTGTCAGAATCTACTGTCAGCTTCTGCTGTTAGAATCTGCTGTTAGAATCTGAAACACTGAAAAGTTTGCTTGATAGAACTTTTTAAAAGTGCTGTGTTGTCAAAATCTGCTGTCAGAATCTGGTAATTACTTACAGCTTCAAGAATTTCCTGTATTAGGGTAAAATGACCAAATACGCTTAAGGTTGCTAATGCACCAAGAATACAATAAAAATTACCAGAATACCCCTATAATTATATAATTACACTAAATATATATAAAAATAATAAAATTATATAAAATTAAAATAATTATTATTTTAATTTTAAAATGTCTATAAAAATTATAAAAAAATTTATAACTTTATAGAAATTTCGGCAGCATCTCCTCTTAAAAATGGACATGAAATTTTCCTGATAAACAAAATACCTGCATAATACGCAATCCAAAATTCACATTATACATAACACATCCACATGACATCGTATATACATAACATATCCACATAACATCTAATTTGCATGCTGACATCATTTAAACATAATAACCATAGTTAATATAATAAGTAAAACTGAAATATATAAAAACATGAAAAATATACATCCAACAAATGCATACAAAAGATGTTTTTCATTCTTCTTATTTGACTCCGCTATTTTATCTTGAGGAACATTATCAATGATAATGTCAACTTCATCTACCCACAGAAAAGACCCTGCATGTCTCTATAAAGTAAAATAACACATGAATTAATATCAATGTCACCAAATATAAATACGCACCCAACATTAATATCAATACCATATTACCTGCCAAGATGGACACCTATAAAACATCCTCCCATAATTTTATTTTGTTTTAGCTGTGATTAATGTCATCACTTGACCACATGAACAACATAGTGGATACGTATAGTTTGCCATTAATACTATTCATCATACACAAAGACAATAAATAAATAATCATAGAATCTTCGAAATATACTTAAAAATAGTATAATCTTTATTCCAACATCGTTTAACAGTATTTATAATTACGATAAAAAATAAAAAAATAGAATATGAAAATGTATCAATGATTGCCAATAAATATGGCATCGGCTATTAAATTCATTTGTATTTTCATTATTTGTTGACTTTGACGACCTCCTAATGGGAGAACTGGATACTCTTGATTAGTGATACCATCTTCTTCCACTTCCGTAAATCCTTCTTCCTAGAATAGGGTAAATTCTTCATCGACAATTGCTAATTTTCTGATAAAATTATGCAATGCCATGCAAGCAACAACTATGTTTTGTTGTTTGTCCAAAATATATGAACACATAACTTCAAGATTGGTCATTTTACTTTCAAAACCCCAAAGGTTCGTTCGATCACGTTCCGAAGTAATGAATGTAAATGATTGAATAGCTCATTTCGACCATTTGCCCGTGATCTCCTATAATCTTGTAGATGGTATCGAAGACCTCGATAAAGCGCGAGATAACCACCCATGAGTGGGTACCCAGCGTCTACCAAATAGTATTTACCTATTATCCAAAAAAAAAAAAAAATTTAGGATTGAATATAAATGGATATAATTGACAAACTTTTAATTATATACCTGGTGGAGGATATGAAAAATTTAAACTAAGAGTATTCACTATCTCAAGGAAGACACGTGAATCATTAGCCGACTCTTTCCAACCATCCTCCACATGAGTGAACAATATGTCAAACGAAAATGTTGCCATTACATTTTGTGTGAGTCCCTTATGTCCTCGATATCGTATTTGTTCTGCAATTGGTACAAATGTACTAACATGCGTCCCATCTATCGCTCCAATACAACCCTACATATTTTTAAGGTATATTAATATATAAACATTAATAAAACAAAATATAGCCTTAAAAAAAAATATATATATATATATATATACAATTACCTTAAAATATGGCCAAAAACGAGGATTGTTATGGATGTGCGAAGGGACTTCATTGAGGTCGGGAGGTACAATTAAGGACTTTGACAAGTTCACAATAGTCAAAAAACTTTGTTGAAATACTTGCTAATCGTTTGAGGTGAGTGATCGAAATGATTTTCAATTAATCTTTGACCTTGATTATGTCCTATTAGCAATAAGAACATCGATAGTTGTTCTTGAATAGTAACGTAGCGTCCCATCTTAAATATACCTTGATCTTCCAAACTACTGCACAGATTTAGAAATACGTGTCGTTCTATTCTAAATAGTGCATGACATGTCGCATGATTATCATCTAGTGTTTCCCGTACAAAGTCAATCCCCTTTAACTGACTATTACTCTGTGACTCCCTATATAAGAAATTATCGCAATAAAATAAGGAACCTAAGACGCCTCCTGTAGTGGCCATACGTAAACCACTTGACTAGATAGTATTGGGGTATCACCATTTGAACCGATGGTATCAGTCATATCATCTGAATAGATAGTAATTGTGGTATCAATCTTATCATCTGAATCCATATGACCTACTTATAATCCATATTAGTCCTATATATCCATCTAACAAAAAATATTAATCACAATATCTATCCAACAACAAATAAAATATCAGAGATCCATCAACAAAAAATAAATGATCCAAACTTCATAGTATATTACACCATAACACATTCAAAAAGTAGCCAATGTATATTACACCCTATAGGTGCATCATAAAACCTAGATAAAATATTAAAGTAACATATAAACATGTCTAAACATCTTCTCTTATCATAAAATTAGACATCTCGTCCTCCAGCCACCTAAGACAAACCTCTGCTGATCGTAACGCACAAAATATCTCTCTGAATTGTTTGTTCTTACTAAACATCTTCAATGCAAAACGATAAAGATCACTCTTGGGGGTTAAATCTGGTAGTTCATCTAAGAGAGACACCGACTCTTGAATACTGTCTTTCTTAATATTAGTGGGATTGATAGCAGCATATGTCTGACTATGTACTGCATCTGCGAGCTTTTCCAATGACTGGCCAATTCGTATTATAATAGTCATTTTCTACTTACGATTATGAGGTGGTAGATGATCGCCACTTCTACGTCGAGTAGGGTATGTGGGTAGGGGTACAATATGGTTAGCATTATCCTCAAACTCAATCAGCATCAGGAGTCAAGTTTAAAGGTGTATCAGACTCTGGAGGTTGGGTCACCATAACATTATCTAGATCATTCGCATCAAGATTCTCATTCTGAGGTGTTGATGCAGATGGCATTGTACCAGATGTAGGCGACCACATGCGGCTACCAGTGACATATGTGCTTCCAAAAATGAAATGTAATTGTTTCGCAAACTTCAGAGGTTCCTTTTAGAATATTGCATCTTTTGGATGATGCTATAAAAAATATAAACCCTAAGTTACATAAAGAAACAAAAATCTTAAAATAAATAAAAGATGAAATTAACAAAAAAAATGTACCTCCAACCACTCATCCCACCACTCATCACTTGCATCTAATATGTCAGTTTCAATATCATAAGAGACGCAAGTATTCGTGTAAACCTTATTTCAACGTCCCCAAATACATTTTTGTCTATCCTATTTGTTCTTTATTTGCCTTCTATCGTAATAAACATTTGTTCTTTTATTAAACTCCTTGACGAAGAAATCATAATCGGTCTTGTCAACTAAGTTATAACAGATCTCGACCCAAACTTCATGTTGTTTGGGTGTTCAATCTACTTTCGCACTCTTTGAATTATTATCTTCTATCTACCAATGGTAATAACAAGAGTAGTGCATAGAATGAAACATGTCATATTTTATTTCAATAATCTAACATGATTCATTGGTTGAACAATAATTGTTGTGTGTATGTGCGTGTGTAAGTTAAAGAAAAAAATATATATTTTAACTTTTGCACAGTGTAATCAAAGAGATAAACCAGGAAGCAATGTCAGGTTACCATATAGATAGTCGGAAGAACACAGAGTTCTCAGTCCCACGGTGAGGGAGCCCTGTGTTCTCAATCTTTGACTGTACAACGTACAGTAATTGTTGTGTGCGTGTGTAAGTTAAAGAAAAACATATATAAATTTTTGAACTAACAATCAACAGATGAGACTGAACAATTACAAGTTATTTGCACGTAACTAAATTTTTACATTCCTCCGTACATGTAAAAAACAATTAGATTGCCTCCTTGAATATTTGACCTTGAACTAATCAAGAATTGTATACTATTTGTGTAGGTAGTGTGTTAGAGACTCACATTTTGGGATATGGGAATAATGAGATTCAACCTGTGAGAACAAAGAAGATATAATGGAATTATAACATGCATCATTTACTATACCATCAATAGGGCATTTCTAGGCTACGCAATATGCAAAGAATTTTGCAACCACATAGATTACATCGCAAATCCAATGTTTTCTTGTATTTGGATTGTACAATAGTCCAAATTCCAGTTAAACTTCCGACAAGCTGTAGAAGAATTATTGAGAATTATGCCTATTCAAATCTATAAAAAAAATGGCATCTTATGTTTGTTAATCTATTCATCATGGAATAATTTTGTGATGGTAGTTGGAGTTGGCAGCTCTCCTAGGGTTTTCTCAGCTTGGATCCCTAGAAAAGGGATCATATTAATAAGCCCATACGAACAACTTGATGACTGCCTTCTTTCAACACTATGAGCGAAATATGGAAAAAGAAAGGAAAACTTATAGACTGACCCCATTGTCTCTACTGTAGGAACTACGAGATCACTCCAAGGACACCTTTGGCTTTTAAGGGTCATGATTCATTTATATATTCCATATGGAACAATTTTACTATTAAGTTTATTGGCAAACTTTGAACCTTGATTCCTTTGTCCAGCCTTTCCAGAGTTTTATCCCATTCATTGACAATAAATAAATAAATAAATAAATAACCAGAAAAATATGCTATACCTCTAAACTCTAGAGCAGAAACTCACATGGAAAAGTGTAACCCTCATATAGAGAAGCCTATTGTTTGTTGCAAATGATCCTAATTGGTATTGAAATGGTAGATGGTGCACCTTAAAATTTTCAATGGGTTTATAAAAAAAATGGATATCACTGTGAACCCCACTATTACATGTATTGTCTCGAGAGGCATTTATGATTTTGTCCAGAAGTCCCTAAGAAGAGTACCTAATGGAGATCAAGTTGTTGACCCAATAACTCAAGTTGATGTTTCCAAGTCTTCTCAAGAACCATTGTAAGGAATTGACGGTCCGATGACTAGGACAAGGACAAAGAGGATGGAAGAGGTATTGCAAGGCTTGATTGTGGAAGTACAATACAAAGAGGCCATTCTAGAATATTCTAAGGCTAACTTCAAAGATATCAAAGTTTCATCAAGGATGGTCAACTATCTTTTTATGCAAGAGATCAATTTGAATGCAAGGGTTAATTGAGAATTTTATGTTCTAATTGTCCTTAGTTTTGAATTCTTTATTTTTTAAGGACTAATTAGACTTTCTTTATTTTTTTCAAGGACTAATTAGAATTAATCTTGATCTAATTTATCTATAAAAGGGTACCTCATCTTGTAATTGAGACACAATTTACAATTTACATTTTATGAGCAATTCTTTGAAGTTTATTCAAGAAGTTTCTTAAGTCTTCATGTGTTCTTTATGAGTTCTTGTATGAGTTCTTGTATGAGTTCTTGTTTGAGTTCTTGAAGAAGTGCATGAATCTTCGACTTATCAAAGGAGTGATCATCCTTTGTGGCGTCTCAAGGTTGGGGTTTTATGGACATAGCTTCCTTAAGGTTCTAATCCAAGCAACATCATCTCTTATTTCTATACAACTTGTGTTTCCTTTGAATTAAAAGATTCCTAGAAGAGATCATCAAGAGGAGTTTCCAAGAGGAAACATATCATTTGGTATCATTATCAAGAGGAGTTTCCAAGAGGAAACATATCATTTGGTATCAGAGCACCAAGATTGCTGGAAAATACATCAAGATTGAAGTAATCCTTCGAAGATTTGGTTCGGGTGACATTTGAATTGGAGATCAAACGGGTTGAGTCATGCTCTCCAACAAAATTTAGATCAAATCAAACCCAAAAGATTGCTGGAAAACAGGTTTTTCTTCCTTAAAACTCATTTTGTTGTGTTTTTAATTAAAACCATGAACATTTAATGAAAGACCATCAAAGAAATAGCGATATATATATTGATCTTGCTTGAATTTAAATCTTCTTTGATGTGTTACCTTCAATTTCATTCCAATTCGAGAAATCAGTTATATCTATCATAAACCATTTGTTTGATCCACATGTATTTATTTAAACTTGGCATACTAATCAGAAAATAAAATAATAAAAAAAAAATTTGGACAGCCACAAAGAACATTCATTGTTGTTGAATTGCTGTTTTGTTGTTAAAAAAAAAGAGAAAAGAAGAGGAACATATCTTCCTAATTATTTTCTTTTGCATTTGGATCACCAAACAAGAACACTTGAAATCAGAAAAAAATAAAATAAAAATAAACATTCTTAGATTTCCAACACGACCCTCTAAAGAGGACTGATCCTTGAACTTCAACCATTACATATCGTTCCTTAAATTCTTGAACCAAAATTGTTCATACATGATAAAGAATTAATCGATTGCTGTAGTTTAATCAACCACCTTCAAAGAACAAGCATCTATTACTATTCTTTGATGTTCTTGCTGGATTTTTGATTTCATCGAATTTTTTACGATTGTTGTAGGAATAACTTGCTGGATTTTTTTTTCTTTCTTGATGTTTAGGCAGTAACTTGTTGTTGCTGTATGTATTGTTCATTGAATTTTGATGGTAAGTCATCTTGTGTGAGTTTACGTTATTCTTGAATGGAATTTGATCATTGATTCCATCGTCAAGTTGCTATATTGAGAACAAATGTAATTTTTTTTTGGTTGGAAATTCAGCAAACACAACTAACGTTGCTGTATTGAGAATAAATGTATTTTTTTTTGCTTTTACTGGAAATTTAGCAAACATAACCAATGTTGCTGTATTGAGAATAAATGTATTCTTGCTGGAAATTCAGAAACCACATTTCTATTGTTGGGGTTTATTGCTGAACTATCAAGCCAATTAAAAAAAAATGAGATGGTTCTTTCTTGCTAAAATTTTAGCAAATGTGTTACAGCAATTCCGCCATTAAAGAAGAATATAAAGAAAAAAGTTCGAGAGAAAAACGAAAAATTCTTTGATCATGTATGATGCTCTTACATAGTTCGATTATTTAAACTGTTGAAAATTCGTTCTTTCTTATATTGCTGTTTTTGTTGGAAATTTCGGAATAAAACATTTATCTTTTGTTGAATTTCAGCCACAACGTGTATTTGTTGATTGGCTAGTTTGTTCTCAAACATCCCATTACTGAAATTGACAGCAAATAACGTTTTCTTTTTATTTCTTTATCTCATCCCCAACGTCTTCTATTTGTTTAAAAAAAAAAAAAAAAAAGATTGATATTCGTTGTTCGTAGTATAGAAAAATCGATAAAATTGGAGTTGCTAACTTCCAACGGCCATAACTTTTGATCCGGATATCGGAACGACTATTAGTGCATATCAAATAGAAGCTCTTTTCAAGATCTACAAGTTGAACTAAGCAAAGCCTTGTTCCACACCATTTTGACCTTCAATTCCATTATTTTCATCACTTTCTAGGACTTACAAGATTGTTGTATTCTTTTGTTGTTTTCGTTTATTTAAACTTACAGGTTTCAACCATGAGTAAGGAAGGAGGAGAACCACATGAGACCGACCTGAAATTATTCATCAAGGCCATTCATGATCAATTTAAATTATTGAATTCAAGGTTGGACAATATGAAATCCTTTAATGAATCTAAACCATATCGAAGACATGAGTTCGACGGAGAAGAAGATATTCATTCCAAAGCGAAGAGAGTACATTATCGACGGGATAAAAAAGTTGATTTCAAAGAAGATAAAATTTGGGTAGCATAAAGATGACGATTCTGACCTTTCACGGAAAGAATGATCTTGAATTATATTTGGAGTGAGAAAGAAAGGTTGAGCATGTTTTTTATTGTCATAATGATTTCGAAGATAAAAAAATAAAGCTAGCCGTCGTGGAATTTACAAACTATGCCAGTATATGGTAGGATCAATTGGTGATCAATAGGCGCAGAAATGATGAGAGACCTATTCGATCATGGGATGAGATGAAGTCAGTGATGCGTAAAAGATTTATTCCTAGCCATTAATATCGAGATTTGTATATCAAATTGCAAGGGTTGGTTCAAGGTTCCATGAGTGTAGAGGATTATTATAAAGAAATGGAGATTGCCATGATTAGAACAAACATAGAGGAAGATAGAGAAGCAACCATGACTAGATTCATTGCCGGATTGAACAAAGAGATTACTGATGTGATTGAGTTGCACCATTATGTGGAGATGGAAGAGTTACTATACAAAGCCATTAAAGTGGAAAAGCAAATCAAGTCTAGAAGGTTCAGATCTGGATCATCTTCTAATAATCCGTGGAAACTAAATTGGAAGGACAACAAAATTCCTTTCAAACCAAAAGAAGACGCAAAGTCGAAGCCTTCGGTTTCTATTCCTAAAGATAGATTTGAAACAAAGTCTCTTATTAAGTCACGTCAGATTAAGTGTTTTAGGTGCCAAGGGTTTGGACACATTGCTTTTGAATACCCAAACAAAAGGGTTATGGTTGTATTGGCAAACGGAGACATTGAAAGTGCTAGTTCAAGTGACAACGAGATGCCTCCATTAGAGGATTGTTCTGATGTTGAAGTAGAAAAGCTTGTGCATGGTGATTTACTTGTCACAGGAGAGCTTTGAGTATACAGCCTAAGGATGAAGGAGATGAGGAGCAACATCAGTATATTTTTCACACAAGATGCCATGTGAAGGATAAAGTCTGTACATTGATTATTGATAGTGGGAGTTGTACTAATGTTGCTAGTACCTTGTTGGTAGAGAAGTTGAATTTGAAATGGCAGAAACATCCTAAATCATATAAGCTACAATGGCTAATTGATTATGGAGAAGTGAAGGTAAACAAGCAAGTTCAGATTCCTTTCTCAATAGGCAAGTATGTGGATGAGGTTATTTGTGATGTGGCACTGATGCATGCTGGTCATATATTGCTCGATTGACCATGGTAATTTGATAAGAGAGTGTCGCATGATGGGTATAAAAACCGTTATTCTTTTGTAATGAACATTCAAAAAATTGTATTGGCCCCTCTCAAGCCTTTGCAAGCTTATGAGGACCAGGTCAGGATAGCAAGTGAGTGTAAAATGAGAGAGAAACAAAGGTGTGAGCAAAAAGGAGAGCAAAGTGAACAACATGGAGAGAAGAAGAAAGTACTGAGTGTACTTGCTGAAAAACATGATGTTAAAAGTGTAATGATAGCAAGGCCACAAGTTCTACTTCTTATGTACAAAGATGTTTATTTTTCCACTGACGATCTTAACTCATTTATGCGTAGTGTTGTTGTATCTTTATTGCAAGATTTTGAGGATCTTTTTCCCGAGGATATTCCACATGGTTTACCTCCTTTAAGAGGAATTGAGCACCAAATAGACTTCATGCCTGGTTCTGCTATACCAAATAGACATGCTTATAGAGCTAATCCCGAGGAAACAAAGGAGATACAGAGGCAAGTGGATGAACTGTTGCAGAAGGGATTTGTAAGGGAAAGTCTTAGCCCATGTTCGGTTCCTGTTCTCTTAGTACCAAAGAAAGATGGAACATGGCGCATGTGTGTGAATTGTCGAGCTATTAATAAGATAACGGTAAAATATAGGCATCCTACCCTAGGTTAGATGATATTTTCGATGAATTGCATGGCTCTCATTTGTTTTCTAAAATTGATTTAAAGAATGGGTATTATCAAATTTGCATGAAAGAAGGAGATGAATGGAAAACTGCATTTAAAACTAAATATAGGTTGTATGAATGGTTAGTAATGCCCTTCGGTTTAAATAATGTACCTAGTACATTCATGAGATTAATAAACCATGTTTTGCGTGCTTTCATGGGAAAATTTGTGGTAGTTTACTTTGATGATATTTTAGTTTATAGCAAAAATGTTGATGACCATGTGAAGCATTTGCATGGTGTATTTAGTGTGTTAAGAGAACACCACTTATATGTTAATCTTAAGAAATGCACATTTTGTATGGAATCTGTTGTGTTTCTTGGATTTGTTGTTAGTTCGTAGGGAGTTAGTGTTGATGAGGAAAATATAAGTTTAATAAAAGACATGCTAAATGGTTGGAGTTTATAGAAACATTTCCTTATGTAATAAAATATAAACGTGAAAAGGAAAATGTTGTAGCCGATGCATTATCAAGAAGGTACGTATTACTTACTTCATTGCAAACTAAACTACTTGGTTTTGAAATGATTAAAGATTTGTATGCCAATGATTCTGATTTCAGCCAAGTATGGAATGCATGTTCTAAGTATGCATTTGGTGACTTTTATAGGCATTAAAGATTTTTTTTCAAGAAAGATAAATTGTGCGGGCTTAATTATTCTGTTCGTGAGTTACTTGTAAGGGAAAGTTATGGGGGAGGTTTAATGGGTCACTTTGGTGTCCTAAAAACTTTAGATATCTTACGTGAGCATTTTTATTGGCCCTATATAAAGCATGATGTTCAATCTGTTTGTGACAAGTGCATTACATGTAGGCAAGCAAGTCTAAAATTCGTCCGCATGGCTTATATACCCCTTTGCCTGTACCTAATCAGCCTTGGACTGATATTTCTATGGATTTTGTTTTGGGATTGCCAAGGACTCAAAATGATAAAGATAGAATATTTGTTGTTGTTGATAGGTTTAGTAAAATGGCCCATTTTATTGTATGTACTAAAACCAATGACGCAACATATATTGTTGATTTGTTCTTCAAAGAGGTAATTCGATTGCATGGGCTACCTAAGTCAATTATTAGTGACAGAGATGTTAAGTTCCTAAGTTATTTTTGACGTACTTTATGGAGTAAATTAGGAATTAAACTTCTATTTTCTACTGTTGCACATCCTTAAACGGATGGCTGAACTGAAGTAGTTAATATGACACTCACTACCTTGTTGCGTGCTATTACTCAAAAAAATTTAAAACAATGGGAGAAGTGTTTACCACATATTGAGTTCGCATATAATAGGACTATTCATTCAACTACTTCATTTTCTCCATTTGAGATTATTTATGGTTTTAATCCTTTAACGCCTGTGGATATTTTACCTTTGCCTACTAATGAACATGCTAATCTTGATGGTAAGAAAAAGACAGATTTTGTGAAAGATTTACATGCTAAAGTTCGAGCCAACATTGACAGGAAGAATGAGCAATATGCTAAGCAAGCCAATAAGGGCCGCTTGAAAGTTATTTTCCACCTTGGAGATTGGGTTTGGGTGCACTTGCGTAAGGAGCGGTTTCCTACCCAAAGGAAATCAAAATTGGAGCCTTGAAGAGATGGTCCATTTCAAGTCTTGGAACGGATCAATGATATCGCCTACAAACTCGATTAGACAAGTGATTATGGTAATGTTAGTGCAACTTTTAATGTTGCTGATTTATCCTTGTTTAATGTAGGTGGTTTGAGGACGAATCTTTTCAAAGAGGGGGAGAATAATGGAGATTGAGTTGCTGACCCAATAATTCAAGTTGATGTTTCCAAGTCTTCTCAAGAACCATTGTAAGGAATTGACGGTCCGATGACTAGGGCAAGGATAAAGAGGATGGAAGAGGCATTGCAAGGCTTGATTATGAAAGTACAATAAAAAGAGGCCATTCTAGAAGATTCTAAGGCTAACTTCGAAGATATCAAAGTTTCATCAAGGATGGTCAACTATCTTTTTATGCAAGAGATCAATTTGAATGCAAGGGTTAATTGGGAATTTTATGTTCTAATTGTCCTTAGTTTTGAATTCTTTATTTCCTAAGGACTAATTAGATTTTCTTTATTTTTTCCAAGGACTAATTAGAATTAATCTTGATCTAATTTATCTATAAAAGGGCACCTCATCTTGTAATTGAGACACAATTTACAATTTACATTTTATGAGCAATTCTTTGAAGTTTATTCAAGAAGTTTCTTAAGTCTTCATGTGTTCTTTATGAGTTCTTGTATGAGTTCTTGTTTGAGTTCTTGAAGAAGTGCATGAATCTTCGACTTATCAAAGGAGTGATCATCATTTGTGGCATCTCAAGGTTGGGATTTTAAGGACATAGCTTCCTTAAGGTTCTAATCCAATCAACATCATCTCTTATTTCTACACAACTTGTGTTTCCTTTGAATTAAAAGATTCCTAGAAGAGATCATCAAGAGGAGTTTCCAAGAGGAAACATATCATTTGGTATCATCATCAAGAGGAGTTTCCAAGAGAAAACATATCATTCATATAGCCAACAAACAACAGAGAGCGAAGGAGAATTCAAACAACATATGCAACCAAAAGGCAATGTCAACTCAATTGTTTTCATTCCTAAAAGTATGAATTCTATTCCCTCTTCTCATATTCTGATCAAAGAGTCATAATAGAGTTCTGACTCAACATCTATCACCAATGAGACTGTAAAAGATTTTTTTTCTTTAGTAGGTCAGAAATGTTCGCTCCTATATCCCATACCACCCCTACCACAAGTTGTGCATAATTTTCAATTCAACAAGGGTTACCTTCTATAGTACTACACATCTCCAATAGTACAATCTAAGATAAATGTCCATTTAACTTTTCCTTTGACATTCTTAACAGTAAGTCTAATTTGATAAAATATATAATCAACCATCAGAATGCCACACTAATCAGGGAAATCATGATCATGCAAGCAAGAAAAAATGAGAGAGATTAAAGTTAAGATTTACATCTTGAACATTTTAATTGCTCATAAATAGCCCTAAAAATGAACACAAAAACATCCACAATTTGGAATGGAAGAATATTTGGGTACACCCGATCAATTGGAATGGTGAATAAAAATAAACAACAAAAATAAGCAACAATTTCTAACCCAATCAATTGGTGAATATTAATTTTTTCTATTATAATTTTTTAATAAAAATCTAACAAGAAATTGAAAATTAGAAAAACCCTAACAGAAAATTTTCTGTTACTCGAACATTCAAGTTGCAATTTCATAAAAAATTGAAATCCATGACAGAGAGAGAGAGAGAGAGAGAGAGAGAGCTCACAGGTCTTCTTAGAAGCTGCTGTGTGAATGAATCGAAAGTCGTCGATCGGAAAAGGGGCAAAGGAGAGATTGAGTTCACGTTCGGAAAACTGATCGGCGTCGTCGTCAGTTTAACCAAGACAACGTCTTCGACGTCGTCGATGGTAAACGTTCGAAAAACTGATTGGCGTCATCGAGGTGGGTCGCCATTAGCTGTCGAAATCGATGAGAGAGAGTGTGTGTGTGTGATAAGGATCGAAAATAGTTGAAGTTATAATCGCGGACTGAGCGTGTAAATTTGATAAATGATGAAGGGTAAATTTGTTATTTCACTCTGACGCGTTAAAACGATAATGTGCGAAGCGGCTCACATGCACTTTTCAAAACACCATTTTTTTTTTCCATATTTGCGTTTACAACTTCAAAACGCCGCGTTTAGAAGTGATATCAAGCACGCAAAATTTCATAAAATCCATCTTTTTGACACAAACGCCGGTAAAATTGCGTTTAGAAGCGCAATCAATCGGCCCCTTAGTGATTGACCCTCACTTACCTCTCAAGTAAGGTTTTATAAATTTAAATTTTGTCCAATCCACCTTACATTGATATACACATTAGTATGTGTTCATAGTGTATACATGAGGGGTTCTTATTGGAACTTATTGCACGATTTATTAGTGAAAATATTATATCATGTTGAGGAATTACTCTTTTTTTCCTTAATCATGGAAAAAAGAAAGCTAAGAAACTTAAATAATTTCTTTAAAAATAAATGGATTTGAAATACCAAGAACTTTGAAATTAAATGCTCACTAGGAGTTTATTATGGACTTATAGGGGGAGATTAATTCCAAAGATGAATAGCTTTCTACCCCCACGCCATCAAACTAACTATAAAATTAACGACCACACACGTGGAATTTAAATGTACATGAAATAAAAGATTTTAAGAGCCTTATGGAAATGTGAAAAAATAATTTGATAGATTTTAAGGGGATTAGAAGGCTTAGATGAGAGAATTAGATAGAATTGTGTATCACTTGAGTTCTTCCTCTTTGCCTTGGACGGGTCTTCTATTTATGGGATTTTAGGAGGCCCTTGGGGATAGTTTTATCATAAATCCTAGAGTCCCCATAATTCACAAGAAAATCATATAATGGATTTGATAATATTTTACATACCTATGAGTCTAAGCATCCATAATCATCAAAGATAGGATAGTAAAAGCCCACTAATTTCTAGAAAGATCTTGAAGGAGGTCAAAATGATTTTAGACCCTATATTTTGGATCAATTAGAAGAGAATTAAATCAATGACATGTAAATTAATGCTTGGATTTTATATATTCTAGACTTTCTACCTAGCTAGGCTTCTAACAATTTAGGGATAAGAGTGTCTTTGTACAAAATTTTTTAAAATATTCTTTTGGATAGTCAAAATTGTTATAACCTCTTGAATTTGATTAATTTACATTGAATCCTCTTTGAGTAGTGAACAAGATTGGGATACTAAAGTAATTACTCATAATTAATCTCAACAAACCAAGATTATGAGAGTAGTTCTACTTAGGTGGGGACCAAAGGTGACTTGGAGTCAGTTGCGAAAAAATAAGGACTTTACAAAAAGACGTTGGTGAGGAAATTAATAGAAATTAATGCATGGGCATTGAAATAATTGATGAGGGTTTTCTTGAAAAATAAGTCAATTAGACAGGGGTTTAAGGAGTCATTTCCCCTAAGCAATCTTGGGAGCACATGGCTTATCATAAACTCGACCAAATGGGCCTTGGGTGAAGGTGTTGGAATGCTGATTTTTGCCTAAAATGATAATCTACCTAAGATTTTGTAAACAAATACATAAGGTGGTAGATGACCCACGACCATGAGGAAAATTCCTCTAGGTCATGGGTTACCCACGACCCTGAGGAAAATTCCTCTAGGTCGTGGGTTACCCATAACCTGGCTTCATTTGAGCTTGAAAACTAGTTCGGAGAGTTGGGCTCCAATGAAGTAGGTTTCACTCGATCCACTTTGAAGACTTAAATTGGCTTCTATTAGTTGGATTTTGAGAGCTTTTAGACTCGATCCAGATAAATTGGAGTGTTTATAGTTGCATTCTTTATTTAATATAAATCTAAGAAAGATCAATCTATCCAGGACTTTATTTCACACATTTCATTTCACTTTACTATTTCTATCAAATTTAGAGTCTTTCATAACCTTTCCCTCATTTTTCTTTTTCTTTTTAATTTAATTATCATTTATAAAAAAAATTAAAGGATTTTTCTAGTGGTCTAACAAGAGGTTAAGAATGTGTTAATTAAATTATTCCATATGTGTACCACATGGATTGAACATGAGTGAGGTGGACAAGCAAAATCAACTTTGAGAAGACAAAAATGACATAGGTTTGAAGGTCGAGAAATTAACGTGACCTACTTGATCATCCCTTCGACTCATTTTACCTTAAAAATACATTATATTATAGGTCATTTGATCAAAAAAGGAAAATAAGTCTTTTTATCTTCCCTTTTCCTAGTGGGACAACTAAGTCATTTCATCCTTTATTTTGACATATAAATAAGACATGAAGGTCACGGAGGAAGGGGTTTATTTTCTTAGTACTTGTTTCATTTTTCTCTTACAAAGGGATTTCCTTTCCCTTTCCTTCATTTCTTTCTATCTTTCTCTATCTTTTTCTTCTACAAACAAGGTTTGATCCTCTTTGTAGACACCCAAAATATTTCTGTGAAGTCTCTAGATCTCTTAGAACCCTGTAGGATAAAGGTTTAGCTCCAAAAATATATCATAGTCCAGAAAAAGACCTTTCCAAAAGGGCTAAAGCAAGGAAGCGTAAAAGCTAACTTGGTTTGTGCCTAAGGTATGGACCATGCCAAATTTTGTCTAGTCGTGCCTAACCTATGGACCCTTCAAAAGTTGATCTAGTATGTACCTTAGGAATGTGGCAGTGCAAATTTTGCAAGGTCCTTGCCCAAGGGAAGGACCAGTTCATTTTTCTATTTTTCTAGGACTTTCTCCCATGTGTTACTATTTCTATTAAGTTTGATTACACTTTTAAACCCCCTTTTTAACTTTTGTCTTTAGATAATTAAATAATTTTTTTTTGCCCATGCTTTAATTACTCCATGCAAAATCATACTAAGGTTTCATGTAATTATTAGCACCCTTCAAGGAAATTTTCTTTCACCATTTAAGTATCAATTATATTATTAACCTTAGCTTATTGAGACTCAAAGCAAGATAATTAGCCGTTGAGATCCTTTTTTTAATATAATTATATGTCATTCATCAGAGGTTCATGTAATTTGACCAAGTTAAAAGGGTTTGGACCCTTTTACTCATCAAGGAGAATTCTCTAGAACTTAGGTGGAATTACCCTTCTAACACCAACTTAACGAATAGTGATTGACCTTAAAGTCCCTTCATGTTTTAATAATTACATACCCTTATTTTTTTATGAAATTCAAATTCTTATCAATGGCATTGACAATTCAATCCCTTAAAGAATTCTCTAGAGATATTGAGAGAGATTTACACTCTTATCCTTGATCATCATGATTAGTAAGACTCATTGAGAAATAAATGATCAAGGCCTTTTTGTTCAAAGGCATTCAATGTCATTCTTTATGGTCTTTATGAAATTAAGTGGAACTTGTGATTTGTGGACTATAATATCCCAAGGATCTCCCAAAAGCTATAAATAGATAACCTTCTCAAGGAAAAAAAAAGAGGAAGCTTTCTCCCTTGATAATAAGTGTGTGTGTGTGAAGGGGATACTTATCTTAATTGTCGAAGGATTCTACTACCTTTCTATATATATTTTAGGTGTATTAGAGTTACATTAGAATTTTATCCCTTTAATTATAATCAATCTGATTCTTGTAAGTTGTAAGAGCACATGTGATCGTGATTGGTTTAAGTTGTGATATTGAGATTGCCGTACGTTGCATGTGCATCGCTTATAGTCGAAGAAAACACCAAATGACACTCTCAATTTTGGAGTGAAAGGTGTTCCCTGCTTAAGAGGAAAATAAGTAAATCAATGGACCCACTCGGTCGAAATATAAATCAAATGCTTCCTTCGAATTAAATCTATTAATTCTAACAATTCCATGAAATTCAATGATGATCAGAGAGAGAAAATAAAGAAAGAGATCAAAGGAAGAGGAGAATGAGAAGAAGAAAAAAAATAAAATTTTAACTTTTTTTCTAAAATTTAACTCGTTCTTAGAGTTCGGTTGTGGCATCCCGGCAAACGCTAATACAAATCCCCATGACAGATCTCGAGGTACTAGGTGGCACCTCAAAATTTTGGCATGGTCTCCTCTTTTTATGTAGCATTCCAAGGCATTCAACTTGCACCTAATAAAAGACATACAATCCTATATATATACATATAAAATATAATGTTAACGGAAGTCTTTATACATCTAATAGCGTACGATAGATCAGAGTGCAGAAGAAGAAATTTACATTCACGATTATACAAAAATTCCTCACTTTAACAAAATTTCCTAACGCTTAAAATCAAAATCTATATTACTCGTGGACGAATCGACACCACGAAGGGTAATAACCCCAGTACTCATCAGGTAATGGATTTTGGTCATCTATCTGACCTACCAGATGGTCTCCACTCGCTGGTTTTACGCCCGCCTCGCCAACTGCAGGTTCTAAAGCTAAAAAAATAGGAAGGAACGGGTCAGTAATAATGGTTACCCAGTAAGTAAACAAATAATTTCTACTAATAACCTCTCATAAAATGAACGAATGAACATACTGAATCATTTTAAAATATATAAAATTTTACAGAAGAAACTACGATTAACTGGTACATATAGCTAGGGATGAGCAACTAAACATTTTAAAACTGACATTACATCAACCAACAGTACTCACTATATCATTTTCTTTATATACAAATCTAATTGACCAAATAGAAACATTAAATATGCATTTTATTTTATATATCAAAGTAAGACAATAGATACATAATACACTATGGTGGAGTATTGAAATTAGAGAGCTGGGATTCATGACTGGATTTCTCTTAGTCGGGACATGATGTTACAATTATTTTCTGATTTTTAGTTCCTGATTTTGTGGTCGGTCGATGCACTTACCACGCTTGGTCGACCATTTATCCAGCTTAGGCTGGTCATTTGACTTGAACGTAAGCAATGAGTCTCTTTTCGATGTGTTATAACGTTCGATTACTATACATTGTTAGTGATCACTGACTAATCATCTTCGTCTATGCTTATCAGGCGTGCATGTGATTCCTAAATATACAAACCATTCGTATATGACCACCTTTAAATTACAAGTTCACTAGTAAAGATAGAGAGGAATAACCCGGATTCTAGTTGTGACTCCACTCTCATATGCGTCCCATACCACGTATGAGCTTGGTGGTCCCTACCGTACATCTAAGGATAGTACACCACTTCAGATGATATAATGCATTATCCCTTCAGGCATTCACAAACTCTTTAACAGCTCACAAAATAGCTATATATACATATATATATATATAATATATATATATATATATATATATATATATATATTATTTTCATTTGAAAACAAAAAAGAAATTAACAATACAAGGTTGAGAATGGATATCTAGTTTCCTACCATGCAACTATGGCCAGCCGGCCTAAAATAAATAATGGAATGGAAAAGTAAATAACGCTTCGCGCTAACAGAAAGTAAATAAACATGCAACCGATAACATTATCTCTAGATATCTATTCACTAACCTACACACAAAACAACAATGTAAAATGCAAACATCACCCCTCGGGTATGACTCTGACATTTTATCGTTTCATACCCCTTTTCTCTTTTTTTAATTTTTTTTACAATTTTCAATCTCTTAAATAAAATATCTATTTTCTGATATTCATCAACTCAATATGAGTTCATTGAATATTAAATCATTTTTCTAAGTATGAAATTTATTTTTATCAATAACATTGAAAAAGTACAAAACTTAAATCAAAACGGGGTTCGAACAATGCACAAGACCCAACTGACGGAAATAACCTAGTGAAATATCCTACCCACGTATAATTTGTTATAAAATACAGTTAAACATATCAAACATGCAAGTTCTGGTGTGAATTTGAAATAACCAATTGAATTTGATATTTTTAGAAACACACCATAAATTTTTAATAAAATCCTAAATGTAATTTTCACAATCTATGATTACTAATAGAAATTAAAAGTTACTTACAGTCTTTAGGCGACAGAATTGAAATATGTGCATGGAAATCGAGGTGATAGGCATGGCAATAGAGGTGACTCGTACTTTAAAAAAGTAAATTTTTGAAACTGGCCTGGCGATTTCGAAGATCTCGATGTCGTCGTCTTTTCTCCCTTCTACGATAGAGGACGGTTTGACCCCGAAATGGATGAAATCTGAGGTCGAAGTTACGAAACTCTCGTATATATATACGGATGTTTTTTTAATGATATGGGGTGAAAAAGTCGAGAAAACGGAAGAAATTTGGGTGGGTTTTGTAGAGAACATGACTGCAGACATTTCTTCCTTCTATGTCGATCGATGACGACAAGTCGTTTGTCGTGGATTTGAGGTTGAAGTTTAAAAAAAAAAATTTAAAAAGATTTTGTTGGCCATTGGATGGATTGGAGAAGACGAAGTATAAAAAAATTAAAATTTTATTTATATAAAATTTTAGGACGAAATTGATATTTCGCCTATTGTTTCGTTTGATGATAACTTTACCGTCCGGACTCCAAAAGTGATGAATGAATACTCTATTTCACCTAATTTTTTGTTCCAGATCTAATGATATGATCAGTTTCTATAAATTCTATCTCTAACAAAATTTTACCTTTTTGGCCTGATGTGACCCTAAAGTTGATGTCGTTTTCATTTTTGACGATAATTCGACTTTTTGGGCTCCAAAAATGATAAGTAAATAGTCTATAATCAATAATTTTTCGTTATGAACCCAATGGTATGAGAAAATCTTAACAATTATTATTTTATCAAAAAGACATTATTTTAGCTTGATCTGATCCGACTCGGTAATCGAGGATTTTGTAATTTTTATATTCGGACTCGTACTTGAGCGTGCTTACAGGCTAAAATATGTTTTTCGATCATTTTAAATCGAATATAAATAAAAATTTTCTTCATTTTAATTCTCAAAACATGTTTTCAAACAAGTTCATTAGTAAGTATTCTAATTTAAAGTGATGATCTAGTTGATAATTACCAATGTCTGGTCATTAAAAAATAAAGATATTTGTCTTTAAATTTATGAGTGAGATTATCACTTGAAATTAGAATACCTACCAGCAAACTCACTTCTAAACATATTTTGAGAATTAAAATGAACAATGTATTGGAATCAGATTTGTTGCCAAAGTTGCGTGCATTTTGAGAAAAATCTGACTAAACTATTTGAAAAATGTAAATACTCATTCTCTATCTTTTACTAGCGCACCCCATTATTCTTCAATTGCTTGAGGAAAGTCAATTAACCCGTGTTCTAGAGTATCATTAATCGAATGTTTTTTATATCTAGAAAGAAAAGACCAAATTGATTTTTTTCTATGAATTTTTTCGATAGTTTTATGGAGGATTTTTGAAGGGGGTTCTATTGCCACACCACCTTTTTACCTAGAGTGCTCCAATTAATTTGATTTCATTAGAAAATAAGGCACATCTTGGGTGTTTTATGTAAAAGTTGGTGTAATAATAGCGAATAACTTTCCTTATCAACATAATAAGATTTTAAGCCTTTCTAAGAGTCGTTTTGCTCAATTGGGTAATCACACTAGCAATCTAACACCAAAGGCTTCAAAGCTTCATATAAAAACTAAGGTCCAAAAAAATGAAAAATTCAAAATAACAATTTCTTTTGAGCTTGACCAGAGGATTTGAAAATAGAAAACTAATAAACTTTTATATAACTCTCTTACAACTAAAATTCAACGGTGAAGAATTTCCCTTTTTGAAAAAAATATTCTTCAAAGTTCATATAATTTTGTCCTCTACAACTTTGAAGCATCATATCATGTTTTTGGATGCCACAAGGTGAGCCCTTTAGTAAGTGTGAAATCCTTACTAACTTATTAAGACTAGTCAGACTCATTTAAAAATGAGAGGTATTTTCCTTACTAACTTGGTAAGATTTCAAGTCTTAGTAAGCGTCGTTTTACTCAAATATATTACCACATCATTAATTGAACTGAAAGCGCCCTCGATCCACGAGGTGTGCGGATCCGCTTTTGACCTTTGAGGTTTGAGAGTCACCACCCAGTTATTACGGTCTAGGAATCGAACATTGAATCAAAACGGATAAACAAACAACTAATCTACTAAAAAATACTAAGTCCAGGGATCACATTACGAGGTTGGAAGGTGTTAGGCACCAATCCCGCTCGGCAAACGCCGGTTTCTACTAATTCCCAAAAATGATTACATTGCTAAAAAGAGAAAGGGCAGGAAGTGAACATGTTGGAATTCAACCTTTCAAGGAAAGAGTTGCTCCCGTCCTACTCATATGGGCAAAAAAAGGCAAAGGGCTACCTTCCGGGACTAGGATTGGGATGATACCAGCAAGGGCCTCTAGAATTCTCTGAATACCCAGTGTATTACGTGACATTTGGTTTGGGGTACATGACAAATAACCTAAATAATAATAATAATAAAAATAAAATAAAAATATTTACCTTTGCAACGCAACGGTTTTGTTCCTTCAGATCTGATAGAACAGCTCCTCGTGTAGTACTCCTCGCTTTGTTCTGTCATCGGATTCGCTTCAAACCTCCAAGACGAAGTACCTCCTTATATCTAAATATTTCTAATTTGTTTATGGATTTCTAGATATTTTTGAGGGATTTCTAAGTGTTTTTTGAACTAAAGTTAGGGTATGAATGTTAAGTAAGGAATTAGGACTTCAAAATTAGGGTTTATGGGAGGTTAAGAAAGCTTTTTGACCTACTTTTTCTAGGATTTATTTTTTTGATCCGAAAATAGACTGTAGGAATCCTTATTTATAGATTTTTTAAAGTGCTTTTTAGATAGAGTTAGTGTTTAATTATAATTATTTTAGATAGAGTTAGTATTTAATTAGAATTATTTTTAAATAGAGTGAGTATTTAATTAGAATTACATTAGATAGTTTTATAGTTTAATTAGAATTCTATTACATAGTTTTAGAGTTTAATTATGTTTCTTTTAGATAGTTTTAGAATTTAATTAGAATTCTTTTTAGATAGTTTTTTAGTTTAATTAGAATTCTATTAGGGTTTTGACTTTGGTTTTATTAGATTGATTAGGATTTTGACTTAAGTCTCACTTGATTAACTTGACTTTAAGATTTTGACTTAAGTCTTACTGGATTGACTTGACTTTAAGATTTTGATTTAAGTCTTAATTGATTGAGTTGAATTTTAATTGGGATTTCACTTTACATTAATTAATGTTTTAATTATTAATTTTAAAAATTTTAATTATTTAAATTGTAAAATTATCATTTTGTCATCGGAAAGGGCTTTTTGCATTTTAAGTCATTTTTTAATATTCTTGGATGTTTTGGAATTGATTTTTCGTAAGGAATTCAATGAGAATATTGGTTTGTGTCATTTATGAATTTTTTTGCGAAATGATTGTGAACTTTATGAGGGGCATTTTCATAATTTTGTCGAATTTTAAAAAAATTGGTGAAATGATTTATTTGATTTCGATTTGTTATTTTATGTGTTTGAAAGGGTTTCCTAAGCGGAATGTAAGATCTAGGGATGTTTTGAAGTTAGGGGTATTTTGATAATTTTGTCATTTTTTAGTGATTTTTATCGTGAAACTACTTTTTGTCTGAAAAATGATGATTTCTATGTTTTTGTGATTATATTATCCTAGCGTAGTGTGGTTTCTACAGTTTTGTTAGTTCGAGATACCTCATCCGATATTCTGAAACACATCTGGTAATCAAATATAACTTTGGAATAAACATTCATCATTGGGAACCGTCGCGATCGAGTTGACGAGTTGATTAATCAGGCGAGTGCGAAAATGGGGTGTCTACAGATGCCTCTCTTTGACAGAGGGTTGAAGTAAAGTAGATAACAAATCTATTTTGGTAGATAGTGTGATATCTGAATGTCAAAGCCTGTGACAGTTCATTTTGTAGCCTGATTTAGCAATTCGTCGAGGCATTCAGATCCTTAAGGGTAAAACTCTCCCTGAAAAAAAGTTATCAGGTCCTTGAGCGAGAGCTCTCACTGACGGTGTCAGATCCTTGAATTTTAGAAAATTCTCCCTAACTAAAATGTACAACTGTGTGCACTTGAAATCTGAGATAAATCTCAAAGCGTCTGAGCAAAATTCGAATAAAACTGAGTAAAATCTTAACAAAACATAAAATCTAGGAAAACCTAAGAAAAATTTTGACTTTAAATAAAACTTGACAAAAATTTGAGGTTTGAGAAAAATCTGAGCAAAAGTTGAATGTTATACTCTACCTACCTTGGGTGAAAGAGTAATGAACTTATTTTTCTGGGAGTTCTACTCTACATGCTCGGGGTGAAAGAGTAATGAAATAATCTTTTTTAAGAGTCCTACTCTACTTAGTCGGGGTGAAAGAGTAATACACTGATTCTTTCTTTTCTTTTTGGGAATTTCTACTCTACCTACTCGAAGTGAAAGAGTAATGGACTAAGCTTTTTGGAAGTCCTACTCTACCTGCCTAGGGTGAAAGAGTAATGAATTAATTTTTTTGGGAAGTTCTACTCTACCTACTCAGAGTGAAAGAGTAATGAACTAATTTTTTGGGAGTCCTACTCTACTTGCCCAAGGTGAAAGAGTAATGAACTAATTTTTTTGGGGAGTTCTACTCTACCTACTCGGAATGAAAGAGTAATGAACTAATTTTTTGGGAGTCCTACTCTACCTGTCCCGGGTGAAAGAGTAATGAACTAATTTTTTTGAGAAGTTCTACTCTACCTACTTGGAGTGAAAGAGTAATGAACTATGCTTTTTGGGAGTCCTACTCTACCTACCCAGCGTGAAAGAGTAATGAATAAATTTTTTGGTAAGTTCTATTCTACCTACTCAAAGTAAAAGAGTAATGAACTAATTTTTTTGGGAAGTTCTACTCCATCTATTCGGAGTGAAAGACTAATGAACTAATTTTTTTGGGAGTCCTACTCTACCTATCCAAGGTGAAAGAGTAATGAACTAATTTTTTTGGGAATAAATGGGGAATTTAGACCGCATTTGATTTTTTTTTAAATAAAAAATTAAATTTTATGAAGGTCTAGTAAACATTTAACTCTCTTTATATCTTAGGAATTTTCAAAATTGCTATGAAGAGGGTAACCTTTAATTCAAAGTTAACCTTATCCTTTAGGGTTGAAATTGACCAGGCTTCAGAATCAAAATACTCCTAGTTTGACAGGGAACATTGCACTGGGGATAATTGAAAATAATTTGAAAACGAATGCCCCTAATGTAAGGGGGGAAACTGTGCTCTTTAGAAAAAGAAAGTGTCATTGTTATGAAAGTTTGAAATCCTTGATTATCACAAGTGCAATAAATGTTTAACTTTTAATTTTGACTTTTTATATTGAAGATTTTGAGTCAGGCTCAAAGAAATTGGAACAAAATATTTATTTTTGTAATTCATCATAGAATTTGTTCTTTCTCCCCGTTGGTTCGCTTAGGGACATGAAACTCTTCAGATCAATCATAGAAGAGATATTTATATCCACTGAGTCTATATTTAGTTCAAACTGGGTATTGAAACTTGATCATTCGGACTTCTGATGTTTCGACTTGGACTGTCTTTTCAGCTTCTCAACTCAACGGAGATTTTCTTTTATTTTTTGGTTGCTCTAAGTTTTGCCTAGATTGCCTTTTCAGATTTTCAATCTAGCAAACATGCTTTAACTTTTGCCTAGATCACCTTTTTAGGTTTTTGATCTAGCTAGCTTACAATTTTTCTCTTTTCTTTGCTCTGATTGTTGCCAAGGTCGTCCTTTCAGATTTTCAACCTTGTGAGCTTGTCCTAATTTTTGCCTAAGTTGCCCTTTTGGGTTTTCAACTTAGCAGGTTTCATTTTTCTTTTTCTTCCATTTTGAACTTCTGGAGTTACTGTCTGATCAAGCTTTACTACCTTCCTTGATTTTTTCACACGGTACTTAGGAGGACTTTCATGGGTATAAAAAAAAAGGAATTGTGAGGCTCAAAAACCCGAATGCCCTTTATGTGGCATTTCCTTTTAAATTGTTTTCTTTTTTCCTTGAATTTTCTTCCATATTTTGGATGATATTTCTTTTTCTTTTGAATTTTTTACTTTTAGATTTTTTTCTTTGTCGAAGAATCTATTTATATATTTTTTTTTATTTTGATGTGATCGGGCCTGAAGTAATTTCCCAGGTTGCCTACGTACCCCAGAATTTTTGAATCAGACAAAAACGTAGTTCGAATTCTTCCCTCCCCTAGGTTAGGTGATCGAGCCGAGAAAGAAAAAGTCATTTTTTAAAAGGTTACAAAGGGTTAAGAAAGGAGATATTAAACTGGGTAGCAAGAAAAATTGATTAGGCTAAAAATGGTCTCCTTAAATGTAGTACTGCTTGATCTTGGCAAGGTTGGTTGACTCTGGTAATTCAATTCTATCATGATCTTGAAGTATGAATATTTCCAATTGGGGTCAGATTTCCTCCTATGGTCGATGAGGGGTGCTTAATTTTTTCTGAAGTCTGATGGTTAAATCCTCGACTTGTGAATAACAAACTTTGACCTTCTTGTCAAACATGTGAGTGACTCTTCTCTGATAAGTTTACACGTGGTACGAAACTTTTAGGTTGTTTTCTTCAGTCAGGTTCAGTTCTTTGTACTAATGTTGAACTCAACTTGTTTCTAACAATTGACTTTCCATCAAGTCCTTGATATACGGTATCTCCATTTCAACTGGTGAGACTGCTTCCATGTCATACACTAGAGAGTAGGGAGTGACTCTAGTGAAAGACTATATTGAAGTATGATATGCCCACAAGTATGAATGTCAACTTTTTCGATCAATCTCTATGTGATTGATACATCCTTTTAATGATTGTCTTGAGATTTTTATTGGCAACTTGCTTCAACCGCTCCATTAATCTGGGGATGGTAGGGAGATAATGCTGGATCTTGAACTTTGAACACGGAGGAATGACCTAAGTTTTGAAGTACGAACCATTATCAAAGATCAGCTCAAAAGGTACCTCCATATCGACTGAGAATATGTGCTTGAATGTGAAAGCGCCCTCGATCCGCGGGGTGCGCGGATCCGCTTTTGACCCTTGAGGTTTGGGAGTCGCCACCTAGTTATTACGGTCTAGGAACCGATCAATGACTCTAAACGGATAAAAACTAATCTAAAACCAAGAAAACTGGATTCGGGGATCATGTTACGGGATTGGAAGGTGTTAGGCACCAATCCCGCCCGGCCAAAGCCGGTCTCTACTAAATTCCCAAGTAAATTACATTGCTAAACCTAGATAAAAATAAAAAAATACCTTTCCGATGCAAGGACTTTATTCCCTCAGATCTGACAAAAAGAGCTCCTTGTACCGTGCTCCCTTGCTTCGTTCTGTTTCCGGATTTGACTTCGGATCTCCGAGGCAAGGTATCTCCTTGTTTTTGAATCTAAACTCTTCAAGTTCGTTGAGGATTTGGGGGTGTTTTTAGAAGGCTTTTGGGTGTTTTCTAGACTAAAATTGAAGGAGGGATGTTAGCTAAGGAGTTGGGGCTCCAAAACTAGGGTTTATGGGAGGCTAGGGGAGCTTCTAGACCTACTTATCTTAGGGTTTATAATTTGATACGAAAATAGGGTGTGAGCACCTCTATTTATAGATGTTTTTAGGGGTTGATTTGGATAGAGTTAGTGTTTAATTAGAGATCTTTTAATTAGAGTTGTGTTTTAGTTTGACTTGTTTTAGGTAGAATTGTGTTTTAATTAGAATTGTTTTAGGTAGAGTTGTGTTTTAATTCAAATTGTTTTAGGTAGAATTGTTTTTAAGTTAGAACTCTATTAGATAGAGTTATTATTTAATTAGATCTCTATTATGACTTTTAGTCTTATTTGATTGACTTTTAATGTTTTGACTTTAGTCTTAATTGATTGACTTTCAATATCTTGACTTTAGTCTTGCTTAATTGACTTTAATTTTGACTTCAGTCTCACTTGATTGACTTTAATACCTTGACTTCAGTCTTGCTTGATTTACTTTAAATTTTTGGAGAAGGCCCCTCCATTATTTCTTTAATTCTTTGGACCCCCAAATGGAGGGGTCCTTAAAGAAATATCCCACGAACCCTCAACAATTTTGCCTGAGAGTCCGATTGATCGATTTTTTAAGTTCAAATTTTTAAATTAATTTCATTAATGTTTCACTTTAATTATTTAATATTTTATTTATTAATTTCGAATTTTTTAATTATGAAAATTGTGAAATTACCGTTTTACCCCCAGAGAGGACTTTTCACGTTTTAAGTTGGTTTTTGACGTTCTAGGATGTTTTAGAATCGATTTTTCGTAAGGAATTCAATGAGAATGTTGGTTTGTATCATTTATGAAATTTTTTGTGTGAAACGATCATGAACTTTATGAGGGGCATTTTCGTAATTTTGTCAAATTCTGTGAAAATTGGCGAAATGATTTATTTGGTTTCGATTTGTTATTTTATGTGTTTGAGAGAGTTTTCCTAAGCGTAACGTAGGCTCTAGGGTTGTTTTGATGTCAGGGGTATTTTAGTAATTTGGTAATTTTTAGTGATTTTCATCGTGAAGCTTCTTTTTTATTTGCAAGATGATGATTTCTATGTTTCTGGGGTCGTATTTTCCTAGCGTAGCGTGGTTTCTAAGGTTTTGTCAGTTCGAGATACCTCATCCGGATTTCTGAAACATTTCTGGTAACAAAGTAAAGCAATTGAATACACATCCATCATTGGGAATCCTTGCGATCGGGTTGACGAGTTGATTAATCAGGCGAGTGCAAAAATGGGGTGTCTACAGAATGAACTTTGCAACTCGAGATGCCATGAGGATAGCGTTGATATATTTTCTAACATCTTCTATGATTTCACTGATATAGACGAGTATTTATTCCGTGTTGAACAACACCCGAAGCTTGCACCTTAAGTCTTTTGAAATTTCTGAGTAATTCATTACCCCCTTGTGTTCTTTTGGGGATAAGATGGTTCTAATACGAATTTCTTGGGAATTATTTTTTTGTTCCGAGGTCAATGACCTTTGATTTCTTGATTAAAGGTTAAAGCTGACTCTTATCTTTTTGTTCAGGAGAGGAATCTATCCTTGAAGCCAGATTATTAGTTAATTCATTAATACGCTCGAGGTATTCAAAAATTTCATTTTTTCAGATAGGGTGGTAGCCACCTCTATAAACTTGACAAATTAACCTAACTCAACAAAAAAAGAGTTGACACGATCTAAAGAAAACATGACCTTGCTGGATTGATAAAAAAATGGACTCAAGCTAACCCAAATGACTCATGAAAACTCAAGACAAGTAACCACAATGGGCTTGATTATGGACTGAGGACTCGAGACATTGCTTATAACCGGCAAGGCTGAAACACTGTGATGTTCAGGGAACAACTGAGCAATGTTGAGAAATTTTAAAGCCATTATAACTATTAACTTGGTACTGACGTTTGTTCTAACTGACCGGACTTACAATTCTAGCTAGACGATGGACGATTGAGCTTAGGTACAATGATAACCCTTAAACCTCATTGAAGATCAATTTAACCAGTTTTAAAGTGTAGACATCTCAATTTTACACTCGCTTGATTAATCAACTCATTAACCCGATCACAATGGTTCCCAATGATTGATGTTTATTTCCATTGCTTTATTTTGTTACTAGAAATGTTTCAGAAATCCAGATGAGGTATCTCGTACTGACAAAATTATAAAATGCCCCTCATAAAGTTCACGACCATTTCACACACAAAATTTCATAAATGACACAAACCAATATTTTCATTGAATTCCTTACGAAAAATCGATTCTAAAACATCCTAGAACATTAAAAATCGACTTAAAACGTGAAAAGTCCTCTCCGGGGGCAAAACGGTAATTTCATAATTTTCATAATTAAAAATTTTAAAATTAATAAATAAAATATTAAATAATTAAAGTGAGACATTAATGAAATTAATTTAAAATTTTGAACTAAAACAATTGGTCAATCGGGCTTTCAGGCAAAATTGTTGAGGGTTCGCAAGATATTTCTTTAAGGACCCCACCATTTGGGGGTCCGAAGAATTAAAGATATAATATAGGGGGGTTCTCCAAAAAATTAAAGTCAACCAAGGAAGACTAAAGTCAAGGTATTAAAGTCAATCAAGTAAGACTAAAGTCAAAATTAAAGTCAATTAATTAAGACTAAAGTCAAGATATTAAAATCAATCAATTAAGACTAAAGTCAAAATTTTAAAGTCAATCAAAGAAAACCAAAAGTCAAAATCCTAATAGAGTTTTAATTAAATAATAACTCTATTTAAAGAATTCTAATTAAAATATAACTCTACCTAAAATAATGCTAATTAAAATACAATTCTACCTAAAACAATTCTAACTAAAATACAACTCTAACTAAAAGAATTACAATCAAACGCTAATTCTATCTAAATCAACCCCTAAAAAAATCTATAAATAGGGGTCCTCACACTCTATTTTCGTATCAAATCATAAATCCTAGGAGAAGTAGGTCAAAAAGCTTCCCTAGCCTCCCATAAACCCTAAGTTTGAAGTCCCAACTCCTTATCCAACATCCATACTTCGATTTTAGTTCAAAAAATACCTAGAAGTCCTTCAAAAATACCCAGAAACCCATAAATAAATCTGAAGAATTCAGATCTAAGAAAGAGATGCCTCAACTTGAAGATCAGAAATCAGATCCGGTGAGAGAACGAAGCGAGGAATACTATACAAGAAGTTATTCTATCAGATCTGAGGAAAAAGAAAATCGTTGCGTTCGGAAAAGGTAAGTATTTTTATGTTTTTATTGATTAGGTCTTTTTAGCAATGTAGTTCTACTTGGGAATTAGTAGAGACCGGCGTTTGCCGAGCGGGGTTGGTGTCTAACACCTTCCAACTCCGTAACGTGATCCCCGGACTTAGTTTCTTATTTTTTGTAGATTAGTTTCTTTTGCCTTTTAGAGTCAATGTTCGATTTCTAGACCGTAATAGTAGGTGGCGACTCCCAAACCTCAAGAGTCAAAAACGGTTCCGCGCACCTCGCGGATCGAGGGCGCTTTCAGTGGCGACTCCACTGGGGACATTGAGGATCAGACTTGAAAAAACCCAAGTATGGGAGCATTGCTAAAGCGATCTAGTGGTTTTAGTTGATTATCTTATCAGTTTATTTATTTATTCTTATTTTTTTAATTTTTTTTATCATCCTATTGTTCAATGTTTGATCATGTGTTTGGATCCTAAATATTCTGCCATTGCATGTTCGTTTTATTTTATTATTATGGCTTAATCGAGGGTTATTTAAAATGACCTTAAAATGATCAAGAAGTTTAATTGAGGATGGAGTAATGATTAAGCAATCATGTAGGTTTGGTTTTCTTTCATTTTTTTTAAAAATAAAGTTTTTTTTGTATGCGATGTATCCTTCGACATTTTTTATTTTTATTTTTCAATTTTTTTCTAGGTTCTATTAACAATAATAATAGGCTGGGAGATTTGATGTGTAACAAAGTAAGTCAATCCTTTTAAAAATCTCCCATAATATTTTTTCTTATATGTTTTTTTTAAGGTTCTGGCAACAAAGACAGCATGATGTTTGTGTAGGGTGCCACGAGTAGTTCTATTCTTTTTCTTGTCTCACACCACTTTGACAGCAACAATGTTGATGTTTGAGATGTGTGTCATACACAAAATAAATATATTCCTTTTTGCACACCCATCTTCTTTAAAAAAAAAATTATGTTTCTTACCCAACTTCTTCGTCTTCATCTAAAGACCGGTTTAGTTTCTGAATTCAATCGGCTAAAACTTCATTCTGATCGGCTCAAAATTCATGATGGAGTTGCCGTCGTTTCCTTTTGGTAAAGGTTATACCTTAAAAACCGTTACGATATTGAGTTTTTAATCAACCTCTTTTTCGCGTGTAGAGAAGAGAATTCAAAGTGGCTGGTTTGGATCGAGTGTAAATTTTTGATTCGAAATATAGGGAAGAACCTCAAATAGAATGTTTTCTTTTTTTAAAAAAAAAAAAGAGAAAACGATTTGTGTTTTTTTCTTCTTCATATCCTTTTTATGGCTGTGCAATGCATGATCACAGAGATCAGCGTTTGTGGCTGATTTGGATCGAGGGTTTTCAATTTGAAGTTAAAAACAAAAAAATAAAAACAATTTGAGTCGTTTTTTCATGAGACTCGGATTTGGTTTTTCGATTTGAATCGAGAACTCAAACCCCTATTTTCGGATCTCTTTAACTCAAAGAACAATTTTTTCTCACCTTTTAAAAAGAAAAATCTTACTAAAGGGAAACGTCTTCTCCGATTGTTCTCTTAATCCAAAGTGTTTGTGTGCACGATTCTTGAATATTGGAAAGAAAATGGCATCGTTGCCTTTCAGTGCTAAAGAGCTAACGGGTTCCTTTGTTTGATTTCAAAAAAGAAACGGGAAAAAAAAGGTTGAATTGATGTTGTTGCTACGCATATAAAAGAAAGTTTTTCTTTGTTGTGAATATGATGCATAGGTATCGTGTGTGTTTGCAGTAACTAAAAAAGGGTTTTTTTTTTTGTTTCTTTTACTGTTGTTAACATCATAGACTCTGTTTGCATATAGTGAGGGTACCTTTGAGCATAATTGATATAGCTGGCAGCAACACATATAAAACAAAGAGAGTTTTTCTTTGTTGTGAAAATGATGCATAATTTTGAACATAATTGATGTTGCTGGCAGCAACACATATAAAAGAAAGAGAGTTTTTCTTTGTTGTGAAAATGATGCATAGGTATCGTGTGTGTTTGTAGCAACTAAAAAAGGTTTTTTTTTTTTTTTTTGCTATTGCTGATATAGATGTAACCGGCGTGTATGTGATATGTGCGCTAGCAGTAAAACAAAAAAATAAGTGGGCGTTTATGATGTTAGCAACGGCAAGAATATTAGTGTGTTGGCAGCAACACATGGTTGGTAAATAAAAACTTGCTACCAACCAATGTTGGTGTTGAAAGAGAGAAAGTTTCTATTAACACTCCAATTTTTCTCAATAGCACACAAGTTGATTGGAATGCCCATAAGTTTGAGTGGCAATAGAATCAATTTTTTATATTATTATGGGGTGTTTTTAGCTTGTTTCATAGTTAGCAATTTTTTTTAAAAAAAAAGGGGTGCTGAATTTTTTGACTTCACCGAGTATTTCTTTTAGATCTTCTAAGACCTATGATTTTTATGTTGTTTTGGGTTAAGTTTGACTTTGGACTATTTTGTTAGATTATTATCACACTAATCTTTCTACATAGAGCACATTATATCACGTTGTTGATTAATGATTTCTCTATTCGATTATAAACAGATCGGTGTGGCAATAAGTTTTTTTTAAAGATTGACTTTGGCTTGTTTTTTTTTTAAAAGTAGTTTTTTTAATTAGATTTCTTTTTGTTTTTTTTTTCAAAAAAAGAAAATAATAAAAAAAATCTTGGATAATCATATTGGTTCTTGACAATTGTTATTTCATCATTGGTTTAGCATTCTTTGAAATCCCGATTTGTTTGGGACCACCCAAAATAACCTTCGATTGGACCTTAAAAATTATAAAAATTATGTCTAGTGCAATGTTTGGGTTTGATCAATTATTCTATGTCATGCTCGTTAATTGATTTGTCATTGATCTTGATTAGATATCTAGTTGATGAGCTTATTTGTGATTTTGATGATGTTATTGGGTTGGTATTTATTTTGGTTAATATTTATGTGAAATCCAATGTATGATGATATGATCAGGCACATGGGTCCATGTTCTTTGAAAAAGGTCCCGGGCACACCCCACCCTGTTTTGCACACACCACATGCACGTTTACTGTTTTATCCACTTACACGTACCTATAGTCAACGTGGCACTAGTGCGTGGCCCGATCTCTTCGGAGATGTGACGTCATTCATGAAAACCACAACTTCAATCACGTACCTTAGGGTATATCAAATTGGGGCATCAATACCGTCTGATCAGGTGATTCTAAGAGGTATATTGATGCACCCAGGCTAGAGCGACCTGAGCCTTTTACCTATTGTGAGTTACACAGTCACATGTCCCAATTGCCAACGTAGTACTAGTATGTGGTCGGTCCCCTCGTGGGATGCCAAACTATTTATAAAAGCTACAACTCTTGACTCGTACCCATAGGTATGTAAAAGATAATCTAAGTATATCAATTGCACATCTTAGTCAAAATCGGTGCCTAAGCGAGATCTTGCCCCGTTGTACCCTACTGTACGAGGGGAATAGACTACGTCTATTCTAAACGAGAGGTATTTAAGTGTACCCTTGCTCAGCATTGTACGCCACCTCTCAACTAAAGATCAAACTGGTTGTTTTTTGCTTCAGAGAAGTGAGTTGAGGTTTTAGATTATCACCTATATGGTATATCAAACCAAGTCACTACGTATCGAGAGATATATAGGTGTATTTGGGTAAGGGTGGCCAAATAAAAATGCATTGCACGTAGTAAGCTTAGAGTCTAGAAACCTTCCATGTAGGTCACGACTCGAACTTATCGTGGGTGTTCCCGGGTTGTTCATTGAATGGAATCTTATGAGACTTTGCGATTGATATGAATGTATGTGAATGAGATCATAATGCATGTGAATGATGAAATGGATATAGGTGAATGATGAGATCAGAAATGTATGGTTGTCTTCAAGGATCAAAAATTTTGTTTTGGAAATTAAAATGGGTGCACCGACCCAATAAAGAATCCATCATTTTACAATAATGACCCAGTCCATTTCGATCCAACAATCATGATGGACCGAACCATTTAAATTTAAATGGAAATTAAATTATGTTCTAAATTCGGATTCCAACCCATCTTCAAAGAAGAAAAATGGTTTACAAAATGAAAATATTTTTCAGAAAAAATATTTTCCAGGAAAAATATTTTCCAGAAGTGAAAGATTTTCCAAAAGGAAATATTTTCCCAAAAAAAGGTTTTCCAAAAGAAAATGTTTTCCAAAAAAAGAAGAGGAAGAAAAATATTTTAAAAAAATGATTTACAAAAGATCTATTTTTGCATGAAAAATTATTGAAATCAGATTTGTGAAAATTATTATTCAATAAAAATAAAAAATTTCAATAATTTTCAAGAGTTATAAAATTATTTTCCTTCTGAATAATCATTGAATGGATGAATTGTTTACTGGATTGGTGCACAGAATTCAATAAAATCTCAGGATTCATAAAAGTATTATCAAGGGGGTAACACTGAAACTGGTTAAATTCACTTTCAATGAGGTTTAAAGGTTATCATTATACTTAAGCTCAATCATCCATCGTCTAACTAGGGTTGTAAGTCCGATCAGTTAGAACAAACGTCAGTACCAAGTCAATAGTTAGAAATAACCTCAGAATTTCTCAATATCGTCCAGTTGTTCCCTGAAATCACCGTGCCTCAATCTTGTTGGTTGTAAGCAATGTCTCAGTCCTCAGTCCTAATCAAGCCCGTTGTGGGTAGTTGTATTGAGTTTTCATGAGTTATTTGAGTTAGCTCAAGTCCAATTTTTCAATGTCATATTTTCTTTAAATCGAGTCTACTCTTTTTCTACTGAGTCAAGTTAATTTGTCAAGTCTATAAAGGTGTCTGTTGCCCCTTCTAAATTTGATTGGATAAAAAAAATTTTGAATACCTCGAGCGCATTGACAAATTAACTAATAATCTAGCTTCAAGGATATATTTTTCTCCTAAACAAGAAGATAAGAGTCGGGCTCAAGAAAGCAAAGGTCATTGACCTCGAAACAGAAATAAATTCCTAAAGAGATTCAAATAGAAACCATCCTATCCCTAGAGGAACACAAGGGGATAATGAATTTTTTCAGAATTTTTAAAAGACTTGTTCACTTGGGCCTATGAGGATATGTTAGGTGCAAGCTTGGGTGTTGTTCAACATGGAATAGATACTCGTTTGATAAGATGAAAATAGCGATAGAGATGTTATAAAATATATCAGTGCTATCCTCACTACGTATTGAGTTGCAAATCACATATTATCAGTTAATATGGGGGTACCATTTGAACTGATCCCTGATGATGGGTTATAATTCAAAGTCAAGGATTACTCTATGTTCAAAGTTCAAGATCCGACATCACAAATCATCCCCCTATCGTCCTTAGATTAATGGGGCGGTTGAAGCAGCTAGTAAAAATCTCAAGACAATCATCGTGAAAATGTGTCAATCACACATCACACCAAAATTGGTTAGAGAAGTTACCATTCGCGTTATGGATATATTACACTTCAATACAGTCTTCCACTAGAGTCACTCTAGTGTATGATATAAAAGCAATCTTACCGGTTGAAAGGGAAAATCCTGGAAGTCAATTGTTAGAAACAGATTGGGTCTGTCAATGGAGAGGAGTCATTCACATGTTTGACAAGAAAGTCAAAGTTCATCACTTATAAGTTAGGGATCTAACCATCAGACTACCAAAAAAAAATTTTGAGCACTCTTCCTCGATCATAGGAGGAAGTTTGAATCCAATTGAAGAGATTCAATTATTAAGGGGGCGATTGATTCAGCTTCTTAAAACTGTTGTCAGCTTCTGCTGTCTGAATCTGCTGTCTGATTCTGCTGTCAGAATCTGAAAAGCTAAAAAACTTGTTTGATAGAGCTTTTTAAAACTGCTGTGCTGTTGACTAGAATCTGACTGTGGACTGTTTGATACAGCTTCTAAAATCTGCTGTAGTAGGGTAAAATGACCAGAATGCCCTTAAGGTTGATAATGCAACCAGAATGCATAAAATTTGCCAGAATACCCCTATACATATATAATTACACTAAATATATATATAAATATAATAAAATTATATAAAAAATTAAAAAAATAATTATTTTAATTTTAAAATGTTTATAAATCTATAAAAAATTATAGAAAAATTTATAATTCTATAGAAATTTTGACAGCATCTCCTCTTAAAAATAGACATATAAAATTTTTTCTGATAAATGAAATACCTGCATAATACACAATCCAACATAATGTAAGCAGAATGCATCAAAAATTACAAAAATACCCCTATAAATATATAATTACACTAAATATAGATAAATATAATAAAATTCTATAAAAATTTCGACAGCATCTCCTCTTGAAATTGAACATATGAAATTTTCTTGATAAACAAAATACCTGCATAATTCAATCCAAATTTCACATTTTACATAGCACATCCACATTACATCGTATATACATAACACATCCACAACCACCACATTTAGATTCTGACATCATTTAAACATAATAATCATAGTTAATATAATAAGTAAAACTGAAATAAATAAAAACATAAAAATATACATCCAACAAATGCATACAAAATATATTTTTCATTCTTCTTGTTTGACTCTGTTACTTTATCTTGAGGAACATTATCATTGATAATGTCAACTTCATCTACCCACAGAAAATACCCTGCATGTCTCTATAAAGTAAAATAACATATGAATTAATATCAATGTCACCAAATATAAATATGTACCCAACATTAATATCAATATTATATTACCTGCCAAGATGGACACCTATAAAACATCCTCCCATAATTTTCTTTTGTTTTAACTGTGACTAATGTCATCACTCGACCACATGAACAACATGGTGGATACGTATAGTTTGCCATCAATGCTATTCATCATACACAAAGACAATAAATAAATAAGTATAGAATCTTCGAAATATACTTAAAAACATTATAATCTTTATTTCAACATTGTTTAACAGTATTTATAATTACAATACAAAATTATCCAACAGAATATGAAAATACATCAATGATTGCCAGTAAAAATGGCATCAGCTATTAAATCTCTATGTATTTTCATTGTTTGTTGACTCTGACGACCTACTAATGGGGGAACTGGATACTCTTGATTAGTGATGCCCTCTTCTTCTACTCCCGTTGATCCTTCTTCTTCGAATCGAGCAAATTCTTCATCGACGATAACATGTTTTCTGATAAAATTGTGCAATGTCATGCATGCAATAACAATGTTTCGTTGTTTGTCCAAATTATATGAACGCATCAACTTCAAGATTGGCCATTTTGCTTTCAAAATCCCAAAGGTTCGTTCAATCACGTTCCGAAGTGAAGAATGTAAATGATTGAATAATTCATTTTGACCATTTGCCCGTGATCTCCTATAGTCTTGTAGATGGTATCGAACACCTCGATAAGGTGCGAGATAACCATCCATGAGTGGGTACCCAGCATCTACCAAATAATATTTACCTATTATCCAAAAAAATATATTAATTTCTAAGATTATATATAAACAGATATAATTGAAAAATTTTTTAAATACAGACCTGGTGGAGGATATGGAAAATTTAAATTGGGAGTATTCAATGTCTCAAGGAAGACACGTGAATCATTAGCTGACCCTTCCCAACCAACCACCACATGAGTGAACAACATGTCAAACGAACATGTTGCCATTACATTTTGTGTGAGTCCCTTATGTCCTTGATATCGTATTTGTTCCACTATTGGTACAAATGCACTAACATGCGTCCCGTCTATCGCTCCAATACAATCCTACATATTTTTAAGGTATATTAATATATAAACATTAATGAAACAAGTATTTTTCAAATATATTATATATATATATATTACCTTAAAATATGGTCAAAAACGAGGATTGTTACGGATGTGCAAAGAGACTTCATTGAGGTCGGGAGGTACAATTAAGGACATTGATAAGTTCACCATACCCAAAAGAACTTTGTTGAAATACTTACTAACTGAATGAACAGAGTGATCAAAACTATTTGCAACTAATCTTTGTCTTTGATTATGTCCTACTATCAATAAAAACATCACTAGTTGTTCTTGAATAGTAATGTAGCGTTCCATCTTCAATAGACCTCGAACTTCCAAAAGACTACACAGATTCAGAAATACGTGTCGTTCCATTCTAAATAATGAATGACACGTCGCACGATTATCATCTAGTGTCTCCCGCACAAAATCAATCCCCTTTAACTGACTATTATTATGTGGCTCCCTATGTAAAAAATTCTCGTAATAAAATGAAGAACCTAGGACGCCTCCTGTAGCGCCATACTTAAAACACTTGAGTCGACAGTATTGGTGGAATCATCATTTGAATCGATAGTATCAGCCGTATCAGCTGAATCGATAGTATTCATCGTATCAACATCTGAATCCATGACCTGCTTATGAATTCATATTAGTAGTATATATCTATCTAACAACAAATAAAAATATCCATCTAATAGAAATATTAATCACAATATCCATCTAACAGCCAAAAATATAATATGTACAATATCCATCTAACAGCCAAAAATAACCAATGTATATTGCACTCTATAAGTGCATCATAAAACCCAAAAAAATATTTTAGTTACATATAAAACAAGTCTAAATGCCTTTTCCAGCCATAAAATCAGACATCTCGCCTTCCAACCACTCAAGACGAACATCTGCTGATCGTAATGCACAAAAAACCTCTCTAAATTGTTTGTTCTTTATAAACATCTTCAACGCATAACGATAGAGATCACTATTGGTAGGTACATTTGGTAGCTGGTCTAAGAGCTCGATCGACTCTTGAATACTGCCTTTCTTAATTACAGTGGGATTGGTAGAAGCGGATATCTGACTGTGGACTGCATTTGCGAGCATCTCCAATGACTGGCTAATTTGCCTAGCAGTGGTCGTCTTTTGCCTACGACTTTGAGGTGGTAGAGTATCTCCACTTCTGCGTCGAACGTGGGTTGTGGGTGAGGGTACAATAGGAGTAGCATCATCCTCAAACTCATCAGCATCATCAGGAGTCTCCTGTAGAGGTGTCTGAGACTCTGGATGCTGGGTTGGCATTACATCATCTAAATCATCCTCATCTAGATTCTCATCCTGAGGTACTGATGCAGATGGCATTGTACCAGATGCAGGTGACCACATCCGGTTACCAGTGGCATATGTGCGTCCAAAGATGAAATCCAATTGTTTCGCAAACTTCAGAGGTTGCTTTCGAAATATTGCATCTTTTGGATGATGCTATAAAAAATAAAAAATCCTATTTTACATAAAGAGACAAAAATCTTAAAATAAATAAAATGAAAAATTAACAAGAAATGTACCTCTAACCACCCATCCCACCACTCATCACTTGTATCTAATATGCCATTATCAACATCATAAGAGACGCCAGTATTCGTGCAAATCTTATTCCAACGTCCCCAAATGCCTTTTTGTCTATCCCACTTGTTCTTCATTTGTCCTCTATCGTAATAAACATTATTTCTCTTATTAAACTCCTTAACTAAAAAATCATAACTGGTCTTGTCAAGCACTTTATGCGGTCTCCTCCCCTTCTTAACTAATTCATAGCAGATCTCGACCCAAACTTCATGTTGTTTGGGTGTCCAATCTGCTTTTGCATTCTTTGAATTGTTATCTTCCATCTGTCAATGGTAATAACAAGAGACGATAGTAGAACAGAATATTAAATGGTCTATTTCAATTAATCATGTAAATTATTTGATTACTTACACTATCTCAACCTACAATTTGTGCACAATGTATAATCAAAGAGAGAAACCAGGAGGCAATGTCAGGTTATCATATAGATAGCCGGAAGAACGCACAGTTCTCAGTCCCACGGTGAGGGAGCCCTGTGTTCTCAATCTTTGACTGTACAAAATACAGTAATTGTTGTATGTGTGTTGTGTGTGTGTGTGTGTGTGTGTGTGTATTCTCAGTCTCTTCAAAAGGTAATTATTGCAACTCTTCAATATGGTACACAACATTTGAAACAAAAAATGTCACTTTCAAATATTATTATACATCTTACAATCCCCCACTAGATTGTAATATTAAAAACATAATCATACTGACATTATTATGCATATGAAAAATGTATCTTTCGATTTAAACCTTTAGTTAGTGTAAGTATTTCAAAGTGGACTAATGAATACAATGGGTAAGCTTAATTCAAGTTTTCTTAATGTCAAAATCGGAAACATCACAGACATTATAATATTTAGTTCCAATTAGTATCTCAGACAACTCCATCATTTTGTGGGTATAGTGAAGTTATTCCCCCCACCACAAAATATATATATATATAATAAATAAAAATAAATTGTTGTACTAGCTATTTCATCAACAATACATTGTTGATGGTTAGCAGTGTTGCACCAAACCAATTGGTTCTCCCATCTTTGCTTCAAGTAAAGTTGTGAAAGATGTTGGTGATCCTCTCATGAGTTCTCAAAGGGGTTAAATATATATATATAACATAATTACAATCATCATGGATTACTGTAAAATTTAGAGAGGCTATTAGAATAGTAAATATATTGCATTGTTACCCTTGTCAGCATCATACCCCTCACAATCATTACCGTACCATCATCATCTCATCCATAGTCACCAAGTTGGAATACGAGTTTAAAACAGTAAGAAAAACTTTGAAAAAAGAGAAACAAATGAAAAGAATAAAAGAAAATAAAAAAAAATAAAAAAAAATATAGATATGAAAAAAAAAATATAATACGTTAGACATTCATTACAAGTTTTCAATATATTTTTGAGTAAAAATAATACTATTGATTATCTATCTATGCATAATAACATTTTTCCACACATAATTATATATTTTATGATTAAAAAAAAATTAACCATCAACTATCTTTTGAATAGAATAAGACACTTGAAATTTTTTTTAAAATCATTACATCAAAATTAATCATCAAATCCACATTAAACAAGGTTAATAAACCAAATTACAAACAACCATAAATTATATATATATATATATATATAAAATGAATATAAACGTACATCATTTATAATTTTAAAAACTTTACGTGATAAGTAAGCGATAGGGTTAGGAGATGATTGATCAAAAATCAATTCTGTAAGTTTGGAAATGAAGTTCTCATCAAATTGGGTCTTTATCGGAACCCAAATTCTTGATCTAGAATTGTAACAATTGGATTGTACTGCATATCAATTCCGAATCCATTGGCAATCCTAGATTACCTCATCTTCAAAATGAAAAACTATCTTCTAATTTCAACATTTCCTAGTTGCAAAGCAACAAATCACAGCAATTATTTTCTATAAATTTTTTAGTTTAAGATGGAATTAATTTTGATGTAAAATAATGTTCACTGCAATAATATGCATTATTAGTTATTCAAAGCTCTAACCAAAGAGACTTGTAACTTTAATCCCATCGACAGAGTATACTTTGATCAAGAAAAAAAAATTGCTTATAGAAATCTGGAATCCACCAATCACATGTACCCACGTGTATTGAATGCATTCCTAATTTACAAAACTACCCTTGTCAGCTACAAAACTATCATGCTTGGCACGCATTGAGGAGTCTCTGATCTTCCTGAGTAAAATAACCAATCCTTGGATCAATCACCGTAACCAATCCAAAGCCATAGTTTTATTTTTCTATAATCAGGTATTATTGTTAATAGGGGACCTGGCTCGTATCTGGGCTTTGCCCAGTCTATAGACTATGGTTTTCTCCAAGCATTGTGTCCAAATCAACTCAAAGCCGTAGCTTTTTCTTCATTTTTTTTTCTTTTTAAATAATGGGGTATCCCTAGTTTGGGTCAATTTGTCCCAGAAAATTCAGTTTCAAAGGGGATTAGTTGGCCAATTTAAATTTGGGCATTGGTGGAGTGAGTCCAAATTAACAAAGCAAAACTCAAATCAAACTAGTTCAATGGTTCTCAATTCACTCCTCCTTTTTTCCCCCAATTTTTAAACAGATTACAATTATAAATTCTGAATAATGTACCCATTTACAAATCTTTGCCCTAAATTACTAATTATAAACTAAACCATCCAATCAATAAACCCTAATTAGATGTTCTGGACTAGAAATCAGTAAAATCAACTGGTGTCACTAATTTGATCCAGAAGAAACTAAAAAATAAAGAAAATGTCCATAAATTACATAACAAAAATGCCTGAAACTCCTTCAAAATTGGACACCTAAAAATAAATATATTTATTGAATATAAAAGAGACAATAATATTCCAAAAAAATCAGAGAGAAATTTGAAATAACCCTAACAGAAATCTACCAAGAAATTAGCAATTATAAATAACCCTAACAAAAATATTTATGCTGTAAATCCAACATTCAATATGAAATTTAGTCAAAAATTAATCATGATAATTGAAATCGATGAGAGAGGGAGAGAGAGAGAGAGAATGCTCACAGTCGTCAATGGCGTCAATGGAAAAAAGGGCAAACGGAGAGATTGCGTTGGATCCGACTTCAAATCGTTGTTGTCAATGGCTTTGATAGCAAACGAGGTCTTCAATGGCTTCGATCGACGTCGCTGTCTTGATCGGAGTTAGATTCAACAAGAAATGGCGTCGATGGGTTTCGAAAGCACGCTGTTTACAATCGTCTTCAATGGGTTTTGATTTAACGATCAGCACGTCACCGTCTTCGATGGGTTTCGATCGGAGTGATGGTCGTCGTCGACGTCGAGGGGTCACTGATACGATTGAAATCGATGAGAGAGAGAGAGAGAGTGAGTGATAAAGACGAAGAAGACGTATAAGGTTATATCGCGGACTGTGCGTGGAAATAGGATAAATGACGAAGGGTAATTTCGTCATTTCACTTCAGCATTTTAAAACGCAATAACGTGAAGCGGCTCTCACGCGCTTTTCATTTCACCGTGTTTTTTAACGAATTTGCGTTTTTAAATTCAAAACGCAGCGTTTTGAAGCGCTATCAAGCGCGCGAATTATTGTAAATCTCAGCGTTTTGACGCAAACGCCCGTGAATCTGCGTTTACAAGCGCAATCAATCGCACCCTAAGGAAATGTTACCAGGAAAAGCTGTCAGGTTTCAAGATCATGATAGAATCCAGTTACTAGAACCAACCAACCTTGACCAAATCAAACGGTACTACATTTAAGGAGGCCTTCTTTGGCCGAATCAATTTTTCCTACTACCTAGTTTATTATTTCCTTTCTCAACCCCTTTGCAACCTGTTCAGAAAGAGAAAAATTATGCATTTTTACTTCTTAGCCTGATTACCTAACCCAGGGGAGGGAAAAATTTGAACGGCGTTTTGGTCTGATCCCAAAATTCTAGGGTACGTAGGCACCTGAGAAATTACTTCAGGCCCGACCACATCAAAATAAAAAAAATAAAAAAATAGATTCCCCGACAAAGAAAAAATCTAAAAAGAAAAAAATTGTCAAAGTGGGGAAAAAAATTCAAGGAAAAATAAAATAATTTAAAAAGAAATGCCATACAAGGGGCATTTGGGTTTTTGAGCCTCAAGATTCCTTTATTTTTATACCCAGTCCTAAGCTTAAACATGAAAGTCCTCCTAAGTACCGTGCGAAAAGTCAAAGAAGATAGCAAAGCATGATCAGACAGCAACTCCAGAAGTTCAGACAGGACAAAAAAAAGAGCCTGCTAGGTTGAAAATCCAAAAGGGCAACTTAGGCAAAAATTAAAGTAAGCTCGCGAGGTTAAAAATCTGAAAGGATGACCTTGGCAACAATCAAAGCAAGGAAAAAAGAAAAAATTGTAAGCTCGCTAGATCTAAAACTTAAAAAGGCGATCTAGGCAAAAGCTAGAGCATGCTCGCTAGATTGAAAACCTGAATAGGCAATCTAGGCAAAATTAGAGCTATCAAAAAATAAAAGAAAATCTCCATTGAGTTGAGAAGCTAAAAAGGTAGCCCGAGCCGAAATATCAGAAGTCTGAATGATCAAGTTTCAATACCCAATTTGAACCAAATATAGACTCAGTGATACAAGTATCTCGTCTATGATTGATCTGAAGAGTTTCATGTCCCTAAGCGAACCGACGGGGAGAAAGAACAAATTCTATTATGAATTTCAGAAAGAAATATTTTGTTCCAATTTCTTTCAGCCTGACTCAAAATCTTCAATATAAAAAGTTAAAATTAAAAGTTAAACCTTTATTGCGCTTGCAGTAATCAAGGATTTCAAACTTTCATAATAGGGGCACTTCCTTTTTCTAAAGAGTACAGTTTCCCCCCTTACACTAGGGGCATTTATTTTCAAATTATATTCAATTATCCCCAGTGCAATGTTCCTTGTCAAACTAAGGGCATTTTTGTTCTGATGCCTGGTCAATTTCAACCCCAAAGGATAAGGTTAACTTTGAATTAAAGGTTACCCTCTTGATAGCAATTTTAAAAACTCCTCAGATTCAAAGAGAGTTAAAATGTTTATCGGATCTTCATAAAATCCAACTTTTTATTAAAAAAAAAATCAAATGCGAGGTTAATCCCCCGTTTGTTTCCTCAAAGCTTAGTTCATTATTCTTGCACCCTGGGTAGGTAGAATAGTACTTCCTAAAAAAGAAAAAATTAGTTCATTACTCTTTCACTCCGAGTAGGTAGAGTAGAACTTCCAAAAAAAAATAGTTCATTACTCTTTCACCCTGGGCAGGTAGAGTAGGACTCCCAAAAAAATTAGTTTATTACTCTTTCACTTCGAGTAGGTAGAATAGAACTTCCAAAAAATATTTAGTTCATTACTCTTTTACCCTGGGCAGGTAGAGTAGGACTCCCAAAAAAATTAGTTCATTACTCTTTCACTCCGAGTAGGTAGAGTAGAACTTCCCAAAATAATTAGTTCATTACTCTTTCACCCTGGGCAGGTAGAGTAGGACTCTCAAAAAGCTTAGTTCATTACTCTTTCACTCCGAGTAGGTAGAGTAGAACTTTTCAAAAAAAAAAAATTAGTTCATTACTCTTTCACCCTGGGCAGGTAGAGTAGGACTCCTAAAAAATTAGTTCATTACTCTTTCACTCCGAGTAGGTAGAGTAGAACTTCCAAAAAAAAATAGTTCATTACTCTTTCACCCTGGGCAGGTAGAGTAGGACTCCAAAAAAATTAGTTTATTACTCTTTCACTTCGAGTAGGTAGAATAGAACTTCCAAAAAATATTTAGTTCATTACTCTTTTACCCTGGGCAGGTAGAGTAGGACTCCCAAAAAAATTAGTTCATTACTCTTTCACTTCGAGTAGGTAGAGTAGAACTTCCAAAAAAAATTAGTTCATTACTCTTTCACCCTGGGCAGGTAGAGTAGGACTCTCAAAAAGCTTAGTTCATTACTCTTTCACTCCGAGTAGGTAGAGTAGAACTTTTAAAAAAAAAAAATTAGTTCATTACTCTTTCACCCTGGGCAGGTAGAGTAGGACTCCTAAAAAATTAGTTCATTACTCTTTCACTCCGAGTAGGTAGAGTAGAACTTCCCATAAAAATTAGTTCATTACTCTTTTACCCTAGGTAGGTAGAGTAGGACTCCCAAAAAAATTAGTTTATTACTCTTTCACTTCGAGTAGGTAGAGTAGAACTTCCAAAAAAAATTAGTTCATTACTCTTTCACCCTGGGCAGGTAGAGTAGGACTCCCAAAAAAATTAGTTCATTACTCTTTCACTTCGAGTAGGTAGAGTAGAACTTCCCAAAATAATTAGTTCATTACTTTTTCACCCTGGGCAGGTAGAGTAGGAATCTCAAAAAGCTTAGTTCATTACTCTTTCACTCTGAGTAGGTAGAGTAGAACTTTTCAAAAAAAAAAAAAATTAGTTCATTACTCTTTCACCCTGGGCAGGTAGAGTAGGACTCCTAAAAAATTAGTTCATTACTCTTTCACTCCGAGTAGGTAGAGTAGAACTTCCCATAAAAATTAGTTCATTACTCTTTCACCCTAGGTAGGTAGAGTAGGACTATAAAAAAACTTAGTTCATTACTCTTTCACTTAGAGTAGGTAGAGTAGAACTTTCCAAAAAAAAAAATTAAGTTCATTACTCTTTCACCCTGGGCAGGTAGAGTACGACTCCCAAAAAAATTAGTTCATTACTCTTTCACTCTGAGTAGGTAGAGTAGATCTTCCCAAAAAAATTAGTTCATTACTCTTTCACCCTGGGCAGGTAGAGTAGGACTTTCAAAAAATTAGTTTATTACTCGTTCACCTAGAGTAGGTAGAGGAAGACATTCAAATTTTACTCAGATTATGCTTAGTTTTTTCTCAATCTTTACTCAGTTTCACACAATACATACACTCACACTTGCACTTTTTAGTCAGGGAGGATTCTCTAAAATTCAAGGATCTGATACTGTCAGCGAGAGCTCACGCTCAAGGACCTGACAACTTTCTAGTTCGGAGAGAGTTTTACGCTCAAGGATCCGAACATCCTGACGAATTGCTAAATCAGACTGCAAAATGAACTGTCACTAACTTTGGCATTCGGATATCGCACTATCTACCAAAATAGATTTGCTATCTAGTTTGCTTCAACCCTCTGTCAAAAAGGGGCATCTGTAGATACCTCAGTTTTGCACTTGCCTGATTAATTAACTCGTCAACCCGATCGCAATGGTTCCCAATGATGGATGTTTATTCCATTACTTTATTTTGTTACCAGAAATGTTTCAGAAATCCAGATGAGGTATCTCGAACTGATAAAACTGTAGAAACCACGCTACGCTAGGAAAATATAACCCTAGAAGCTTAGAAATCATCATTTTTCAGACAAAAAGAAGCTTTACGATAAAAATCACTAAAAATGACCAAATTACCAAAATACCCCTAACATCAAAACAATCCTAGAGCCTACATTACACTTAGAAAAACCCTTTTGAACACATAAAACAACAAATCGAAATCAAATAAATCATTTCGCTAATTTTCATAAAATTTGACAAAATTATGAAAATGCCCCTCATAAATTTCACGACTATTTCACATAAAAAATTTCATAAATGACACAAACCAATATTTCCATTGAATTCCTTACGATAAATCGATTCTAAAACATCCTAAAACATTAAAAATCGACTTAAAACAAGAAAAGTCCTCTCCGGGGGTAAAACGATAATTTCACAATTTTTATAATTAAAAATTTTGAAAGTAATAAATAAAATATTAAATAATCAAAGTGAAACATTAATGAAATTAATTTAAAAATTGGAACTAAAAAAATCGATCAATCGGGCTCTCAGGCAAAATTGTTGAGTGTTCGTAAGATATTTTTTAAGGACCCCTCCATTTGGGGGTCCAAAGAATTAAAGATATAATAGAGGGGGATTCTCCAAAAAATCAAAGTCAATTAAGCAAGACTAAAGTCAAGGTATTCAAAGTCAATCAAGTAAGACTAAAGTCAAAATTAAAGTCAATTAAGCAAGACTAAAGTCAAGGTATTAAAGTCAATCAATTAAGACTAAAGTCAAAATCTTAATGTCAATCAAATAAGACCAAAAGTCAAAACCCTCGTAGAGTTCTAATTAAATAATAACTCTATTTAATAGAGTTCTAACTAAAACACAATTCTACCTAAAATAATTCTAATTAAAATATAATTCTACTTAAAATAATTCTAACTAAAATACAATTCTAACTAAAAGAATTATAATCAAATACTAATTCTATCTAAATCAACCCTTAAAAAAATCTATAAATAGAGGTCCTCACACCCTATTTTCGTATCAAATCATAAATTCTAAGAGAAGTAGGTCAAAAAGCCTCCCTAGCCTCCCATAAACCTTAATTTTGAAGTCCCAACTCCTTACCTAACATCCATACTTCGATTTTAACTTAAAAAACACCTAGAAGTCCTTCAAAAACACCCAGAAACCCATAAACAAATACGAAGAATTTAGATCTAAGAAAGAGATACCTTAACTTGGAGATTAGAAATCAGATCCAGTGAGAGAACGAAGCGAGGAATACTGTACAAGAAGTTATTCTATCAGATCTTAGGGAAAAGAAAATCGTTGCGTTCGGAAAAGGTAAGTGTTTTTATTTTTTTTATTGATTAGGTCTTTTTAGCAATGTAGTTCTACTTGAGAATTAGCAGAGATCGGTGTTTGCCGGGTGGGGTTGGTGCCTAATACCTTCCAACTCTGTAATGTGATTCCCGGACTTAGTTTCTTATTTTTTGTAGATTAGTGTCTTTTGCCTTTTAGAGTCAATGTTCGATTTCTAGACCGTAATAATTAGGTGGTGACTCTCAAACCTCAAGAGTCAAAAGCTGATCCGCGTACCCCGCAGATCGAGGGCGCTTTCAGTGCCAAATGAGCTTGTTTTCACAAAATAATCAGGAACATTAACAGTACTAACACTAGATAAATTCGGATTTTTTGTTAATTAAGAAAATATAATCTGAACTTGCATCGATGATATCTAAGGCTCCCGATAACGAAATCAAGTGAATTCAGGTTCTAAATTAATCTACTCGATGGGATCTACATTTTATTAATAGGTACCCAGACCTAATTCTGACTAAAATGTTCTGTAAAAATATTTTAACATTGTTGTTCCAACCTTCTTTCAGCAACAATTCCAGATTTACAGATTAATCCGAACTTGCATCAATGATATCTAAGGCTCCCGATAACGAAATTGAGTGAACTCAGGTTCTAAATTAATTTACTCGATGAGATCTACATTTTATTAAAGGTGTCCAGACTTAATTCTCACTAGAATGTTCTGTAAAAATATTTTAACATTACTGTCCTAATCTTCATTCAGCAACAATTCCAGATTTACAGATTAATTCAAACTTGCATCGATGGTATACAAGGCTCCCGATAACGAAATTGAGTGAACTCAGGTTCTAAATTAATCTACTCGATGAGATCTATGTTTTATTAATAGGTATCCAGATTTAATTCTCACTAAAATATTCTGTAAAAATATTTTAACATTGTTGTCTCAACCTTCATTCAGCAACAATTCTAGATTTACAGATTAATTCAAACTTGCATCGATAATATCGAAGGCTTCCGATAATGAAATTAAGTGAACTCAGGTTCTAAATTAATCTACTCGATTAGATCTACGTTTTATTAATAGGTACCCAAACTTAATTCTCACTAATGTTCTGTAAAAATATTTTAACATTGCTATCCCAACGTTCATCATTCCATCATTTTCATATGTCAATTTGAATATTTCATTGTTTAGGGGTCATCAAAACGTGACCCTTAATTGGATTGAAAAAAACAAAAATATAATACCCAAAATCATCCACAATCAAGCCAACAAAAATAAATAAATAAATAAAATAAATTGAACTAAATAATAAATAAAAAAAAACTAGGTCATCCTGGCAATGCTCTCATACTTGGGATTTTCAAGTTTGATCCTCAATAGTCCCCAGTGGAATCGTCACTAAAAGCGCCATCGATTCGTGGGGTGTGCGGATCCACTTTTGACTTTGAGATTTGAGAGTCGCCACCTAGTTATTACGGTCTAGGAACCGAACATTGACTCGAAACAGATAAATAAATAACTAATCAACTAAAAAATACTGAGTTCAGGGATCACATTACTAAGTTGGAAGGTGTTAGACACCAACCTCGCCTGGCAAACGTCGGTCTCTACTAATTCTCAAAAACGATTACATTGCTAAAAAGAAATAAATAATAATAATAAATATTTACCTTTGCAACGCAACGGTTTTGTTCCCTCAGATTTGATAGAACAACTCCTCGTATAGTACTCCTCATTTTGTTATGTTATCGGATTCGCTTCAGACTTCTAAGACGAAGTACCTCTTTCTTAGATCTGAATATTTCTGATTTATTTATGAATTTCTAGGTATTTTTGAGGGGTTTCTAAGTGTTTTTTGAGTTAAAATTGGGGTATGGATATTAGGTAAGGAGTTATGACTTCAAAATTAGGGTTTATGGTAGGCTTTGGAGGTTTTTTGACCTAATTTTTCTCGGATTTATTTTTTTGATCCGAAAATAGGTTGTAGGAACTCTTATTTATAGATTTTTTAAAGTACTTTTTAGATAGAGTTAGTGTTTAATTAGAATTATTTTTAAATAGAGTTAGTATTTAATTAGAATTACATTATATAGTTTTATAGTTTAATTAGAATTTTATTAGATAGTTTTAGAATTTAATTAGCTTTCTTTTAGATAGTTTTAAAGTTTAATTAGAATTCTTTTAAATAGTTTTTTAGTTTAATTAGAATTCTATTAGGATTTTGACTTAAGTCTCACTTGATTGACAGGACTTTAAGACTTTGACTTAAGTCATACTTGATTGACTTGACTTTAAGATTTTGACTTAAGTCTTACTTGATTGACTTGACTTTAGAATTTTAACTTAAATCTTACTTGATTGACTTGACTTTAGGATTTTGATTTAAGTCTTACTTGATTGACTTGAATTTTAATTAGGATTTTACTTTACATTAATTAATTTTTAATTATGATTTTGAAAATTTTAATTGTTAAAATTGTAGAATTACCATTTTATCCTCAAAAGGGGCTTTTTGCGTTTTAAGTCATTTTTTAATGTTATTGGATGTTTTGGAATCGATTTTTCATAAGGAATTCAATGGGGATATTGGTTTATGTTATTTATGAATTTTTTTGTATGAAATGGTCATGAACTTTATGTGGGACATTTTCGTAATTTTGTCAAATTTTGTGAAAATTGGTGAAATGATTTATTTGGTTTCGATTTGTTGTTTTATGTGTTTGAAAGGATTTTTCTAAGCGAAATGTAAGCTTTAGGGATGTTTTGAGGTTAGAAGTATTTTGGTAATTTGATCATTTTTTAGTGATTTTTATCGTGAAGCTTCTTTTTGTCTAAAAAATAATGATTTCTATGTTTTTGGGATTATATTTTCCTAGCGTAGTGTGGTTTCTACAGTTTTGTTAGTTCGAGATACCTCATCCGAATTTCTGAAACACATCTGATAATCGAATAGAGCATTAGAATAAACATCCATCATTGGGAACCGTTGCAATCGAGTTGACGAGTTGATTAATCAGGCGAGTGCGAAAATGAGGTGTCTACATGAACACCTCAACCTTCTAAGTTTGTTCAAATAATTTTGATTCATTTTTTTCTCTTTCAAAAAATGATTTATTTTGAGCTTGATCCAAGATTTAATCCGATGGTCAAGCTTTCTCCCTTCGAATCTTGAAAGAAATAGAGTTGGATGAAACGAAATGGATTCAAGCTCGGCTTGATCAACTGAATTTGATAGAAGAAAAACGCCTTATAGCCATTTGCCACGAATAAATCTATTAACAACGAATATCTCGTGCTTACAATAAAAAAGTCAAGCCTAGAGATTTCTCACCCAGAGACCTTGTTTTGAAAAAAATCATGCCAATCCAAAAAGATGCCAGAGGAAAATTCAAACCAAACTACGAGGGACCATTCATTGTACAGAGGTAATGACAGGAGGAGTTATGAACCTTACAAAAATAGACGGACAAGTCTTCCCTCAACCGATCAATGCTGATACTGTCAATAAATATTACGCCTTAAAAGTGATCTTGAGATGACGAAAGGCCATCTTTGTTATCCTAAAATAACTATCAACTCTAATCAACCTTTTTGAGTCATCACGTGCATTCTTAACTTAAGACTGGGGCAAGTCAACAATTACAAAATGAAAAAAAATCGAAAAATCAAAAGAAAAACATCAAAGTACTCATGGTCCGCTTGAGGATAAACTGTGAATGACTAAAAATACAAAAAAATCAAAAAAAAATCAAAAAACTCGGACACTTAATCTTAGCTCGACCCAAATATCCAGTATAGACAAGTTCGAGAGACGTTGGGAGGAAACATAGATCACCTTTTCGAAACAAAAATAAACGAACCCTAGGTCTAGCCCACTTCAGATAAACTAGACCATAACCTTTTTATATATTTCCACTACCATTAACTTAAGCTAACGTTTCATCCCAACAAAAGTCCTTTCTGATCAGGGAATGTTTTAGGGCACCACAATGACAATGGCAACACTAATGATCTTGCGACTTGATCTAGACCTCAAAATTTTATTAGTCATTGGAAGACTCGAGAGGGGAATCCATTTTGGATATTAAAAAAAAAAGAGTGTCTTGAAGTGTAGAGTAGCTAACTCGAGAGGGGAATCTAGATTGATTACTCAAGAAAGAGCACCACTACAAGAGTAGGGTCGCTGATCTCACAACTCGAGTCACCAAGCCACAAAGATATAGAGTTTCCGAGCTAAAATTGTAAGGTAAAAAGTCAAAAAAAAATGCAAGCATAGTTTGAAAGGGCATAGTGAAAACCCAAAAGGGCACTATGAGTAAAAGAATTAGACTATGGAAAGATCAAAGTCATCGGCACGATAAAAACTCCAAAAAGGGCGTCGATGCCCAAAAAAGTAGAAATCGGGTCTGGTGAAAATCGTAATTGGCGACAATGGCAATAACAAAAAAAAGAGATAACTCGTAGCCCGCAAGAGTATAAATTGTGAAAGGCAAAATCTTTCCAAAAATCTCGAGGCTCAAACAAAAAATAATCTTCCAATACTAGGGCACTGAAGATGACTCTAAATGAATTGAAAAAATAATTGACGCTTGTATCCTCTGTGTTTGGCAAAAATACCAAGACCGTCACAATCAAAAATTTTACAAACTCTAAATTTATCGTACTTATTTGATAAAGATATTTCAAAAAACTACTATTTTGATCGATGACGATAAATCTAAAACTTATTCAATAAAACTTCTTGTTTTTAAGAACAAATAGATATACATGAGGCGAAGTAAGTACAAAACCTATTTTCATTACATTAAATCTTTCAACATTTTGCATACATTCAGATAATGACAAAAAAGAATACAAAAAAGCAGGAATACAACAATCAGTCCATCAAATGTCATGGTAGAAAATAAAAAGGAGTCAAGGCATTCCTCCAAAGTACGGATCTGAGCAGCCTGGCTAGTCCTCACTCTTTCAGCATTCAAAGCGTCACAACTCACCAAATATGCTACAAAGTCATCAAAATGAGGACTCTGGGCAAGCCTGTCCCTCAACTCAGCAACTTCAGCTTGGAACCTAGCCACTTCACCATTATTACTAGATCTCGATTGTGCAAGTTCGGATGTCAGTCGAGCAATCTCTTTTTGCATCTTCTTCTCGGATTTGAATCAAATAGTCTAAATTCTATGATGATCAGTTTGGGACTCCTCCACTCAATCTCGATAATCAAAGAAAAATGAAGTACCAGGACATGCTCGGGGCACTATCGACACTGATGGCATCCTAGAGATGAGTTCTCGGATCCAATGCAAAAATGAAGGGAATAGGTGAGCTACAAAGACGAGTCGACTCAAAACCTCAACTCGACTCCATTCTTTCATGAGACGACTTAGAAGTGTGGTTGATAAAGGACCAACTAGTTCACCAAAATTCTTAGGGATGAGCACACCCTGATCATAGCCGAATTGTCGAAGAACCCAAAGCGATACACAATAAGTTGCCCTATGAAAACTAATCAAGACATGGAAACGAACCCCGTCAAATGCAATCACTAGAGACCTCCAATGTTGGAACGCACCGACCCACCTCACTTCTTAATCATTAAGGTTGCAAATGAAAGCATACCACTCCTCCTTACCACTTGAGATCAATGGAGTAACTCGCCTCGATATCATGAGAACAAGATCGGCATTAACGTAAAATTGGCGGTTAACGGCTTCGTTGTAAGCCACATGATCCATAAACCAAAGCTACGAAAATATGAGCATTCTAAACTTTTGAAAAAGTAGTAAATTTAAATTTAAATCTATGTTAAGTTTAAAGTTTACCTGAAAGAGTAGAACACATCCTCGAAAAATTCGATCATGACTGGACTTACAAGTAGTAAGAAATTGGAACAACTCATTCAAGAGCATGGGGGCCAACCGACGTCCTTCTCGAACCTATTGAATCACATGAATGAAAGAGAGGTCCATGATGTCTCTACCACCCGAAAACAAGAGTTGATTCACCACCATCAAAATGAGGGCATTAAAATGAATCAACGGCTTTAAGGGATTCGTAAGACACTCAATCAAGAAAGATCTAGACATTTTCTTCAAAATCGATCTACCATCCGAGATCTTCAAAAACTTATGGTTTATCCCTAAGAAGTCGGAAACCTCACCTCGATAACCATCACGCAAAGGCGGAACAACCTTCGCACCCGACATTTCGAGACCCAATAACACTTCAACTCCTCGAGGGTGGGAATCACCTCGTGCTCCCCAAATCGAAAGAGATTGAGTTTGGGAACCCAACACCCTAACATTGCCTCAATCAAACTCTATTGTAATGGAACCTTAGGCAAGGAAAGTGTGAACCCCAGCTTGTTCAAACCCTATTAAACCTTCTCACCATAAAAATCAAAAAAAAAAAAATCAAAGAAAAATCACAAATAAAAAAATAAAAAAATCACAAAATCAAGAAAATAACAAAAAATCATAAATCAAGAAGATAACAAAAAATCAAAAATCAAATAAAAATAAAAAAATAAAATAAAAATAAAAAAAATAAAAAAGAATTTCAAAAAATCTTTCAAGTTACACTCAACTCCGATTTATTAAAACATGACAAAAAATATCTGGATTTTAAAACTCATAAATTTTCATCAAATCTGATATCTCACACGATATCTGTACCATCGAGATCAAGGATTAGTACGGTAAAACTCTATTAGACCCCGTGCTTGAGTAGCCATTTTTTACAAAAATCATCAACTCAATCGGTAATCCGAAGTCGTGTTTTTACAAAATTTTTCTAGTCCGTACAAATAGGGTTTTGATCTATTCTTTGTAGTTCTTTGTACGTAATTCCTACAAAAAAGAGCAGCTGTAGGCACCTCAATTTGAATGGGGCCCACTCGAAAATCCCCAAAAATATTAGATTTTCAATAAAATTTGCCAGTAGGCCTTAAAAGCCCAAATAAATAAAATACAACATTTTGATCGATTTGGAGGTTCTTAACACCTTCCCTTTTCTCCAATCTAATCATGTACCTCGATCTCAAGGTGGAGTAGTACCTTATCCCAATGAAGGTCACTAAACGTCAAAATTTGCACTATTTTGAAAAATGTACATTCTTGGTGACCATTCACACCCACTTACAATATGAATGGTGGGGACTCCAAACCTTAGTAAAAGTGATACTCGTAGTCGAAAACCATGCATCTACATGATCGACTACTGTAGATTGTTAGTGATCACTGACTAATCATTTTCGTCTATGTTTATCAGGCTTTCATGTGATTCCCAAAATATACTACTCCATTCATATACGACTACCTTTATGTAGACACCCCATTTTTCATCCGCCTGATTAATCAAGTCGTCGACCCGATCGCAAAGGTTCCCAATGATGGATGTCTATTCCAATGCTTTATTTTGTTACCAGATATGTTTCTGAAATCCGGATGAAGTATCTCGAACTGACAAAACTTAGAAACCACGCTACGCTAGGAAAATACGACCCCAGAAACATAGAAATCATCATCTTGCAAATAAAAAAGAAGCTTCACGATAAAAATCACTAAATTACCAAAATACCCCTAACATCAAAACAACTATAGAGCCTGCATTACGCTTAGGAAAACCCACTCAAACACATAAAATAATAAATCGAAACCAAGTAAACCACTTCGCCAATTTTCACAAAATTTAACAAAATTACGAAAATACCCCTCATAAAGTTCACGATCATTTCATACAAAAAACTTCATAAATGACAAAAACCAACATTCCCATTGAATTCCTTATGAAAAACTGATTCCAAAACATCTTAGAACATTGAAAAATGACTTAAAACGTAAAAAATCCTCTCCGAGGGTAAAATGGTAATTTCACAATTTTCATAATTAAAAAATTCGAAATTAATAAATAAAACATTAAATAATTAAAGTGAAACATTAATGAAATTAATTTAAAAAGTTGAACCTAAAAATCGATAATTGGACTCTCAGGCAAAATTGTTGAGGGTTCGTGGGATATTTCTTAAAGGACCCCTCCATTTGAGGGTCCAAAGAATTAAAGATATAATAGAAAGGGGTTCTCCAAAATTTAAAATCAATCAAGCAAGACTAAAGTCAAGATATTAAAGTAAATCAAATAAGACCAAAGTCAAAATAAAAGTAAATAAAGCAAGACTGAAGTCAAGGTCAATCAAGTGAGACTGAAGTCAAAATTAAAGTCAATCAAGCAAGACTGAAGTCAAAATTAAAGTCAATCTCATAAGACTAAAGTCAAAACCCTAAATTAAAACCCTAATCTAAACTAATCAAGTCAATCTCATAAGACTAAGGTCAAAACCCTAAATCCAAACCCTAATCTAAAACTAATCAAGTCAATCTCATAAGACTAAAGTCAAAACCCTAAAACCCTAAAGACTAAGTCAACACCCAAATTGAAACCCTAAAAGAAACCCTAATCAAACCCTAAATGCTTCTAAAAACTTTATAAATAGGAGCTTCCACACCCTATTTTCGTATCAAAGAAAAAACCCTAGAAAAAGTAGGTGAAGAAGCCTCCACAACCCCTCCAAAACCCTAATTTTGAAGCCCCAACTCCTTTCCTAACACCCCTACTCCTATTTTAGCCTAAAAAACACCCAAAAACCTCCCAAAAACATCCCAAAAATCCACTACAAATTCAAAGCATTCAGATCCAAGAAGGAGACACCTTGCCTCGGAAATCAGAAATCAGATCCGGAGACAAAACGAAGCAAGGAGTACGGTACAAGGAACTGTTTTTCAGATCTGAGGGAATAGTGCTTTTGCAGAACGAAAGTAAGGTTTTTTATTATTTTTTTTAAATCTAAGTTTTATCATTAGCAATGTAGATCTATTTGGGATAAGTAGAGACCGGCATTGGCCGGGCGGGGTTGGTGCCTAACACCTTCAAATCCCGTAACATGATCCCCGGATTCAGATTTCTATAGTAGATTAGTTCTTTTTATCCATTTTAGAGTCAGTTTGGTTCTTAGACCACAATAACTAGGTGGCGACTCCCAAACCTCAAGGGTCAAAAGCGGATCGAGGGCGCTTTTAGTGGCGACTCCACTGGGGACTATTGGGGATCAAACTTGAAAAACCCCAAGTATGGGAGCATTGCCAAGATGACCTAGTTTTTTTTATTATTTAGTTGGATTTATTTTATTTATTTTTTCTATTTATTTATTTTTTATCTTGATTGTAGATGATTTTGGGTATTGCATTTTTTTTTCTCCAATTAAGGATCACTTTTTGATGACCCCTAAATAATGAAATATTCAAATTGACCTATGAAAATGATGGAATGATGAAGGTTGGACAGAAATAGTAAAACACTTTTAGAGAATATTCTAGTGAGAATTAAGTCTGGGAGCCTCTTAATAAAACATAGATGTCGTCGATTAGATTAATTTAGAATCTGATTTCACTCAATTTCGTTATCGGAAGCCTTAGATATCATCGATGCAAGTTCAATCTGTAAATCTGGAATTATTTCTGAATGAAAGTTGGGACAGATACGTTAAAACTTTTTTACAGAATATTTTAGTGAGAATTAAGTCTGGAAACCTTTAATAAAACATAGATCTCGTCGAGTAGATTAATTTAGAATTTGAGTTCACTCAATTTCGTTATCGGAAGCCTTAGATATCATCGATTCAAGTTCAATCTGTAAATCTGGAATTATTTCTGAATGAAAGTTGGGACAGCAACGTTAAAACTTTTTTACAGAACATTTTAGTGAGAATTAAGTCTGGGAACCTCTTAATAAAACATAAATCTCGTCGAGTAAATTAATTTAGAATTTGAGTTCACTCAATTTCGTTATCGGAAGCCTTAGATATCATCGATGCAAGTTCAATCTGTAAATCTGGAATTATTTCTGAATGAAAGTTGGGACAGCAACGTTAAAACTTTTTTACAGAATATTCTAGTGAGAATTAAGTCTGGGAACCTATTAATAAAATGTAGATCTCATCGAGTAGATTAATTTAGAACTTGAGTTCACTCGATTTCGTTATCGAGAGCCTTAGATATCATCGACGCAAGTTCAGATTGTATTTTCCTAATTCACAGAAAATCTGAATTTATCTAATGTTGGCACAATTAATGTTCTTGAGAGTGAGCTCATCTCAACCATTGTCATTCTATCATAAATGTAACACCTATTGGAATCTCGATTTATTTTGGATCACCCAAAAGTGATCATTGATTGGACCTTAAAAATTATAAAAATTATGCTTATTGCAATGTTTGTTTGATCATTATCATATGCCATATTTATTGATTAATTTACCATGATCTTGCTTGAAATACATGATTGATGTTGATCGTAATGTTAATGTGCTTATGTGCTGGAATAATGTGATCTTAATTAAATATTCATATGATTTGAATGATTTTGGTTTTGATTAAATATATGATTGGTTTGATTGGATCCATGGGCCCATTTGTTTGAAAAAGGTCCCGGGCACACCCCACCCTGTTTTGCGCACACCACATGCACGTTTACTGTTTTACTCACTTACACGTCCCATTTAGTCAACGTGGCACTAGTGCGTGGCCCGGTCTCTTCGGAGATGCGACGTCATTCATGAAACCTACAACTCCAGTCACGTACCTTAGGGTATATCAAACTGGGGGCATCAATAACATCTGATCAGGTGATTCTGAGAAGTATGTTGATGCACCCAGGCTGGAGCGACCTGAGCCTTTGACCTATTGTAAGCCACACAGTCACATGTCCCGATTGCCAACGTAGTACTAGTACGTGGTCGATCCCCTCGTGGGATGCCAAACCATTTATGAAAGCTACAACTCTTGACTCGTACCCGTAGGTATAAAAGGTAGTCTAAGTATATCAATTGCACTTCTTGGTCAAAACCGGTGCCTAAGCAAGATCTTGCCCCGCTGTACCCTACTGTACGAGGGGGATAGACTACGTCTATTCTAGACGAGGGGTATTTAAGTGGGCCCTTGCTCAGCATTGTGCGCCACCTCTCAACTGGAGATCAAACTGGCTGTTTTTGACTTCAGAGAAGTGAATTGAGGTTTTAGATTATCACCTACACGGTATATCAAACCCAGTCACCACGTATCGAAAGGTATATAGGTGTGCTTGGGCAATGGTGGCTAGATAAAAATGCATTGCACGTAGTAAGCTTAGAGTCTAGAAACCTTCCCAGTAGGTCACGACTCGAACTTATCTTAGATGTTCCCGGGTTGTTCATTGAATGGAATTTTATGAGACTTTGTGATTGATATGAATGTATGTGAATGATGAGATCAGAATGCATGTGAATGATGGAATGGATGTATGTGAATGATGACATCAGAGTGTATGATTGTCCTCAAGGATAAAAAATGTTATTTTTGAAAATCAAAATGGGTGCACCGACCCAATAAAAAATCCATCTCTTGCAAATGACCCAGCCCAACTCGATCCAACAATCCTGATGGACCGGGCCATTTAAATCGAAATAGAAATCAAATTTTCAAAGAAGAAAAATAGTTTACAAAGGGAAAGTATTTTCCAGAAAAAATATTTTCCAAAAGAAGTGTTTTCCAAAAAAAGTATTATTCTCTAAAAAAAATGTTTTCTAAGAAAAAACGTTTTCCAAAAAATATTTTCCAAGAGAAGATACTTTCCAAATTAAAAACTATTTTCCAGAGAAAAAATATTTTCTAGAAGAAAATATTTTCCAAAAGAAAAGAAAAAGAAGGAAAAATAATTCGCAAAAGATCTATTTTTGCATGAAAAGTTTTTATGGACCTTGGAAAACTACCAAAAAATGTTGCAAAAAAATAATCAGTTTTGTGAAATAAAAACATTATTTTCCAATATTTTTCAAGAGTAGAACATAATTATTTTTCTTCTGAATAATCATTGAATGGATGAATTTTTTAATGGATTGGTGCACAAAATTTAATAAAATCTCAGGGTTCATTTAAAATGTTATCAAGGGGGTGACACTGAAATTGGTTAAATTCACCTTCAAAGAGGTTTAAGGGTTATCATTGTATCTAAGCTCAATCGTCTATCGTCTAGCTAGAGCTGTAAATCCGGTCAGTTAGAGTAAACGTCAATATCAAGTCAAACAGTCAGAAATGATCTCAAAATTTCTCAATATCGTCCAGTTGTTCTTTAAAGATCATAGTGCTTCAATCCTACCGGTTATAAGCAATATCTCAGTCCTCAGTCCTAATCAAACTCGTATGAGTACTTATCTTGAGTTTTCAAGAGTCATTTGGGTTAGCTCGAGTCCCTTTTTCCAGCAAGGTCATGTCTTCCTTAGATTGAGTCTACTCTTTCCTATTGAGTCAAGTTAGTTCATTGAGTCTATAGAGGTGTCTGTTGTCCCATCTGAAATTGATCGGATAAAGGAATTTTTGAATACCTCGTGCGCATTAACGAATTAACTAATAATTTGATAGATTTCGTTTCTGACAAGAAGATAAGAGTCGGGCTCAACCTTTAATCGAGAAAGGAAAGGTCTTTGACCTCGAAACAAAAAAATAATTCCTAAAGAGATTCAAATAGAAACCATCTTATCCCTAAAGGAACACGAGGGGATAATGAATTTACTCAGAAATTTCAAAAGACTTGTTCGTGTGATCATATGAGGGTATGCTAGGTACAAGCTTGGGTGTTGTTCAACACGAAATAGATACTCGTCTATATCGATGGAATTAAAGAAGATGTTATAAAATGTATCAGCACTATCCTTACTACATCTTGAGTTTCAAATCACATATTATCAGTCGATATGGGGGTACCTTTTTAACTGATCTCTGATAATGGGTCGTACTTCAAAGCATAAATCATTACTCTATGTTTTTAAAGTTGAAGATCCGGAAGCACAAATCATCCCCCTACCGTCCTCAGATCAATGGAACGATTGAAGCAGTTAGTAAGAGTCTCAAGACTATCATCAGGAAAATTGTGTCAATCACATCGAGATTGGTCAGAAAAATTATCATTCACGCTATGGACATATCGAGCTTCAATTCGATCCTCTACTGGAGCTACTCCCTACTCTTTAGTGTATGGCATGGAAGCAGTCTTGCCAGTTGAAATGGAAATTTCGTCTCTCAGGGTCTTGTTGGAAAATCATTTGTTAGAAACAGATTGGGTCGTCAGCAGCATGAAGAATTAAACTTGATCGAAGAAAACGAGTTAAAGCCTTGTACCATGTGCAAGCTTATCTAAGAAGAGTCACCCGTGCATTTGACAAAAAGGTCAAAGCTCATCATTTACAAGTCAAGGATTTAACTATCAGACTTCAAAGAAAATTGAACACTCCTCCTCGACTATAAGAGAAAGTCTGAACCCAATTGGATAAATTCATTCATTAAGGAAATACTGTCTGGAAAAGTCGTCAGACTTCAAGATCATGATGGAAGTGAACTACCAGAACCAACCAACCTTGACCAGATCAAGCGGTACTACATTTAAGGAGGCCATCTTTGACCGAATCAATTCTCCTATTACCCAGTTCAATATATCCTTTCTCAACCCTTTTGCAGTATTTAAAAAAAAAAAATTATGCCTTTTTCTTTCTCAGCCCGTTCACCTAACCTAGGGGAGGGAAAAATCTGAACTACGTTTTGATCTGATCCCAAAAATTTGGGGTACGTAGGCAACCTGAGAAGTTACTTCAGGCCCGACCACATCAAAATAAAAAATAGATTCCCTGATGAAGAAAAAATCTATAAAAAAAATGCAAAAAAATATCATCCAAAATGGGGAAGAAAATTCAAGAAAAAGTTTAAATGAAATACCACACAAGGGGCATTTGGGTTTTTGAACCTCAAAATCCCTTTCATTTTATGCCTAGTCCCAAGCCTACCTATAAAAGTCCTCCTAAGTACCGTGTGAAAAAGTCAAGGAGGGTAGTAGAACATGATCAGACAGTGATTCTAGAAGGTCAGAGGAAAAGATAAAAAGATAAAAAAAACGATGAAGCCTGCTAAGTTGAAAACCCGAAAAGGGCGACTTAGGCAAAAATTAAGGCAAGCTCGCAAAGTTGAAAATCTGAAAGGACAACTTTGGCAACAATCAGAGCCAAGAAAAAAAAGAAAAAGCTCGCTAGATTGAAAACCTGAAAAGGCGATCTAGGCAAAAGTTAGAGCAAGCTCGATAGATTGAAAACCTGGAAAGGCGATCTAGGCAAAAATTAGAGCAATAAAAAAAAACAGAAGAAAATCCCAAGCTGAGAGCAGTTCGAGCCGAAACGTCAGAAATCCGAATAATCAAGTTCAATACTCAGCTTAAACCAGTCATAGATTCAGAAGCCACAAGTATCTTGTCTACGATCGATCTGAAAATTCTTACTTCCCCAAGTAAACCAATGGAGAGAATGGTGAATTCTATGATGAGTCTCAAAAGGAAATATTTTGTTCTCTTGAGCCTGACTCAAAATCTTTAATAAAATTAATCAAAATTAAAAGTTGAATCTTTATTGCGCTTGTGGTAATCAAATATTTCAAATCTTCATACCAAGGGCATTTTTCTTTTTCATCTAGATATGTAATTTCCTCCTTATACCAAGGGCATCTTCTTTATTATGTGTTCAATTATTTTCAATGCCATGTTTATTGTCAAACTAAGGACATTTTATTTTTGAGCAATGTTAATCCTAAAATGAGAATTCCAAACTTAAGGTTACCCTCTTGATATCAATTTTTCAAAAAACTCTTGAGGTTCAAACTCAGATTTTAAATTTACAAAACTTTTTTAAAACCTTGAGGTTCAAACAAATGCATTCTGAATCTCACATAGGAGATAGGACATCCATTCTGTCCCAAATTTATTCATTCCCAGATTCAACCACTCTTCTCCAGACTCATTTTCAATCGTTTCTCTCCCAGATTTATTTCTTTGTTCTCAGTTTTACTCAGTCAGTTTTCGGCAAGGGTTATCTTGGATTTTGCTCAGTTGCCGCCAAGGGTTATCTTGGATTTTGCTCAGATGCCGCCAAGGGTTATCTTGGACTTTGCTCAGTTTTCGCCAAGGGTTATCTTGGATTTTGCTCAGTTGCCGCCAAGGGTTATCTTGGATTTTGCTCAGCCAGTTGCCGCCGAGGGTTTGCTCGAATTATGGTCAGCCAGTTATCGCTAAGGGTTATCTTGGATTTTGCTCAGCCAGTTGCCGCCGAGGGTTTGCTCGGATTATGCTCAGCCAGTTGCCGCCGAGGGTTTGCTCGGATTATGCTCAGCCAGTTGCCGCCGAGGGTTATCTCGGATTTTGCTCAGTTGCCGCCAAGGGTTATCTTGGATTTTGCTCAGCCAGTTGCCGCCGAGGGTTTGCTCGGATTTTGCTCAGCCAGATGCCACCGAGGGTTTGCTCGGATTATGCTCCGCCAGTTGCCGCCGAGGGTTATCTCGGATTTTGCTCAGTTGCCGCCAAGGGTTATCTTGGATTTTGCTCAGCCAGTTGCCGCCGAGGGTTTAGCCGCCGAGGATTTGCTCGGATTATGCTCAGCCAGTTGCCGTCGAGGGTTATCTCGAATTTTACTCAGTTGCCGCCAAGGGTTATCTTGGATTATGCTCAGCCAGTTGCCGCCGAGGGTTTGCTCGGATTATGCTCAGCCAGTTGCCGCCGAGGGTTATCTTGGATTATGCTCAGCTCAGTTGCCGCCAAGGGTTATCTTGGATTATGCTCAGCCAGTTGCCGCCGAGGGTTTGCTCGGATTATGCTCAGCCAGTTGCCGCCGAGGGTTATCTCGGATTTTGCTCAGTTGCCGCCAGGGGTTATCTTGGATTTTACTCAGCCAGTTGCCGCCGAGGGTTTGCTCGGATTTTGCTCAGCCAGATGCCACCGAGGGTTTGCTCGGATTATGCTCCGCCAGTTGCCGCCGAGGGTTATCTCGGATTTTGCTCAGTTGCCGCCAAGGGTTATCTTGGATTTTGCTCAGCCAGTTGCCGCCGAGGGTTTAGCCGCCGAGGATTTGCTCGGATTATGCTCAGCCAGTTGCCGCCGAGGGTTATCTCGGATTTTGCTCAGTTGCCGCCAAGGGTTATCTTGGATTTTGCTCAGCCAGTTGCCGCCGAGGGTTTGCTCGGATTTTGCTCAGCCAGTTACCGCCAAGGGTTATCTTGGATTTTGCTCAGCCAGTTGCCGCCGAGGGTTTGCTCGGATTATGCTCAGCCAGTTGCCGCCGAGGGTTATCTCGGATTTTGCTCAGTTGCCGCCAAGGTTATCTTGGATTTTGCTCAGCCAGTTGCCGCCGAGGGTTTGCTCGGATTATGCTTAGCCAGTTGCCGCCGAGGGTTATCTCGGATTTTGCTCAGTTGCCGCCAAGGGTTATCTTGGATTTTGCTCAGCCAGTTGCCGCCGAGGGTTTGCTCGGATTTTGCTCAGCCAGATGCCACCGAGGGTTTGCTCGGATTATGCTCCGCCAGTTGCCGCCGAGGTTTATCTCGGATTTTGCTCAGTTGCCGCCAAGGGTTATCTTGGATTTTGCTCAGCCAGTTGCCGCCGAGGGTTGCTCGGATTATGCTCAGCCAGATGCCACCGAGGGTTTGCTCGGATTATGCTCAGCCAGTTGCCGCCGAGGGTTATCTCGGATTTTACTCAGCCAGATGCCACCGAGGGTTTGCTCGGATTATGCTCCGCCAGTTGCCGCCAAGGGTTAACTTGGATTTTGCTCAGTTTCCGCCAAGGGTTATCTTGGATTTTGCTCAGTTACCGCCAAGGGTTATCTTGGATCTTGCTCAGATGCCGCCAAGGGTTATCTTGGATTTTGCTCAGATGCCGCCAAGGGTTATCTTGGACTTTGCTCAGTTTCCGCCAAGGGTTATCTTGGATCTTGCTCAGTTGCCGCCAAGGGTTATCTTGGACCTTGCTCGGTTGCCGCCAAGGGTTTTCTGTGATTTATGCTCAGTTTACGCTCAGTTTAAATTTACTTCATTTTGACTCATTTCCAACTCAAACTCTTTGAAATCTATCTCAGATTTTGAGCCCACACACTTGCACAGTTGTTATATCAGTCAAGGAGAATTTTTTAAAAAATTCAAGGATCTGACACGGCCAGTGAGAGCTCGCGCTCAAGGACCTGACATTTTTCTAGTTCGGGGAGAGTTTCATGCTCAATGATCCGAATACCCCGACGAATTGTTAAATCAGGCTGCAAAATGAACTGTCACTAGCTTTGGCATTCGGATATCGCACTAATCTACCAAGATAGATTTGCTATCTAGTTTGCTTCAACCCTCTGCCAAATAGGGGCATCTGTAGACACCCCATTTTTCATCCGCCTGATTAATCAAGTCGTCGACCCGATCGCAAAGGTTCCCAATGATGGATGTCTATTCTAATGCTTTATTTTGTTACCAGATATGTTTCTGAAATCCGGATGAGGTATCTCGAACTGACAAAACTTAGAAACCACGCTACGCTAGGAAAATACGACCCCAGAAACATAGAAATCATCATCTTGCAAATAAAAAAGAAGCTTCACGATAAAAATCACTAAATTATCAAAATACCCCTAACATCAAAACAACTCTAGAGCCTGCATTACGCTTAGGAAAACCCACTCAAACACATAAAACAATAAATCGAAACCAAGTAAATCACTTCGCCAATTTTCACAAAATTTAACAAAATTACGAAAATACCCCTCATAAAGTTCACGATCATTTCATACAAAAAACTTCATAAATAACAAAAACCAACATTCCCATTGAATTCCTTACGAAAAACTGATTCCAAAACATCTTGGAACATTGAAAAATGACTTAAAACGTAAAATATCCTCTCCGAGGGCAAAACGGTAATTTCACAATTTTCATAATTAAAAAATTCGAAATTAATAAATAAAATATTAAATAATTAAAGTGAAACATTAATGAAATTAATTTAAAAAGTTGAACCTAAAAAATCGATTAATTGGACTCTCAGGCAAAATTGTTGAGGGTTCGTGGGATATTTCTTTAAGGACCCCTCCATTTGGGGGTCCAAAGAATTAAAGATATAATAGAAAGGGGTTCTCCAAAAATTTAAAATCAATCAAGCAAGACTAAAGTCAAGATATTAAAGTCAATCAAATAAGACCAAAGTCAAAATAAAATTAAATCAAGTAAGACTGAAGTCAAGGTCAATCAAGTGAGACTGAAGTCAAAATTAAAGTCAATCAAGCAAGACTGAAGTCAAAATTAAAGTCAATCTCATAAGACTAAAGTCAAAACCCTAAATTAAAACCCTAATCTAAACTAATCAAGTCAATCTCATAAGACTAAGGTCAAAACCCTAAATCCAAACCCTAATCTAAACTAATCAAGTCAATCTCATAAGACTAAAGTCAAAACCCTAAAACCCTAAAGACTAAGTCAAAACCCAAATTGAAACCCTAAAAGAAACCCTAATCAAACCCTAAATGCTTTTAAAAACTTTATAAATAGGAGCCTCCACACCCTATTTTCGTATCAAAGAAAAAACCCTAGAAAAAGTAGGTGAAGAAGCCTCCACAACCCCTCCAAAACCCTAATTTTGAAGCCCCAACTCCTTTCCTAACACCCCTACTCCTATTTTATCCTAAAAAACACCCAAAAACCTCCCAAAAACATCCCAAAAATCCACCACAAATTCAAAGCATTCAGATCCAAGAAGGAGACACCTTGCCTCGGAGATCAGAAATCAGATCCGGAGACAAAACGAAGCAAGGAGTACGGTACAAGGAACTGTTTTTCAGATCTGAGGGAATAGTGCTTTTGCAGATCGAAGGTAAGGTTTATTATTATTATTTTTTAATCTAGGTTTTATCATTAGCAATGTAGATCTATTTGGGATAAGTAGAGACCGGCATTGGCCGGGCGGGGTTGGTGCCTAACACCTTCCAACCCCGTAACATGATCCCCGGATTCAGATTTCTATAGTAGATTAGTTCTTTTTATCCATTTTAGAGTCAGTTTGGTTCCTAGACCACAATAACTAGGTGGCGACTCCCAAACCTCAAGGGTTAAAAGCAGATCCGCGCACCCCGCGGATCGAGGGCGCTTTCACTTTATAATATAAGTTCACTGGTAAAGATAGAGAGGATTGGACCCAGATTCTAGTTGTGACTCCACTCTCATATGCTTTTCATACCATGAATGAACTTGGTTGTCCCTATCCTAGGATAGTACACCAGTCCGGATGACATGACATACTATCCCTTCAAGTATTCATAAAATCTTTAACAACTCACAAAATAGCTATATATATACATGTCATTTTTCTTTGAAAGTAAAAGAAAAATTAACAATACAAGGTTGAGAATGGATATCTAGTTCCTACCACACAATAGTGGTCCACAGGCCTAAAATAAATAGCTAGACGGAAACATAACTTAGCACCTTGCGCTAACATAAATTAAATAAACATACAACCATAATCATTATTACTGGATATCCGTTCACCAACCTACACACAACACATTAATGTAAAATACAGGCATCACCACTCAGGTGTGATTCTAACATTTTACTGTTTCATCCATTTTTCTATTTTTGGTTGTTTTCACTTCACAACTTTTCAAATCCAATTTTCTTTTCTCAAGCTTTCAAATTCATTTGATTATTCAATTGAAAAACTACCAAATTTGAGTTAAAACGGGATCCTAATAAGTGCACGAAGTCAAACTACCAAAACTAGAAAAGTTGGTGAAAATTTAGCTAAGTGTCAAAAACTCGATTTTTCAAAGTTTTTGAAATCAAAAACGGAATTTTGAAAATGAAAACCTTTAACATGAGATTCGATACCATGTAATTTTTATTGCCTAATTCAAAGTAACATAAAAGATATTCACTTTTGAAAATCTGAAGAAGACGTCGAAATTTACGTTTTGTTCTTAAAACCAAAATTTGGATTTTTATCTTTTGAGATTTGGATCTTGAAACCATTCCTATTATTCCAAAATGAGGGGTAAAATTTTAATTTCATTAAAGAACTTAAAGTAAATGGAAAATAAATTAAATAGAAAATAAAAAATATTTTTAATTTAAGTAAATTAAAAAGGACATTTACTTAAATGCTTTTAATGAAATAAAAGGTGTTCAAGCATGTATAAGCTGTGGGAAAGTAGAGCAAAAAGTCAGATTTCAGTTTGGCCAAGTTTTTTGGTCAGACGGGGGAGTCGTCAGCAAGCTCTAAGTTGCTTGAACTTTTGATTTTTCAATCTATTTTTCAGATTTTCTCCTCCGTTCTCCAAATCCATCGACCTACCCATGAATTTAATGTTTAAACTTGATAAAAATACATCAAATCTTTAATTCTAATCATGAATTGAAAATCAAACAAAGAATTTCTACAATTTACAAATACGACATATATTTGATAAAATTTCCTAAATGCATGTTTCGAAAACTATGGTTACCAATAGGAAGTAAAAGTCTCCTACCGAAGTGTGTGATCACTAAAGATGATGTGCTAGCACGAAAATTAAAATTGGATGGCATGAGAGTTGAGGTTGGGCTGACTTGGGTAGAAAACGAACGAGGATTTGCAAAGCTTTCGATGACGACACTCTATTTTTCTTCTATAATAGACGGCGAGTCTTCTACTAATGAGATAAAGCTCTGAGTTGGTGGTATCCAAACTCACTCACTGATTTTTATGAGATATGAAAAGAAAGAAGGGAAAATGAAGATCCAAGGTGATGAGAATGTGGAGCTTGTCGATGCCGGAGACTTTTGCTTCTTCGTCGACGATCAACTCGGACTCGTTTGTGATAGAACTTGATGAGAATGGGTCGAAACCCTTGGGTTGAGAATGAGCTGGTGTTTGGTTCTTTGGAGAAGAAGATAAAAAAATAAAAGAAAACCAACTTTCTTTTAAATAAAGGGGCTAAGGGTATTTTTGTAATTTTTTTATTTATTTCTAGTTTTGACGGTAACTTAACTATTCGGACTCGAAAAATGACAAATGAGTATTCTATTTTGAATATTTTTTCGTTGTGGACCTAATGGTAAGGTCAAATTTTCTTGATTCTCGTTCTAACAAAAAATTCATTCTTTTAGGTCCTATTTCACACGAAATTTAAGGATTTTTATAACTTTTTCATCCGAACTTGAATTTGAACTTGCTTACAAGCTAAAATATATATTTCAACCTTTTTGAATCCAATGGTGAAGTCGTTTTTCATTGAAAATGAACCTAACAAGATTCAAGTATTTTACCCTAAGTCTTTCTTTTAGAATCTTCTCACAATTTTACTATTAGATTTTCTCGAGATATGAATCCAAAACTCATGGTATTACATTCACCGATTTATGAACATGTTCTTTATAGAAAAATTTCAGATGGAAATAAAAGTTCATATGGTCATCAATTTTTCTTAGAAGTATAGTTAAGGAGTAGTAAATGTGGTTCTTAATTTTTGATTGGCCTTTTTTCCATGTATTTATAGTCTTTAATATTGATATAGCTGTCAATTTTTAGTAAGGCATCCCATGTGTTATCAATTTGCATTAATTGTGATGTGATTGTCATTTTATTTAAGGCGTCAGAGTGTTGTTTTATTAGTTAATTTATGTTTTGCTGAGTTGATTATTTTTGTATTTGCCGAGATGATATGTTTGTTTGAAAGAACCTTTCTTGTCAACAAAAAAAAAAAAAAAAAAAAAAAAACTTATATCTTCTTTTCTCAAGAAGAATGTATGATGTGGTATCTTTATCTGAGCGTTCCATGTGTGCTTTATTTTTGGTTGGTTTTATAATTTTGCTTAGCATAAATATAATCAGAGATAATGATTATTTTTTATTATGATAATTGTTGGTTAAATTGTAATCTAAGCTAGTTGGGTGTTTTGTGGAAAATTCTTTTTGGTATTTAAATATTTCCAAGCTATAATATTTGTTTTGATTTTTTTTAAGAATGGTTTTCTTAATATTTTCAAACCTTAATTTTCTTAAGATAATTGACGAAAATATAAAATATATTTATCTTATGGTTATTTAACACGTATCAAGGTATTTTAAGTAGCTCAGAGAAAATGGTATTTACACAATCCAAAATAGACCTGTTTCCATTCTTGTAAGAATTTTCCATTATCTAATCTTACTATTGAAAGAGTTGGATGGGGGATCCAAAAAATAAAGGGAAGGGGGAGAATCCTATAAATTGGGGTGGGGTGGGGTGGGGGGAGGCAGGGGGGGGGTCGATTGAGGAAAGGACCTTTTTGAGAGGGTCTACTTTCCAATCACATTATCTTCATTATTTCTAACTTAATCGTCGGAACATTCTTGGCAGGTACCACATTAGTGCCACCAGCAACATGAGGAGCAAAGAATCATCATTGGAGTTGCAAACTGAGTTAATAGAGGTAAAATCCGAGTCACCTTTATAATTATTAGGGAAACTTACTAAAAGATGGTTAAATCTATTAATATTTAAAAAAAAAAAATCTATTTTTTCAAAAATTACCAAAAACAAATTAAGTTACTAAACAATCTAGCGTTTTAGTAACTCGCTAGACGGTCCAACTTTTTAAATGGAGGCTACATTTTTGGGGGTGTTAAAGCAAGTTATTAAAATGATGGACAGTCCATCGTAATTATTCAGAAAGCATTTTTGGTAAAGCAATGTATTTTAACACATTAAAACGTTGGACGATCCAACGTGAGTTACTAAAACACTGGACTGTCAAGTGACTTAATTCGTTTTTGGTAATTTTTAAAATATTTAATCATTTTTTAATAATTTTAGCTAATTATTATTATTATAAATATTTACTAAACTAAATTCATACCAATTTAACTTGTTTAAGATGCCATGAGAGTTATTGGGTTTTAACTTTTAAAACCAACTAATTTTGGACTGTAGTTATCGTATAATGATGTGGGAATATCGTAACCTTATATTTAAATTATTTAATTATGTGTCAAAGCCCTTTCACCTACTTCATCTTTAATTCCTGCAATTCAAAGTGCAGAAAAAAGATCAACTATTCGCCCACCAACCAACCAATGTTACCAACTCTCTCTTACTGTGAAAGGGTACACCTGTAAATTCCACCAGTGCCGTAGTTGTACACTCCACCACGACTCACCCACCAACTAAATCCACCAAACTTGTCCACCTCACAAGGTCTTACTTAGAATGGTCAAAGCCGTTCGATGCTTTTCAGATATGAATAACACGCATCACGAGGAATTGAGGTTTGTTGACTTTAACCCTAGAGATGACGTTGCCCTTACACCGACACCGAATTCCGAATTCCCTCTCTTTTAACGGTATATATATATTTAAAAAAGGAATTTTTATTTGTTCTGCCCCCTTTGAACCAAAGTATTATCATATACGTCCCTCATTTACGGACTCTCAACAACTGGTCAATGGATGGGGTCTGAATTGAATTGGATGGTTAGAGCATCCGTAATGATAATAATGTCTTCTATAATTATTTATATGTTTTGGATGGCTAATCTATAATTTATTTTTTTTCTTTCAAAACAATCACTTTTCTATGTTTAAAATATATATATATATATTAATTGGTTTCCCAATTTTAACATAAGATATAATATATATAATATTTGAGATAATTGTTACCACAAGCATTGGAACATGATGATTTTTGTTGTTGTTGTGATCATGTCAAAACTTGACATCGTTACCCCAAATAACATGCTCCAAAAGTATAGCTTATTAAATTATTTGTCATCCTAATTGAATCCAAGATACAGATTTGAAGTTTTTAGGTTAGATTTCAGAACTTAATCAATTCATTGACAACTTTTAATCTTGTTGAAAATTGAACTTTGACGTAAGAGCTGGGGTTGAAATTGTTTTCCACCTCAAAATTAAAATAAATAAATGAAATAATAAAAATAAGAATAAAATAAAAAAGAATGATTGGACATAGATGATTTAAATATACAACTTCAAATTTTAGTGAAGATTAGAGTTCGCCCACCTACAACATGGGCATCATCTTTGAGGTTAAGGGGGTAAAAGTGAAAAAAAATAAATTGAAGGAGTATTACTAAAAATAAAATTGAGGTTAAAAGGGTAAATGATGAAAAACAATAAATTGAGTTAATAGGGTAGAAGAGGAAATAATAAAGTTAAAGAAGATGAAAAGTACAAGGCAATAAGTGAGCCTTAAAAAATTATAGTTGGATGAGATGTTTATCTTCATAAAACTGTAATTGACAGGAAGTTTATACCCCAGATACAAAACTGTAGTACTACGGGTCTTACAATAAACTACTATGTGTTGTCAAGCCCATGACATAAGCTCCTATGTGTTTTCAAACTTTCGAGAGACTAATAGAAAATGATTCAAATCTTCTCACCTTCAACCTTATTCAAAAGCCTTTGATTTTTCTCAAAAACGTCGTGTAAGTTTGACATGTAGTAAGAAATATTTACTTCCATCTTTAACCTCATGATTTTACCTCATTTAACCTTCAAAATTTAAGAAGATAAAATTTTTGATACAGTAATAAAATTCAATGATTTTTTTTGAAAATTCAAAATAATTCTCTAAATGAGGGACAAATCGATTAAATTAGTGAATAAATAATGATCTATCGATTAATTCCCACTTAAACCTCAAGAGTCTATCTTTTTCAATCTTTGAATCTCAAGAACAAGATAAAGTTTTTTAAGTAGATTAAAGTTGATGGATATTTTAGAAGAATCCCAAAATATCAGTTGCATAATAATCACATTTTTTCTGGAACTCTTTTTTTGTTGCTGGATTGAACTGAATTAAAATCAAACTGAGTCACAATCGATGAACATCGAATCCAAAGATTTAATAGAAAATATTGAAGATAGATTTTTGAAACAAAAGTTAAAGGATTTCACCAAGAGATTAAAAATGAGATTGAATAGGTTAAAAAATAAAATTATGGGTCACTATTTGCTCTAACCACTTGTGTTCACTGCACCCACTTAAAACATCTTCGGGGTGGGATGCATAGAAGTAAGTGGCTGCATTGAGCATAAATGGTGAGTACAAGCAAATACAACGCGGAAAAAAACAAAAAAACTTTAGAGGTTGACGAATTAATTTGAAGACAATTGATTTTTGAGAGAAAATTCAAGGAATTTTGCCAAGGGAGGGCAATTAGGTTATTTGTGTCACGTCTAAAAAGACCAGGGTCAAGGGGTGTAATTAGTTTGACAAGACATGGTTATCTCAATATTTACCAAAACTTGGAGGAGTGTCTGAATTACTGATTTTAACATGCCAACAGCCCACCACCACGTTTTGATGAATGTTTGAGATAGGCTTGTGTGTCTTTGTCTGATGATATGCCTCTCTTGACATTAGTCTATTTAAATAGAATAATAAAGAATGATCTAAATGCCATTATTTTCAATGGTTTTTTTATATTATCAAATCAGATAACTTCTGTCTCTTCTACAAAATATTAAACCTTCATTAACCTTAAGATTCGATCTTCTTCGTAACCTTCAAATCTCATGTACAAGATGAAATATTAGTAGAGAAAAATCAAGTATTATTTATGAAGGAGTTAAGGTGAGGTTGAAAACGATGGATTGAACTATGAAGTTAAATAATTTAAAAATATTTTTCATAGTGATTGAAAAGCTTGAAGGAAAATCAAGAATTTTGAACTGAAGTTGAAGATGAGGGCATTTAGATAATTTCCATCAATCTATAATAGATGATTGAGATCAAGAGGGAGGGCATGTCATCAATTTAAAAACATAAGGGACTTTGGGCTGAACTTGAAGATGAGGGTATTTAGGTCATTTCCATTAATCTATATTAGATGACTGAGATCAAGAGGGCATGTCATCAATTTAAAAACATAGGGGGTGTATTTGAAATATTCAACAAATATGGGAAGGTAAGTCACTCGTCCTTATATCACCGAATAAAAAAAAATAAAAAATAAAAAATAAAAATTAAAAGACTAGCTCATTCAGATTCAGCTTTAGATCTACCAAAGGCCTCTGTAATTAGTCTATAAATAATCCCAACGTCTCTCCCACCACTCGCGCCATTCTCTCTTCTCTTTTCTCTCTCTTCAGAATCAGTCTTACAGAATTTATCGGTTTTACCTTTAAAGAAGGTACGTCTCCTTCTTGTTCTTCCTCGCGATTCGATTTCTTCCAACTCTTTTTTTGTTCGATCTCTGTTGTTTTGATTCCTATTTAGTCGCTCATTTGACGAGTTTTGGATTTATTGGGATCTAATAAGTCACTATAATCGAGATTCCTGATCTGTTTTTGCAGATCTGAGTATCTCACCTACATCTTAATTTTCATTTTTGTTCTTGTTTCTTCGATCTTAACCAATATTTTGAGTTTCAGGTAAGTCTACTGGTGAGAGTGTGATGTTTTAGTGGGTTTCCCCCTATTTTGTTCGATTTCTGTCTACTTTTCATCGTAATTCTCGTAAAATTATTTTTCTGGATTTTTTTTTCACTGAACTCTAGTGTTTTAGAAATGGAATTCGTAATACTTGGTTTGGATCTGAAGCAGCTTTGGTTTCAGTCATAGCTGTTCGTTCTTGATCTTTTTAAACATATTTGCAAATTGCTTAGTTCTCTGATTTTTTTAGATTCTTAATAAGTTTCCCTTATTCAATGTTAGATCTACATTTTGTGATACCTTTTTTTTAACTTAATTCATAGATAATTAATTCAATTGTAGTAGCAGTTATCCTGTTTTGACTTTTTTTTATGATCTCTACCTCTTTTCATTGTGTCAATCTCTATTCTGTTAGCTTTGATTTCTAGATTTCATCAACCCTGCAAGTCTTTAATGTTGTCCTCTCTGTAGATCTGAATCTACCATGATTTTAAAACTTGATATTTTGTCTAGTCTGCCCCCCTTCCCCCTAGATCTCAGTTTACTATTATTTATTAACATGTTTTTATGTGAATAATTATAATATTTATTTATAAAATAAGGTGTATTGGAAGATGCTCAGTCACCAGATCCTATTTTTATTTAGATAAGGAATATTTAAATTATAAAAAAAAAAGTGTTTTAATCAGAAAATACAAAAAACCTGATTGATTCGGCTGAGTTTATTGAGTCAGGCCGATATTTTCATAATATCGCTGGAGTCATCTCAGTTATCAAAGGAGATAATGTGTGGGACGATTCACATTGAATATCGTTGAAGAATGATATCAAGATGTCTCAGGCGAGTCATCTCGGTCTCCGACAGGATTTGAAATCGTGAAAATTGCTTCTAATTGTACTTTGGCATCTTATGCTCTCTCTCTCTCTCTCATTATAAAATTTATTTCTGTGTGATTTTTTCTTATGTCGCAAGCTTTAGTTTATTTGTTGGCTGAGATCTGTAATCACCACTACTTTTTGGCATCATATCGAGCATAACCACTTTCTGATTTACCATGATTGAGTTGTTGTTTATAGTAAACAAGGTGTCTTGTTTGCAGATCTACTGTTTTTTCTTGGTATTAGAAAGTTTTCTTTTCTTTCATTTGTGTTAGGAAACATAACCCCCCCCCACCCCACTTTTATTTTTTTGACATCTTGTTGTTCTAATGTAATTATTTCGGTACTTTTGATGAACCAGGACAATGGCGTCTCACATTGTTGGATATCCTCGCATGGGGCCAAAGAGAGAGCTGAAGTTTGCTTTGGAATCTTTCTGGGATGGGAAGAGCAGCGCAGAGGATTTGCAAAAGGTAGCTGCGGACCTTAGATCGTCCATTTGGAAACAGATGGCAAGCGCTGGGATCAAGTATATCCCAAGCAACACCTTCTCCTACTATGACCAGATGCTTGACACCACAGCAATGTTGGGGGCTGTTCCTTCCAGATACAATTGGAGTGGTGGTGAGATTGGATTTGATGTTTACTTCTCCATGGCAAGAGGGAATGCCTCTGTACCCGCTATGGAAATGACAAAGTGGTTTGACACAAACTAGTAAGTAATAACTAACTCCTCCTTTAATTTATATCATGTACCAGTGGTCTCATTCTGATGAATTATACATGAAACGTCCTTTGTGATGCAGCCATTTCATTGTTCCTGAATTAGGACCAGACAATAAATTCTCTTATGCTTCTCACAAGGCCGTAAACGAATACAAGGAAGCCAAAGCGGTAATTTCTTTTTATTATTGTCTTGTAGTTTTTGGGTGTAGCTCATAAAGTGCAAAGAAAATGTGGTCTGTTGATTTGTTTTAGATTTATCAGATTGTTAGGAAAACACATTATAGGGTATCTGTTGGTAGATCATAAATAAGACTCATTAAACACACTTGTACGTGTGGAGTACATGTAGGGGATAGAAACTAGAGCATAAAATGGGTCAGATTTTATCCAAAATTCCTGTGATCCAAAATACAAATACAGCGGGTTTGGGTCCTTGGTGTAGATTCAAATAAAAAAAATTTATGGCTTGATGTCCCATGATCCAAGTCAGATCTTGGTCAAATATGGATCCATCTATTTATCTGCCCAGATCCAAATTATATAGTACTTTGAAAATTTACATTTACATTTTTAAGGTTTTTTTTTTAAATTATCCTTTTCTACTACTGTAATGTAACATAATTATTTTTTACAAAAGAAAACTATTAAAATGGTAAAATAGAATAATGTAGCAATTAACAAACAAGTATAGAAGAGAAAAATGTTGAACTATTTGGAATTATCCAACCCAATCAGACTGAAACCAAGCAATTCGGTTGAGTCAGATCCGGATCCGGGTTAAGTAAAATCAAAATGATTTGAATATGGTCTATTTTGGAGGATCTGAGTCGGATTCGGATCTAGATAAAGAAATTTAGATATGGCATACTCAGATCCGAGACGAATCTGACCCATTTTAAGCCCTAATAGAACCATCATTTTATGGGTACAGTCTAAGAGATAGATCACAAAACAAACTTGATCTGACAAATTGCACCGAATCTCAGTTTTATGTACACTATGGAAAGATCAAAAAAAGATAATGGCTTGCAGTATATGCATCCTTCGATGAGACCAATAGAACAATGGGTGTCTGTCTCCATGAGTTGGAGCTCATAATGTATTTTGCTAGTGTTACAATATCCTTATTAATGTTTTTATTTTATTAATTTGCTTGACTTGTTTTCCTTTCTTTCTCGGATGCAGCTTGGAGTTGATACTGTCCCAGTCCTTGTAGGCCCTGTCTCTTATTTATTGCTATCAAAACCTGCCAAGGGTGTTGAGAAATCCTTTTCTCTTCTCTCCCTTCTTGCAAATATTCTTCCAGTATATAAGTAAGGAGTTCTAACTTTTCTTTAGATATTATTTTTAAAAGACTAAGCACATCCTTGCTTGCTATGATTGGTTATAGTAATGATTAATCATCCCTGTACAGGGAAGTTGTGGCTGAATTAAAGGCAGCTGGTGCTTCTTGGATTCAGTTTGATGAACCTGCCCTTGTGATGGATCTTGATACTCACCAGCTAAAAGAATTTACTCATGCCTACTCTGAGCTAGAATCAACTCTATCTGGTCTTAATGTTATCATTGAAACCTACTTCGCTGATGTACCTGTTGAGGCATACAAAACAGTCATTGCTTTGAAGGGTATCACTGGGTTTGGGTTTGATTTGGTTCGTGGTTCACAAACCCTTGATTTGATCAAGAGTGAATTCCCTTCGGGCAAATACCTCTTCGCAGGTGTTGTTGATGGAAGGAACATTTGGGCTAACGATCTTGCCTCTTCTCTCAGTACACTGAAGGCTCTTGAGGGCATTGTGGGCAAAGGTATTCATCCTTGTGTGCATTTTCTATCGATGTGCATCAAAATCATATATATATATATATATATATTTTCTGTTTCAAAGAATGATTAGCGCTGTCTGTGATTTTCCCATGCAGACAAGCTTGTGGTTTCTACGTCTTGCTCACTCCTCCACACTGCTGTTGATTTGATCAATGAAACTAAGCTGGACAATGAAATCAAGTCATGGCTGGCATTCGCTGCACAAAAGGTGGTTGAAGTGAATGCCTTGGCAAAGGCATTAGCTGGTGAGAAGGATGAGGTACCCTCTTTTATCTTTCTCTGAAGTCATTTTGTTATTTACCTTTTTCTTGAGACTAGTCATGTTTAAAAAACAGAGCTATTGAAAATCTCTGAAAATGGGTGTCTCAATTATCAGGCATTCTTCTCTGCTAATGCTGCTGCTCAGGCTTCTAGAAAATCCTCCCCAAGGGTGACCAATGAGAGTGTTCAAAAGGCTGTAAGTACTTTGAGGATTTTACTGCTCTGATAAAATAAATCCATTCTACTTACCAGCCATTGCTATCTATGTTTGCTTAGGCTGCTGCTTTGAAGGGTTCTGACCATCGCAGAGCAACAAATGTCAGTGCTAGATTGGATGCCCAGCAGAAGAAGCTGAACCTTCCAATCCTCCCAACAACCACCATTGGATCTTTCCCTCAGACCATGGATCTTAGAAGAGTCCGCCGTGAATACAAGGCTAAGAAGTGAGGCGTCATATCTAACAATTTCTCTTGTTTTCCTCCGCTCATGAAATGGCTTTTAGATTCTAAATGCTGCCCCCCCTTATTATGCTTTAATTTTTAGGATCTCTGAGGATGATTACATCAACGCCATAAAGCAGGAAATCAGCAAAGTCGTCAAACTCCAGGAAGAGCTTGACATTGATGTCTTGGTCCATGGAGAGCCTGAGGTGAGCAGCTTTATTTACAGTTCACAAGCCATGGAACAAGATCCCTTGTGATTTAATTTTGACCCTTTAGAAAGGAAGATACTAAAGTTTTGGATATTTGTGACCTCCAATACCTTATTTATTTATTTCATAAAAATCTTTAAAAGGCATTTAAAAAAAAAATCTTTTGGTGGCTAAAAACTAGGACTTCAATGCACGGTTCAAATCTCGTCTGAGACCGAGATGACTCACCAGAGTCATCTCAGTATAGTCCATGAACGAGACGGATAGACATGGCGTCTCAACTGGGCCATATCTCGTGAGATGACTCGGACATGATTTTGAAAATCTCATCCCAATCAGTAAAAGTCGGATGAGTTAACTGGGATTTGTATATTTTATTGAAAATAATTAGTTTTTTAGTATTTAAGTTTATATTTTCTATATAGAATATGATTTATGACCTAGCATCTTCTAATCTAACTTATAAAATATATATGAATAAATAATGGTAAACCGAGTTAAATGGTTTGTCTCGTCCATGAACGAGATGATACATCGAAACAAGTTTTAAAACCATGCATCAATGTCATGTGCAATGATGTTTCTACTTCTGTGAAAGGCATTTGAGGCTCATTAGTGTCTGGTAATTTCTTTGCATAGAGGAACGACATGGTTGAATACTTTGGAGAGCAACTGTCTGGGTTTGCCTTCACTGTCAATGGTTGGGTTCAATCTTATGGGTCTCGATGTGTGAAGCCACCAATCATCTACGGTGATGTGAGTCGCCCTAAGGCCATGACCGTGTTTTGGTCCTCAATGGCTCAAAGCATGACCTCTCGCCCAATGAAAGGAATGCTCACTGGCCCTGTCACCATTCTCAACTGGTCCTTCGTAAGAAATGATCAACCTAGGTAAGAAAACAAGAACCCATTTAACTTTCACTCTTGTTTAGTTTTCAAGATTTTCTTTTTTAACTGTTTAACATGAAAACACTTGCTGCATCTTCTCAGATTCGAGACTTGTTATCAAATTGCCTTGGCCATCAAGGACGAGGTCGAGGATCTTGAAAAAGCTGGTATTAATGTCATACAAATTGATGAGGCTGCTTTGAGAGAAGGTTTGCCCCTTAGGAAGTCTGAACAAGCATTCTACTTGGAATGGGCGGTTCATTCCTTCCGGATCACCAACTGCGGTGTCCAAGACACCACTCAGGTTCTTTCCCCCCTCCACTCTATAACCTCTCAGTAGTTCTATTTTATGTTTTAAACTCAATTAGACAATTCAAGACTCGATTGAATTTTGAGTTGGGTTGGTAAGTCAGCTGAGTCAACTCAGAACTCATTGAATTGTGTTATATTTAACTTCTTTCTTCCAAAAATAGAAAATAAATGTAACTCAAAAATCTGAAATATTAAAATCATTTATTTTTTTAATAGATATTTAAACCAAAGGACATTAGCATTTTATTCTAACTCTTGACCAAGTCAACCAGTGAGTTTCCGAGTTGTAGTAAAACCAAAATCTTTCAATGTTGTGACAGATTCACACCCACATGTGCTACTCCAACTTCAATGACATCATCCACTCGATCATCGACATGGATGCAGATGTAATCACCATAGAGAACTCCCGTTCTGATGAGAAGCTTCTCTCAGTCTTCCGAGAGGGAGTGAAGTATGGTGCTGGAATCGGGCCTGGTGTGTATGACATCCACTCCCCTAGGATCCCTTCGACCGAAGAGATCGCAGACCGCATCAACAAGATGCTTGCTGTCCTTGAGACCAACATTCTCTGGGTTAACCCAGATTGTGGGCTCAAGACTCGCAAATATCCTGAGGTTAAGCCTGCCCTAACAAACATGGTTGCTGCTGCCAAGCTCCTCCGCACCCAGCTCGCCAGTGCCAAGTGAAGAGTCGGGCCTATTCTCTTGATTCTTAATTCTTAATTCTTATTATATGGGTAAAAAAGAAAGAAAGAAAGAAAGAAAGAAAGAAAGAATTATATTTTGTTACTTTAATTAATAACCATTGTTGGGCTATGGGTAGTTAGTAGTACATTATATTTGTTCTCGTGGGGGGCTTTTTTATTTTTATTATTATTAAATATAAAAATTATGATGGTTTGTAATCTCTATTTGTTGGGGGAGACAGTGAACGTGCGCAAATTAAAGAAATGCTATTAGTTGTTTTTCAAGTAGTCCAGTGTCAGGTGTGTGAGAGATGTTTCAATTCAATGGATGTCTTTCATTTTTTATTTGAAAGTTTTCTCTGCAACTGCTCTTACTTTTGGATGTTATATGCTCCAATGTGGATATGGGTATGGATCTCTAACACACAAGTTGTACACATTGTAATCGGGAGGATAAATTATGCAGACTCGTGCTGGAGTGACATTAAAACTGACGTTGTTTCATATTTTGCTGACATGGAGGTGTGCACATAATAATCATAGATGCTTTTCATTCATATCTCGATACATGGCATTTATGGTTCCATACACTCAGCCATGTCAGCAATGTGTGAAACGATATGAATTTTAACGTCACTTCATCAATTTCCAATTATATGTGGTATGATATTATCTCGTGTTGCTTCAATGTCGGTTGGATCCTGCAGTTGAGTCTGGGAACCACTGCAAATTTCCATTATCTAGCTCTAGTATGGTTTTAAAACGGATCTGAGTTTAACAATATGAATTATGAGTTGTGAGTTGTGAGTTGTGACTGAGTTGTGCGATGTCACGCATGCGTGACATGTCAGTCTATATTTACAGGTCCATTACTGCTTCAATGGGTGTTTTAAACATGTTCCTCATCCAATTAAAAAAAAAAATAGACACCCCTTAGAAAAAGAAATAATTCTTATATTATTTTCTGTTCCAAAAAACTTTTGTAGAGGTGATTTTTGTGATTATCTCGAGATCTTAAATTCGTTCCAATGAAATTGCGACAGATTTTCAATGTAGAAAATTTGTGTATCTTAGATATGAGGATCCTCTTTTATCTATAGAATAAGAATTTCTATTTTGCACGTTCCCAACCTTATCTTCTTCTATTTTGGGATCAGAATCATCTAGGATTCTCTTTCCAAGAGTCTCTTCTAATTCATTTGCCCAAATCCCGAAATCCTAGGGATTAGTACCCTTTCCTTTTACGAAATTCCACTCTCTCGACCTATATTTGAGCCCCACATTTTCAGTGAACTATCGAGCGACTGCTCACAGTTGGAAGAATGCTCTCAGTGAATTCTACTATTCCTTAGTGACATGTGACGTTACTTCATAGGTTGGAGAATTTATCCCTCCACAATCCCCCTCTCGAAAGGTTGGGAGTATCCCGGCCTTCCGAGAACTTATACTATCTTACCTCTGAGCTAATAATTCTCAACTTTGAATCTTTAAAACGACACAAGTAAAGTTGGTTGTGTGTTCCCACTACGTGCATTTAATAGTCATTCCACATGTCATTTCCCGACTGTAGGCACCCCATTTTTTCCTATATTGAGCTCGAGAGCATCTAGAACTTTTTGAAAATGGGCTTGACCAAAGGTATTTTTCAAACAGACTTTAAAGCCCACTAGTCGAGTAGCAGCATGGCTTGAAGGCCATTTTCAAAGGAAATTTAAGCCTAGCCTAACTTTACCTTCGGCTAGACCAAATTTAATCTTAGAATGACCTTACCCAAGCCAAAGGTAATTCTTGGTATGAGATTTAGCTAGACTTAATTTTTGCTAAATTACCCATGTGTGCTCGAATTGTTTTAGGGAAAATGACCCCTTAATCCCTTCTTAGTAGCTTTTCCCTCAAGAAATCTCTCATTTTTACTCTTTCACCCCTTTTCAACTCTCCAATAAATTCCACCACTTTGGTCTTCTCGTAATTTTTCAAGTTTCCTAACAAAGACTTTGTTTTGCATGGTCCCCACTTAAGGCCAATTCCCTTCACTAACCTTGGTTTGTCGAGATTCATCAAATGCAAATCACTTTTTTATCCTTCTAACATTTTTCAAAGATCAAAGGGATTCCATGTAAATTGACTATTTTCCAAAGTCTATGACATTTTTGTCTACCCTATAAAAGTTTCTAGAATTTATGCTTAATAACTTTTGTATCCCTAGTTTGTTGGAGACTTTCCTAAGAGAAGTGATTAAAGAGGCCAAAAACCTATCAATTATTTATATACCACTTGACTTAGTTTCCTCACAATTGACTCAAAGCTATGATTTTAGGATTACTTTACCCTTTCCAAAGAATTCTCTATAACTTTTAGACTTTTACCATCTTACCCATTGATAATCATGATTAGTGAGACCTATAAGTGAGTAAAAGACCATCAAGGCTAAGAAGAGGAAGAGTAATTGTGATTTTTCATAAATGTTTTAGTGAAATTATTGGAAACTTGAAGATTTAGGACCAATTTATCCCTAAGGGTCTTCCAAAATCCTATAAATAGGAGATCATTTCAAGACAAAAAAATAGCTCATTTGGAGATCCAAAATTTTGCCTGAATCCCTTCCTAGTTTCTCAAACCTCCCTATTTTCTTAAAATCCATTGAAGAACAAACCAAGAAGAGGAAGAAGAAGAAGAAGAAAAAAGACAAGAAAAAGATGAAGGTGGGGTTAAACCCTTCATTCCCCATATAATTTTCCCTTTTCTACTACTTCCCATTATTTAGTTTCAAGTTTCTTTCCTTTATTTACATGCTTTTTAGTTTAATAATGCAGCTTTTTTTAGTTCTTAGCCTCAAGGCTTGGGGAGAGAGAGTAATTCCTCTATGAGGTAATCCCCCCCTACAAGTCCTTAATAAACTCCTTAAGAGCCTTAGATGTTGTTTTACATTCCTTAATTTCTTGCAATTTTATTTCTAGTGTAGCTATATTTATATTCTTGCAATTTAAATACATATATTAGATGTTTATTTTTCTTATTTTTTTTATGATAATAGAACTAAAGAGTAAACCCTCATTGGAAGTAATCTTCTTTTAATTAGTCCATCACATGCATATAATTTTCACCACTCACTTCTAAAATGGTTACAAAAAAGAGTGTAAGTCCCTAAAGATAAATTCAACCATTAGAGATAACAAAAAAAATGGACAAAAATTTCATGCATAAAATTTGATTTCAACATAGTTTTGTTCAATCCATAAATATCACCTACGGATCAAACTAACAAATAAAGTCTCTCTAGGGAGCACATAAACTTGTTTTGAAACTTTGGGATCTTAAATGATGAAATCCACATGGATTTCCATCAAAATCCCAAGCTCACAAAAAATTTCAACAAGTACCTACTTTTAGTAGGGGCTTGCTCATTATCTTGATTTGTTCATTTTTCAAAATAAAACTATAGTCAATTTTCCTAAAACTTTCTATAGCTTCTTCTATCTTTAAAATCCAAAAACATGAGTTTCAAATTTTACTTTTGATCAACTATGATAAGCATTTTAGGATGGGAGGGACAAGATACCTAACACCTTCCTTATCCATCAATCGAGCCTCCTTACCTTAGATTTTCTAGGTAGACCTATCGACCATTATCTTTTGGATATGTCAGTCACTACAATCCAAGAAAAATAGATTTTAATTTTTTTTTACGGCGCTCATCCACACCTTAACTGAATGGTGGCGACTCTTAAACCCGTTTAAATGAGCTTGAAACCCTAAAGGTTTTAAAACTCACGTATCTATACTGACTGGCTTGCAACTTTGAGCCGTCACCTCATCATGAAATACATTTAATTTCCTCGTTTGACCTTCTGGACAATTGGTTCCCTCCACGTGGTACTTCCTTATTGGCTAGGCCCATGGTGTTCGGTCCCCTAATTTCTTGGGCGTAATGATGGCAGAGACATCTCATTATGTGCAAATTTGATCGTTTGATTAATTATGGATCTCGAGGCAATTTCTTCTATAAAAATATCGAATCTTTGCCCATTTGTTGCGATTTCCCATTTCTTCTCTTCTCGAAGTCCTCGAGAGTTTTAGCCTCCCTCCGTTTAATTTTTTAGTCAAAGCTCTGTTTGGTTTGTCCTCTTTACTTTCTCCCTACCTCAAATATTCCTCTTGTCCTTTTTTGTTTAGCTTTTATTTTCCTTATTTATACATTTTTTCTCATTCTCTATTTTTCTTCAGTTTGCCCCTTATTTCCTTTATTTTGATCGTTTCAAAACCCTAAAAATCATGGGTAAAAAGTCTTATGTCCATACAAGGCCCTCAATGGAGGATTTTCAAGCTACGTTCTCTATTTCAGAGTTCGTGGCTTCAGAATGGTTGCTCCCAATGAGACCTAGGAGTGGGATACAGCTGTTGTCTTCTGTGGTCAGTTCAAGGTTAGCCTCAGAGTTCTCCTATCCCTATTGACCTAAAAGGTTTTAAATTTTGATGGGGAACTTTTTTCCTCTGATCTACATGATTGGACTGATGAACTCTTGGTTCCCCAGGGGTTAAAAACGTGGTCTAGTCGACATCAGAGCACAATACAAATTGTTCAATGCCCCTAAGAGGCCTGGGTTCTACTACCTATTGAAGAGGTAAGGTGGGGATGTGCTATTCCAACTCCCAGAGATTGACAAGGAGTGGTTCTTCTATCCTGTAAGGCTCACGGGCTCTTGGGAGTATGCTGAGGGGTAGTATGCACTTGCCCAAAAAAACCACTACTTTAACTGGACGGGTATGACTTCTTCTTGTTTCTTTAACTGCCCCTAAGAGGCCTTTTCATTTTTGTTACCAGAACTAAATGATTTGTCCTGATTTTGCAGGTGTCAAAGATAAGAACCTGCCTTTAGCTCTCATCATTGAGTTTATTCTCAGGAATAAGGAATTCAGAAAGAGGCTTACTTCCTTTTCCTCTGATTTCCCCTCCACCACCACCTTATGTCCAGGAGAGGGCCTTCCCCCGTCCATCCCAACCCATTATTTTTCTTTCATTACCTTTTCTTCCATCAACCTTGGACCTTCAAACTTTGAATTCAAAGAAGAGATGTCTTCCTAGCTAATCACCAGAAAACCTACGCCTGCAAGTGATGGCCCAACCTTGTGGAATCTATCCCTACCCCCATATCCATTTTGCCCCCAACTGACCCTAGTTTCATCCCTACCCTTTTTCGAATTTACTCCCACTTAGGGAGTAGTGACTTGGGTGACTTGGTCACTCATGTTGGCTCTGACCAATAGGGCAAGAAGCAAAAGATGACTCTTACCTTAAGGGATCAGGACATCACCCTGATCCCTTTCGTGTGGTCCATGAGGTCGGGGGAAATCCTGCTCAAGTGGTTCCATTAAATGAGAAGTTTCTTATATTGAAGATCCCTATGGGGGCTTTGGTACTAGCTGACCCCAAAGTTGTCCGGGGGCTCATAGAGGGGGCCCTCCTCCCCTCTTATAAGAAGGCAATCTTTGACCTTCTAGAAAAAGACCCTATGTCCTTTATTGACAAACTCAGTGACTACATGGCCCAACTATGTTTTTTTCCTGTCCATTTTTCATTTCCGTGCTTCCTTTTCTATTTTTTTTCTAACTTGGTATCGTTCTACCTTGCAGGTGCCACACGACATCTTTACCCTTGTTCGGGAGATGTCAGTCACGCTTCGAAGGCCAGGTAGAATGGTTGAATAAGGAGCTTGAAGAGAAAGAGGAGTAGAAGAACAAAACTCTCCAGGATCAGAAGGTTGACTTCTAATATCAGCTGGATAATAATGTGAATGAGAGGGATGAGGCTCTAGAGGAAGAAATGAGGCTCACTACTTAGTTTGAGGTCACTATCCTTGAGCTCAAGAAGACTCCTCCCTAGCTCCTATCCTTAGAGGACATTCCGATCAGCTTTGATCCTCCATATCTCACAACTCCTTTCGGCGGTGCTCCCGTCATCCTGCCTTCCAACCCCCCACAAGAGGATGTTGTGTCTGATGAGCTAGTTGAGGTCTATGCTTTTATGTAACTTTTCTTTCTTTCCTAATGTACTTCTTTTATATCAATGAACATTTCCTTTTGCCAATCTCGCATCATTTTCATTTTTGTCTGACCTTGTACACTTAGATCATTTATGTTTCTCTTCTTGTTTCCTTTTTACTTGCAAGGGTCGCTTCCCTAATGAAACAACCCTCTTTTCCTTTGATGACTTTAGATTCTCTTACCTTATTGAGTACGGTTCCTATTGAACCGACCTTATTGTCTTGGATAAGATTTTGCCTCACTCACCTCATAGAGTAAAGCTTGGTTCCCATTAAACCGACCTTATTGCTTTAGATAAAGTTTCACTTCACTTACCTTATTAAATGAAGCTTGATTCCCATTGAACCGACCTTATGGCCTTAAATAAATTTTTTACTTCATTCACCTGATAAAGTGAAGCTTGATTCCCATCAAATTGACGCTTTTGCTTTAGATAAATTTTCTACTTTTACTCACATCATAGAGTGAAGCTCGGTTCCATTGAACCGACCTTTGTGCCTTGGATAAATTTTTGCTTCACTAATCTCATAGAGTAAAGCTCAGTTCCCATTGAATTGACCTTATTGCCATAGATAAATTTTTTGCTTTACTTACCTCATTGAATGAAGCTCGTTTCCTATTTTCCATCAAACCGACCTTATTGCCTTCGATAAATTTTTTACTTCACTCACCTCATAGAGTGAAGCTTGGTTTCCATTGAACCGACCTTATTACCTTTGATAACTTTTTTACTTCACTCACTTCATAGAGTGAAGCTTGGTTCCGATCGAACTGACCTTATTGCCTTTCATAACTTTTTTACTTCACTCACCTCATAGAGTGAAGCCTGGTTCCATCGAATTGACCTTAGCATTTGATTGAGATACTCATTCGAACGCTACCTTTCTTATACATAACCACATTGCTCATAAAATAAATGTTTTTATAAAGTAATTAACACAACTCAAGGGCCTTCCCCTTGGAATCCTTGTAAAACCCAAGTAAATCCCATTGAATTAGAAAGTAAATTCAATTTGAAAATTAAAGAAATTCCTATTACTAAATTACTAAATTATTAAATTATTAATCCCTATTTGATAATACCTTCTTAAATTGAAAACGTTCCATGGTGATTCGATTGAATTCCTGACCATTGTCTTCAGTGATGTGCCCTGCCTTCCCGAGTTTGTCAACAATGTAGGGGCCTTCCCAATTTTCTCCGAGCTCTCCATTATTAGGAGCCTATATGTTCTAGAAGACTTCCATCAAAACCAAGTTTCCTATCTTGAATATCCTTCTACGCATCTTCATATCATAAGACCTTTTTAGTTTTTGATTATACTGTTCGAGCCTTTCCAACACCCTTTCTTTTATTCTGTCCATCCAATCGAGGTTTTGAGCTATGAGGTTTTCATTGACAATATCCCTGGTTACCCTTATTCGGCCTATTGGTACTTGTACTTCTGTTGGAATTATCGCTTTTGTTCCTTACGTTAAAGTAAATAGAGATATATCTATACTCTTTTCTGCAGTGGTTCGGTAGGCTTATAACATGCTATGTAGCTTGTCCACCCATATTTTTTTTTCTATTTGTCCAACTTCTTCTTTAAGTTATCTAGTATTGTCTTGCTTGATGCCTTAGCTTGCCTATTCTCCTGTGGATATCTTCGTGCGGAGTTTAGCCTACGAATTCGATATTTTTGATAATAACCCATGGCATGACTCCCTTTGAATTGCTTCCCATTACAAGTTACCACGATATAAGGTATTTTGAACTTTGTTATGATCTGTTCTCATAGGACTTGACCACGTCTTCTTCTTTGATCTGAAACAATGGCATGACCTCTATCCATTTGGTAAATTAATTTGTCCCTATGAGCAAGAACTCCCTTTTCCCACTAGCTTGGGAAAATGGTCCTATGATATCCAGCTCCCAGATAACAAATGGTTAGGGATTGACGATCAGATGGACTCAAGGTTCCTTAAACCTAAGTAGGCAAAAGCCCTGACCTCCTTGACATAGTATGGATTAAGCTCTGTCGTTCTATAACCAAAGGGCAAGTCATCCGAGTGTGCTTCTGACACTTGTCACACTTCTAAACATATTTTTTTTTGCATCTTTTTGCATGTATGTCCAGTAATACCCTTGGCTTGTTGCTTTATGGGCCAATGACATTCCTTCTGAATGGTTTCCACAAGCCCTTTCATGTATCTCTCCCAAAATTAGTTGTGTCTATTCCAAGTTTAAGCATCTCAGGTGTAGACCCCTGTAAAACATTCGATAGAGTTCCTTATCCATCATAAGATACCGACCCACTTTCCTCTTTAGCTTCCACGCCTCCTTCTTGTCTTCTGGTAACGCCTCTAATATTGGATAATTCATTATTTCATCTTTCCAACTTGGCCCCTCATCTATCTGCATGTAGTCTTTTGTCTTTTCAAGTTCTGTACTTGATTTACCTGAAATTCAACCGAGATAGTTCGAGTTTCTGTATCCTTGAGCATCAATGCCACATATGCCAATGAGTCTGCATGTTGGTTATCATTTCTATATATCCTTACTATCTTTACTTTTTTGAATTATGCCATTTTCTCTCGAACGAGCCCTGTACTTAGCCATTATCTTATTCTTCCCCTAATGAACTCTGCACTGTTCAATCACCAACTAGGAGTTTGTATAAACCTGGAGTTCCTAGATCTTTAGATCCTGAGCCATCTTTAGCCCTCCGAGCATCACTTCTTATTTTTGTTTTTGTTTTTGGAGGTTCCAAAATCTAGTTTCACAACCTTTTCGAACATGTCATTGCTTGGAGTGACCAATACCCTCCCCATGCGCAATCCCGAGAAATTGGCCAACCCATCGATAAACAACCTCCATCCAGTTTTTGGACTCATGGGGTGAATCCTCTTTTAGTAGTTCCACATCTTCTTCTTCTTGTTGTTCTTCTTCCCAATACAGGTCCTCTATTGGGAATTCAATTAGGAAATCTGCCACCATCGGACCTTTCTAAGTGTTCCTCGGTTCGAAGATCAAATTGAATTCTCCCAATGCAGCTGCCCACTTGGGAATTCTTCTGGACTTCTCTGATCTGTAGAGGACTTCCTTGAATGGGTAGTCTATGATAACCTTGACCCTGTGAGCTTGGAAGTACGACCTCAACTTTTGAGTTGAATGCACCAATGCGAACTCGATCTTTTTAGTTCGGCTATACTTAACCTTAGATTCTCCCAATATTTTACTTATAAAGTAGATCGGTAGCTCATTCTTATCCTCTACTTTGAACAAGATTGAGCTTAATGCTAAGTAGATACCCAAAGTCTCATCGTCCATCGGCTTGCTCAAGATTGGAGGTATCCCGAGATAGGCCTTTACATCTAGAAAAGCCTTTTCACATTTTTCTATCCATTCGAATGTCGTCCATTTTTTTTAACAACATAAAAAAGGGGTCAATACTTTTCTGAAGACCTTAAAATGAACCTATTGAATGTAGCCACTCAACCTGCTAACTTCTGTACTTGTTTCATATTGGTCAAAGAAGGCATCTTGAACAATACCTTTATTTGATCTGGATTCGATTCTATTCCTGTTTTTGTCACCATGTATCCGAAGAAATTTCCTGAAGAAATACCGAATGTGTACTTCTTCAGATTGAGACGGATCCCATACTCCTTTAATTGAGTAAACGTTTCCATAGATGATCCATATGATCCTTTTACTGCTTACTTTTTACAAGCATATCATCTATATATACTTCCATGGTGTTACTGAGCTTATCTTCAAACATCTTAGTGACCAGTCTCTGATACGTAGCCCCTGTATTCTTCAAATCGAATGGCATCACCTTATAATAGAAGAGCCCTTGCTTCGTGATAAAGGTAATATTTTCCTGATCCTCAGGAGCAAGCTAGATTAGGTTGTATCCTAAATACCCATCCATGAAAAAAATCCTTTCGTGCCAAGCTGTGGCATCCACCTCAACATGTTGCAGAGGTAGGTGTTAGCCAGGCAAAATGCCTCTAAAGGAAGTTTTTCTTCCAAGAGGTATTTTGCTCACATTTTGCTTCCAGGAGTATTTTTCAACATTGGTTTTCAAACAAGTTTTCCTCATTTCTAATTTGTGGCTTGGAAACCAACTTTCAAAAAAATTTCAACAAAGAAAAAAACTTGGAAAAGCTTGAAAGTGAAGACCCACCCGATACCAAGGGTAGATATCCTATTCTAAAATAATGTTCCCGCCCGTTTACAACTTGATCTTCATAGATTGACTCACTTGCAAATTCAAAACATACTCACTATTTTTTTTTGTCCTAATGATCACTATCGCAAGGAATCACATTGGTAATAGCTGGGATATGTAGGGAACTCATCTTCAAACTTCCATGCAAGACGAAGCAATCACTTCATCGATTGGTGGTGAGGTAAATGCTTTTGTCTCTATCCCCCAAAGTGAGCAACTTGAGGCGGGAGGTTACTTGCATCTGGGGATTAAAAATTTTCTTGGGATAATGGAGGCTTGTGCAAGGGCTTCACTTCGCGGTACACATGCAAATTATATTGGAGATGTGCAATCAAATTAAATAAAGCAAAAGCAAACTTTTAAAGTCTCCACATGAAAGAAACATTCCCACAAAAGAGAGAAAATGAGAAATAAAAATAGTAGGAAACACAAATGAACTTACTAATTGTTTTTCAAAAATGGTCACCAAATTGTAGATACATGGGCTTCGAAACCTTTGGGGAGGTTTGAGTTCATTTACTTGGATTTTGGAGTTTCCACCATTCAATTAAGGTGTGAATGGACACCATAAAATTATTTTCAAAATTAATTTTTCTTGACTTGTAGTGACTCATATCCTAATGGATAGGTAAAGATCTACCTAAAGTTCTAGTTAAGGGAGTTTGGTTAAGGGGTAAGGAAGGGTGTTAATCACCTTGTCCCTCCTATCCAAAGATGGTTACCAATATGGCCATAGATGAAGCTTTTAAAACTTTTTTTAAAAAGTTTTTGAAGATAGAGGGAGTTATAGAGAATTAAGGAAAATTGAGTATAGTTTATTTCTAGAAAACAGACAAATTAAGATAATGAGCAAGCCTCTACTGGAAGTAGGTGCTTGCCAAATTTTTTTGTCAGCCAAAGACTTTGGTGAGAGTCTACTTGGATTCCACCATTTTGAGTCCTTAGGCATTAAAAAAAGATTATGTACTTACTTGGGAGTACATTCTTATTGGTTTAGTTTTTAGGAGGTGTCCATGGGTTGGATACTACCATTGGAAAGACTAAGGACCTTCATGCATGATTTGTATCTTTTAAGGATTATTTTTTTGTTGGTATAGAAAGCTAGGTGAGGATTTAAAGAAATTATCCCCTTTGACTTTTAAACCTTTTGTAGAGTAAAATGTGGTGTGCGTGGGGATGTATATGCATGAAATGGACTTAATAAAATAAGATTACCTCCTAAGAGGGTTTACTTTCTAGTTCTATCACTATCAAATAAAGCAAAAAAACAATTATTCTAGAAAACTTAGAATGCAATAAAATAAAGAAAATAAAGTATCTACACTATGAATTTAAATTACATAAGTAAATGAATTAAAGAAAACTTATTCTAATATTCTCGATGAGCTTTGAGGACTTATTGGGAGGAGATCACTTTAGGAGGGATTACTCACTACCCTCAAGACTCTAGACTAAAAATTAGAGATATACATTGTAGACATGAAATGTTCGTCATGAACCTCAATGCTACATTGTTTGGAGTTGCCACCATTCTTTTTTGGAAATAGGTGTGAATGGGCACCCGAATTGATTTTTTGAAAACCATTTTTTCCATGGCATTGTAGTGACTCTCATTCATTGGAAAAGGGTAAGGTCTACCTAAGATCTAGGTAAGGAGGTCCGGTTAGAGGATGGGGAAGGTGTTAGGCACCCCATCCTCTCCACCAAAGGTGGTTACCTTGCTTGACCATTTTATTTTGTAAAAACTCAAGAAAACAAATATTAAAATGCATGAGAATGTATGGTAAGAGTGGTGTGTGCATTAAGTGGAATGTTCCCTAAAAAGGGATTTTGATTTCAATGTGACATTAGGGACATTCTATGGAAGAGAATGACTCATATAATCACATTAAATTTATGAAATGAATGTTGGTTTGAACTCTTAGAGAGACACCATAATGGAGTTCCCTTGAAGTCACAACTTTGATGCATGTATGCATGACTAGAAACTTTGTGTTTCACCCCATCAAGAGGGTTACACATTTCTTCATCATTGCCATGCATGAGTAGGTGTGTGCATTGTGTACAATATGATGCATGAAACTAAGGTTAAAAGGGCTTCAACTCCCATCATTTCGATCGAACCTTAGTCCAGTCTACCGGGGATGGGAGAGGGTGTGCATTACATCCTAAAGGATTTCTAAAAAAAGAAATTAAAGTAGAAGGTTAGAAGAAGAATATGCAAGCTTTGAAATAAAATCTACATGTTAAACCCCACCTTGTCCCTTGGTGGTCTTGAACCTTGAGAGATAGACTTGAGAGTTGAGTGAGATGATTGAAGGTTGAGGGAGTTGAAGTTAGAAGATGAGAGAATGAGTATGGATTTTGGTAGAGTTTTAGGTTGAGAGATAGAGGCTTGAGAGCATGAGTTGATCATAGAAAATGAGGGTATTTATAGAGTTTTTGAAGGACTTTTGGGGATAAAGTGGTCCAACCCTAAAAATAAAGAAAATGGACATGAGATTTAGGTTGTTTCTTTTTGGATTTTCCATTTGTATGAGGGTAAAGATGACATTTGTGAGGAAACCCTAAAAACATTCTTTGATCCTTGGTTTTTTGGTAAATAGAGGTGAGAGAACAAAAGTACTTTTGGGAGGATGAATGAGGGAGTGACATGTGTAAAGGGGGAGTGGTAGGTAAAAAGTAGATCTTGGTTTATTTGTAAATAACTCATAAAGCAAGGGTGGAAGTGTAGTTTTGAAATGAACCAATGGAAAACTCCATGTATGTACTTGAAGATTCCTACCTTTTGAGGGCATAATGGGAAGTCCTCTCACCTTCATGGATTATTACCAAAGACCAAATAACCTTTTTGGTTTGACTAAGCTCTTTGAGAAGGGCATTCTTGAGTTTTCACAAAAGGGAAGTTGACCCTCCAATTAGATGATGCATTGGGTGTTGGAGGCTTATGAGGCATCAACATGTGTCATCTTATGAAGTGGTGAGAGGATGGACTTGGAGTGGGTTTGATATTGGGCTTAGAGAATGGATTTTGTCTTGGGCTTAGGTTGGGCTAGAAAATGGATTTAGGTTATGGGTTTAGAATGGCAATAGGTTTTGGGCTTAGGTTGGGCTAGGTAATGGATTTAGGTTATGGGTTTAGAATGGATCGGTTAATGGAAAATGAACACGAATTGGGAGTGGGTTAGGGACAAGGTTGAACATGCAAGCTATATGACATGATGCATGTATGCATGTATGCATGAAGATGATGCCAAGTGGCAATGCGGGCCTGTTGAGAGGCTTAAGTCGTAAACTGAAATCAATTTGAAGAATATGAATTTTTCTAATGGGTTCGTGCAAATTGGGGTGTCTACATACATTATTAAATAAACATAAATGAAAGCTTGAAATTAAAAAACTAAAGTAAAGAATGGGAAAATGAGGATGGGGGATTAGAGAGGGAGGTTGTGGTTGAACTTCTCCCACCTTGTTCTTGTTCTTGTTCTTCTTTCTCTTTCTTGGATTTTTCTTCTTGAGATAATTTGGATAGAATTTTGGGAAGACTTAGGAACTTTGAGAAAGGATTTTGATAGAATTTTGAAACTCTGATTCTTCCTCCCCTTTTTTTCTTGAAAGGATTTCCTATTTATAGGACTTTGAGAGACTTTTGGGGGTAAACTTGTCTTAAAACCTTGAATCCCCAAATATTCTAAGAAAAACCTTCATGAATAGTATCAATTCCACTTTCTAACCTTGACCTTGATGGTCTTTAACCTCATGTAGAGTCACACCAATCTTAATTTGGGTCACTTGTGAGAGATCTAAGCCAAATGGCATGTAATTTGATGAAAACTTTTTATTTTGTTTGGAACTTCCTTAGGTTAGCTCTTTAACAAACTAGGGATACAAATGACTTTGGACATAAATTCTAGAGACTTCTTGAGGTTGTATAACATGGTCATAAGATTTGGAAAGTGGTCGATTTACCTTGAATATCATGAAATCCTTTTGATATTTGAAAAATATTAGAAAAATAGAAGAAGATTTTGACCTTAATGTGTCTCAACAAACTAAGGTTAGAGGAAGTAATTATTCTTAAGTGGGGACCAAGCAAAAGCTTTGGTCAAGTTTAGGAGAATAAGAGAATTACCAAAAGGTCCTTGGTAGGGGGAGATTTATAAATTTAAAGCATGGGTAAAAAGAAAATTGGTGAGGATTTTTTTTGAGAATAAGTCATTAATAGAGGGATTTAAAGAGTCATTTCCTTTGGGAAATCTGGTGTACATATGGACTCTCTAACTGCATAACTGAATTGGATGTACCTTAGGTACGATCATAAGGAATTATGCCCAACCATACTTGAGGTAAGGTCAGTGCAATTTTAATCCTACACATCACAAAGGTAAGGTCAATACAAAAAATGGCTTGGCCATATGATCTGTACGGCCATACAAAGCTATGTTTTGCCATATATACCATATGACCAAGCAAAATTTAATTTTTAATGATCAAAATTGATCATCTTTGATTGGTTAGATTTGGGTCCTCTTGATCGAAACTCTCTTGATTTGATTTTCGATACTAGATTCAAACGAGTTCTTAGGCTTGTTCAATCAAATTGAGGTGTATATAGTTCCAATTTGATTATTTCTAAGTTTTAATGTATCATTTTCCTAGTGTTGTGAGATATCTAGGTTATCGAAACATGTAGCGATAGTAAGCATACATACTTACTAAATCGGGTCTATAAATGGCGACAATCCTAAGTGTGTGTAATTTCTAAAGTGAACCATGGAAGAAAGAAAGAATGGAATTAAAAACACTCGGGGGGGGGGGGGAGGAATAGATTAAGAAAAATTAAAAGATGTCCTCTCAAGAGCTTTCAACTTCTTCGCATATTCTGCGTTCATCATTAGGAATCCATAACAATCAGGTGACGGGTTGTTAGATCAAGTGGAAGTAAAATGGGGTGTCTATACCAACATTCTAATTTTATTCAAAGAGTGTATACATTCTCACTCATGAACACACACTCACCTAGTTCATGCATTTATGCATTATCTTTATTTCATTCAAAAAATATTAAAAATGATCAAGTTTAAAGGTAAACCACCTTTTGGTGGAGAGAATGTAGTGCCTAGCACCTTCCCCATTCTCTAGTCGAATCTTTTTACTTAGACTCTAGGTAGATCGTTTCAATATCCGAACAAGGGTCACTATAATGCCCCCCAAAATAATAATTTTCTAAAATAATTTCTGGATGACCATTCATACCATTTTCTTAAAAAGAATGGTGACGACTCCAAACCTAGTGGTAATACGATATTTCTTGTCAAAAATCATATAGCTACAAACCCAAATTGTTTTTGTCCCAAATTCAACGAGATTATATGGTTAATAGTTTTTAAAGGCCCAAAGCCAATGAATTTTTTGTAGTAAGTAATCTATAAAATATTATTTTTAAGTATTTAATATATTTTAAATGATAAAAAAGTCTTTTGAAAAGAAATTAAGTTAAGGGCATGATAATGTAAATACCTAGATCTAGGAATGCTATTGTTTTATTTTGTATTCAATTGTATTTAATGACCTGCATTAGAAAATTATTTATTGTAGAAGATCTTTATGAGGTTATCTTGGCTGCTTGGCATCATCCTATTGAATAGTGTGGAGGGTATTTCTCGAAGATATTAACACGCAATTTCAAAGAATAATTTTTGATTCACCGAGTTAGAAGGGAAATATACCGTGCAACATAGTATCGAGCTTCATAAATATGGGTCGGACACATATGAGACTTGAAAGGTCAGGTGTAACAGCTTTATCACTGACATGATATCTGTGATAGATCCCAGTTTGATAAAACGGTTGAAATTGCTTTTACCTTGACAGGGCATGTATAACAACTCCTGCGACTAACAAGCCAATGAGCAGGCACAACCACTTCGATAGAAATCATTGGAAAGATATTGGGAAATCCACAAATTAGAAATACTATAAATATCAGGTTGCAATTGGCATTAAAGGTTAGAAAAAATCTTCCCAAAGAACTTATTAGCTCAGTACTAATTCCTAACTTGATCGTCAGAGTAGTCCCATTGCAAGTCATCCACAGAGTGGGGGGTTTTTAAGGGAGATCTTGAGGTAGAGCGAAAATCTACATCTATAATTTGGCTCTATCAGTGGGAAACGTTACAAGGAGAAAAACAACCAATATGGTGAAGGTTAGAAGATAAGGACGTAGAGAACCATCAAACCTCCTACCAGTAGATCCACCTCTGTCACTATAAGACCCAATGCTTGTGATGCATCACTTGCTAATAGAAATGAGGGAGAAGATGCGCAGGGGGTTGGTGAAACAGAATGATGAGATTATGATGGTATGAAGGGAGAACAATGAGCTTAGACAAAGACTGGACGAGAAAACTGAGACTGAAGGAGGCTTAGAGGGGAAAAGAAGTCAGGGGCATACGCTCCGTGTAGTAGAGAGGACTGAGGCTGATCAAACCATGGATTCTGTAGTAGTAAGAACTCAACAGGAAAGTTCAGACGCTCAAAATCCAATGACTAGGAGTGAAATTGAAGAGATACTAAGAAGAAAGGATGATGAACTCGCTCGAGAGAGGGATCCCAGGCAGAAAGCTCGGAATGCCATTTGAGAGTTGAAGGGGATTTTGTTCTCAATAGTAATAATGAACTTCGATCCCCCGAGAACATTTCACTTACTAAAGTTTGAGACATACAACAGGATAAGGGATCCTATGAATTATGTCCTCCACTATAGGAGTCAAATGGTTTTGTACCAAAACAGTGATTTTTTACTCTGTAAACTCTTCTCGTCCACTCCTAGGTACGGTGCTATGTCGTGATTCCAAAGGCTACAAGCTAGATCAATAACAATTTTTTTTGATTTGGAGGAAATGTTCATCGGGCAGTTTGTCCACCTACGTAAGAAAAAAGTTGGAGTAAACACGTTTTTTAATTTATGACAGGAAGTCGGCGAAAGTATACACTCCTTTGTTACCCGATTCCAAACCAAGGAAATAGTTGTCGAAGGTATGGATGAGGCAACTGTTTGTGCAGCCTATGCGACAACAATCATCCTAGGAACAAGGTTGTATGAGTCCTTGGTGAAATCCAACCCCCACGACTTGAGGATTTCTATGTAAAAGTGTAGAAATACATCTTGGTGGAAGAATCGATAAATATAAGACGAAGAGCACAAATATTTGCTACCAGTATTGGAGTCTAGGAAGCCCCGAAAGTGATCACCAAGCTAAGAGATGGGGGTAGTACGAAAAGACGACGAGACTTGAAAGAGCAGTCGAGAGGGAAGAGAAGACGGGTATACACGCCATTCAATGAGAAGTTGTCGATGATACTAAGACACATACGCAGTAACCCCGGCTTCATACAACCACCTCGAGACTATCAAGGAAAGTCGGGAAAATCGTACTATGAATACCATGGAGTAAAGGACCACAGGATTGAGGATTGTTATAGACTACGACATATCATACAAGATATAGTCGAGGACGGGAAACTTAAGAGGTACATGGCCACCGCAGCCGGAGGAAGACAAAAAGCCAAGAAGGAAGAGTATAAAAAATCACAACCTCAACAACCCAAGAAGGAAAGACATCACAAGCCTGAGGGACGCATGGTAGTACATATTATCACGGGGATACATGAGTCAAAGAGGTAGTCGAGGCATTTGGCGAGGGCAAGGGTGATGAAGATACGCTATAAGGTCTGAGTTAACCAAGTCACCTGGGGGTCAGTAGAGCAAGGTAGTTATGCCCGACCGTGAGAGAACAGGTGATAATGTTCATAGAGGATGACCTGCAAGGGATAGTTATGCCTTACCAAGACACTTTCGTCATAGCTCTCCCGATCAGAAATGTAGATCTCAAAAGAATTCTAGTACATGCCATTCTTGGAAGTAGCAAAAAAATGAAAATCTCGGAAAGCCTTATTCCAACTCAGTCCACGGTGTACGGATTCAACGGTACTCCCAGTAGCTAGGTAGAAGAGATCACACTCCGTGTAATAGTGGGAGCGAAGGTAGTTATGACAAGGTTCATAATGATCAATGTAGACTCGAGATACAATGCCATTCTGGGAAGGAGGTAGATACATGAGATGAAGGCAGTTCTGTCGATCTACCATTAGATAATATGATTCCCAAGCAAAGATGGGGTGATGAAAACCAGGAGAGACCAAGAACTGGCGCATAAGTGTTTCAACTTGGCATTGAAGCCCAGAAGGTGTCACGGGACCAAGTCCAAGAAGAAGAGAAAAGAGCCACCCATTGAAGAATAACAATTATAGCAATTATAGAGAGAACCACGGGTAGACCAGGTGACAACAGATGAGGAGGTAGATCAAGTAGACCTCGGAACTAAGGGAGAACAGTTCGTCAGCATCAGGGTAACATTGCTGCAGCCATAACAGGATGAACTAGCACAGTTGTTGAGGGCTAACAAAGACATGTTTGCATGGCCTTTTGAGGATATGCCTGCGATAAACCCCTCCATCGTATGTCACCATTTGAATGCTGATAAGACATTCTGGCCAATTCGACAAAAAGTCAAGGAAATAGTCGTCACACTTAAGGCAAGAGGTGAATGAGGAGATCAATAAATTCTTGAGAGCGGGATTTGTCAGAGAAGTCAAGTATCCCAAGTAGATAGCTAATATTGTTGTCGTACTGAAGAAGGATGGGAGGATCATAGTATGCATCGATATTACTAACCTCAATAAAGACTACCCAAAAGATAACTTCCCTTTATCGACGATCGATAGACTTGTGGATGCCACCTCGAGACATGAAAGAATGTCGTTCATGGATAGATATTCAGGTTATAACCAGATCCCTTTAACAGTAGAGGACCAAGAAAGAACATCTTTCATGACCAAGCAAGGGTTATTCTACTTTAAAATTATGTTGTTCAGTTTGAAAAATGCAGGAGCGACAAATCAAAGGTTGGTGACCAAGATGTTCGAAGATATGATCGAGAGGACGGTCGAAGTATATATCGACGACCTACTAGTAAAAATAAAAAAGGCAGAAAATCACCTAAGAGACCTCTGAGAGACGTTCGAGAGCTTGAGAGAGTATCAAATGAGGCTAAACCCTAAGAAGTGCGTATTCGGGGTATCTTCCAAAAAATTCCTCGAGCATATCGTCATAAAAAAAGTTATTGAAGCGAACATCGATCAGATCTGATCCTTGGTTGAGATGCCGAAAATGAAGAACTTGAAGCACGTGCAAAATTTAGCAGGAAGAATAGCAGCCTTGAACAGGTTCATTTGTTGAGTCTTAGACAGATGCCGTCTGTTGTTCAACTTGTTGAAAAAGGAAAAAGGGTTCGCATGGAGAGAGGAATGCAAGGCAGCCTCCACAACCTTAAAGGATACTAGGATAGTCACCCATACTCAATACTCTAGAAGAATGGGAGGAGTTAGGAATCTATTTGGCAGCCATGATAGTGTCCATAAGCTTGGTGTTATTCAAAGTAGATCTCGGGTTAGAATATCTGATCTATTACGTCAGCAAAATATTTAGCCCATCGAAAGCCAAGTATACAAAGATGGAGAAAATCGACCTGTCCTTGTTGTACTTAGCCCACAAACTCCGACCTTCCTATTTCATTGAATCCTGGTAGTAATTGGCCACCCACTTAAGGATATGATGTACAGGTTGGATAAGTCTAGAAGGATAGCTAGATGGGCAGTAACTCTTAGGGAATACGATCTGCAATTCGAAGGCCGGACAACGTTAAAGGGATAGGTGTTGGCAAATTTCCTGATAGACTTCTCGATCGTGGATCTTGATTAGGAAGAAGAGGCGGATGCGAATGAAACAGTCGAGGAGTCCGATGCCTAGAGCAAACAGACAGGATAGAGGATGTTCGTAGACGGATCATCAAACTATACAGGGTCAGGCATTGGAGTAGTACTAGTAACTCCAAGCAATTACAAGTTTGAGAAAGTACTGAAGCTCAAGTATGGAATTTCGAACAATAAGGCATAATATGAAGTAGTTATAAATAGGCTCAAGATGGCGAAAGATCTCAAGGTCAGGTCAGCAAACTTACGGTGTTCACAGACTCATAGCTAATCGCTAATTAGTGAATGACAAAATACTTGGCAAAGGTAAGAAAAGAGCTTAGCTGGTTCACCGAGGTAAAAATAAGTAGGATCCCAAGGGATGAGAACATGCATGAGGATTCACTGGCATTCATTGTCTCGATGCTCGATGATTCGGAAACACGAGCCATGCTGTTAGAGTACCAACAAAATGCATGCATCGACTGTAAGGAAAATGAGTGTATGTAGATTGGTCGAATACTAGGGTGGATACAGAAATACGTAGAACACCTCCAAAAAAAGACCCCTTCCCAGGATAAGAAAGAAGCTAGAAATCCCCTTTATAAGATTGAAAGGTGTATACTCATTGATAGATAACTGTACAAAATGTCGTTTGGAGGACCCCTCTCAAAATGCTTGAATATAAAAGAGTCTGAGCTTGTGATGGCAAAAATACACGAAGGGATATGTGGCAATTACTCGGGTGGTCGGTCACTAGCAAATAAGGTAGTAATTTAGGACTATTTCTAGGCGAGGATGCGTGAGGATTACAAGAGATATGTTAGGATGTGTGACAAATGTCAAAAGTATGGTATTTAAATCTCCAACCTGCAAACAAATTTCACCTGATGATAGCTCCCTGGCCTCTTTCCATTTGGAGAATAGATATTGTTGGGCCCCTGCCTCGAGAAAAATGGGGGAAGCTGTTTATCTAGGTAGCAATGGACTACTTCACCAGATGGGTAGAGGCTACCCCCCTTCACTCGAATCAGAGAGGAAGATGTTATTAGGTTCACATGGGAGCATATCATAACTCCCTTCAGAATCCCTTACGCGTTGATTTCAGAGAATGGGACACAATTTAAGGGAGGCTGAGTGCAGTCCTACTATAGAAAGTACGGGATTCGCTCATTCCAGTCATCTCCGAGGTATCCACAACGAAACGGGCAAGTGGAGGCTTCCAACAAAATCATCCTCGAAAACTTAAAGAAAATGTTAGCCTAGCATAAAGAAAGATGGGTGGAAGAACTACACAATGTACTGTGGGTGTACCGAACAACTCCTAGAAAGGTCACAGGGTTAATACCGTTTGCATTAGCTTATGGGATGGAAGCAGTTATCCTTACTAAGGTACAAATCCCCACCACTAGGATGCAAGTCATTGAAACAATCCTGAACGAGAAAATCATAGCATGAAACCTAGATTGATTGGATGAAACTCGGGAGAGGGTGCTGGAAAGACTTGTATGGTCTCAACAACAGGTAAAGAAGTCTTACGACAAGAAGGTATGGAAAAGGAAATTCAAGGTCGGAGATATGGTATTGAGGAAAGTGTTCGCCAACATAAAGGAACTTAATAGTGGGAAGCTCGGTGCTATGGGAATGATCGTACATTGTCTATAAAGTCGAGAAAGCATGGTGTATTATTTAAAAATAGTAACAGGAGATGTAATCACGAACCCATGGAATGCCTTCCAACTCAAAAGATACTATCAATAAAAACATTTATCTCCAAGCTCTACCACGTTCAGTTACTCAAACAAAGCCTTGGCCCTTCACTAGTGCCGAGCCCAACCAAGGGATTGGTTTAACGAAAAGCCTTGGCCCTTAACTAGTGCCGAGTCCAACCAAAGGGTTGGTTTATCAAAAAGCCTTGGCCTTTCACTGGTGCCGAGCTCAACCAAGGGGTTGGTTTAATGAAAAGCCTTGGCCCTTCACTGTTGCAAGCCCAACAAAGGAGTTGGTTTAAAAAAAAACCTCGTCCCTTTACGAGAGTAGAGCCCAATTTGGTGAATAATATGATTGAAACCCTTCGATAGCTCGGTATTATTACTAAGTTAAATATGTCAGATTTAGTTAAAGTTTTTAGTTCCTAGCTTTGGATACAAGTTGGTTTAGCAAAAGGCTTGGCGTGTCACGATGACAAAAGTTAGATTCGTTAAAAACCTTGGCAAGAGTCCAAAGGTGCTATTAAATCGATAAGTCGATTCGAGTAGATTTATATAAAAACTGTAAAGTCTCTAAGGTTTCTTACTTCAGAATCAAAGACTAAAACTTAAAACCAAAAATAGATTTTTCATTGATAGAGAAGTTGTTAGTACACAAAATGAAAATTTCTATCCAAATTTACAAATTACAAAATCGGCACAACAAAAAATTAGGCGTTGACAAGAGTGCTAGCATCATCGGGAGTCTTCTCGGTTGGCTACTCAGTAGTCTGCTCGATTGCAGGCTTGGGAGGGGCAGTATTCTTCTTCTCAAACGTCTCGGCCTTTTTCAACTTGGCCTTAAGTTAATTATATGCCTTTTCCCAAGTTGTTTTCGAGGCATCTAGCTGAGCTTGAAGGGATGCGAGTTGCTCTTCAAGCGCCTTCTCCTTCTCTAGATCCTTGGCCTCTAAAAGATCCTTAAGTGAGGCAATTTTCCCCTCTGGCGATCTTTATTCCACTCCAGCTCGAACTGTACACCGTCCAAAGTTGGCAGGAGCTTTAAGGAATTGGCTGTAGCGGTATCCCTTCCAATTTGAAGTTTTTTCGCCTGACCTCTTCCAACCTGTGAAGATCGATCAATGTCACATCTTGAGATTGGCTGAGCTTGGCTACAACATGTTGCACCTAAGAAGTTATGTAAACAAGTGTTAAAGCTCGAAAATATTTTCAAAATTATTCTCAACGAAGAAGAATTTACTAAAGTTCCTTACAGTGGTCAGTGCTTCGAATGCGTTTTTGAAAAACTTTGTCGGGTCCTTTACGAAGTGACTGTTGGAGATCCCAAGTCCCTCGACAGGCCTGATGATTCAAAGAAAGCTCGTGTAACTTGAAAGTTGGCTAACACAGAATCTCGATTGGTAACGGGTTGGCCACCCACGATAGGGTTGACTACTCATGGAGAATGTGGGGGATCATTTTCAATCTGCATTGACCCAACTGTAGAAGCTGAAGCTTGGGATGGCTCGGGTGGTAGAGGTGCAATAGCAACCGTAGGAGGAGAAGGAGAGCAGGTTGAAATTGGGATAACTTTCAAGGGATGGGGGTCGGTCCCCCTTCGAAGTTTTTTGAGAAGAAGCTGGTTGTCTTCCTTGTCTTCATCCCTGAGGTTGGATGAGGGCACCTCTGTCACTTCATCCTCAAAATCAGAATCCATGGTGGAAGCTGGGCCGTTCGAACGTAGGGCCATGTCTTTGCTGTTTGAGGGCTGGGGGTCAGTGATGGAAGGATTTGGTCGATTGGATAGAAGAAAAGACATGGTGGTGTAGTGGTATAACTCTAGATTCTAGATTAAATAGTAGATGAGTGATAACCTCCGAGTCTCCGATAAATTTATCCTTGTTTGGACTTATAGAGTTGGGGGATAAAAGAGTTAAAACTTAATAAAACCATCTAGAAAGGTTGGAAGGGGAAAATAATATAACTCACCATGGTGGTTAAATGAATTGTAGACAAGGGAAGGGAACTTGTCCCTAGGTGCACTCTCCCACCGACCAGTCAATTCTATCGGGAACAAGAACCACTCTTTGCCCAAGTCGGGGAACTCGATCAAGGACGACTTCCCTTTCATCTTAGTAAGATAAAATAAGTCTTGTCTGTTTGGACACCTCTTCAGGGTGAATTGAGCCCTGATATCAGGGAGCTCGAGCTGAAGACCTTTTTCTAGTCGACCATTCATATGCCTGAGAGCATGAATGAGGTAGAAGAAGTATCTGTTCATTAGGCTGGGGGCCCTCCGATAAAAGTTCAGTACCTCCCGAGCTAGCCTACTTAAAGGGACTCGGAGGCTTGCCTTAAGTTTTCCCCAGTATAACATGGTGGTACCTAAGGCAAAACCTTAGGAAAACGTGGGTACATCCGTGTAGGACATACTCACGTCATCATGGATAGCATAGGTACCCCTGACCACATCCAACAGAGGGCGCATAGGGGAATAAGATTTCTTCCTGGCCATAGTGAAAGCAAATAAAATAGTAGAAAAAAAGATTTTTTAGAGGAGAGGGGAGAGGGCCTTAACTTCTAACCTTGAAAGACTTTGAAAGTTGGAAAAACATAGGGAACTTGCAGTTGTTTCACGGTTGCCAAGCTTGAGAGTACAAGAGGTCAAAGAGCAGAGAGATAACAAAAAACAGAAAGTAAAAATGAAAAATGAAAAATGAAAACTAACGAAGTATATATAGGCCTAAAAGGCCTCTAGATGCATAACCAGATCAATAGCCAGGATGCCCTCAAGAAATGAAGTAATAATGAGGATGAAAATGCATTAAATGGTACTAGAAACAAGGTAAGAGTACGAATACGCTACGTAATCCACCATTCACAGGGCGTCATGTGTGTACGGAGCATAAATGTGTTGCACCAAATACAGTCGGAAGCACACATCACAAACGCAATCATAATGTATGTTCTCCTCGAATGCGTATGGTCAGACGTCATAAGTTAATGCAATTAATGAGATAGGTCAGATCAGCACCCAATTGAAAACCACCTCGTGTTAGCTAGTTACTATCTCGGGGTCTCGGATCTAGATCCAAGACCACGAGAGAGGGTGTATTGTGGAGGGTATTTCTTAGAGATATTGACACGCGACAATTTCGAGGAATAATTTTTGACTCACCGAGTCAGAAGGGAAATATACCGTGCTGCATAGTACTGAGCTTCATAAATATGGGTCGGACGCATATGAGACTTGACAGGTCAGGCGTGACAGCTCTGTCACTGATAGGACAGATGTGACAGCTCTCAGCGTGACATAACGGTTGAAATTGCTCCTGCCTACCAAGGCAGGTATAGCAACTCCTGTAACAAACAAGCCAGAGAGCAAGCACAACCACTCCAACAAAGAAAATTGGATAGATCTTGGGAAATCTACAAATCAGAAATACTATAAATACCATGTTACAATTTGCATTAAAGGTTAGAAAAAATCTTCCCAGAGAACTTCTTATTAGCTCGACACTAATTCTTAACTTGATCGTCAAAGTGGTCCCGTTGTAGGCCTTCCACCAAGAAGGGAGTTCTCGAGGTAGAGCGAAATCTGCATTTACAAATAGTTAATATTTTTGTTAAAAAAATTGAAAGTTGTCATGTGGCAGAGTAGAGAGAAAATTTTGGAGAAAACTTAGATGGAGATGAGTGAATTATGGAAAAAATCTTGTAAATTTTTTAAGAAACCCATAGACAAAATAGTTAGTGATTGGAGCTCTCATAAGTATTAATATATAAATCATAATCTCTTTCTTATCAAGAGACCTAGCCTCCGTTTTCATCTCTTATTCTCAATTTTTAAATCAACTCCATTGTTGCTGAGATTTATGATAAGTAGGTTTTATACTTACGAATTAACCACTTTTAAATATAATATTTTATTAATTCTAGAGATTTTTAGTTGTTTTTATTTAAGTTTAGCTAGTTTTATACTTTTTATGTGTTTATATGTTTTTATTTGGTTTTTATGCTTATTTTACAGATTAGGAATAATATGGAACATTGGGATGATTGGATACGTGTAGGAGAAATTCTGACTCCAAATTGGTACACTCTCTGAAGAAGGAAGCCAAGCATACAAGCTAAAAAGTATTCAAGTCGCTGCTTGATAGAAAACGAGGCCGCGGCGAGAATTCAAGAATGGCATAACAGAAATATAGAAATACAAGTCGCGGCATGATATATTGGGAGGCCATGGCCTGCTTACGTTTTCAGCTTTACACGTTAATTTGTGGTGACCGAATTAGAGACGGATTTTGGGACTCTTAAACCCTAATGATTCCATATCTATAAATAGGAAAGTTTAACCCTTATTTGGGGACAGAAGTTTTGGGGTTTTTCTTGGAGGCACAAGATCGAGAAGGAGGACGAGAGCTGGAGATTCGATTTTTGAGTTTTATCTTTCTAAACTTTATCTCTTCTCTTGATATTTGTAATCTCTAAGAATGGTTGAATACTTTTGTGATTTTGTTTTCTTTTCAATGATGAACTAATTTCTATTCTAGGGTTATAATGGAACCCATTCATGATATTTGATTAGTTTTATTTCTTTCTTCTCTGATTCCACATGTGATTGTTTATTCTATCCTATGTTTAATGCGATTTAATTAACTGGCCATTGATTGAATTGATTCGGTGAACCTTAATAATATCGACAGAGTTATTTTGTGTTCATGATCTAGATAGAGTAACATATGCTAATTTGAGATAGACATATACTCAAGTTGTATGTGCATCCCTTATGAGAGCTTATTCTTAATGAATTCTTCTTAATTTAATTCTCATAGACATATAGGGAGTTAGTTTAGAAGGGTATTTTTACATGACCATCGACAGAGGCTTGTAGAGAATTTAGTGTTCTTGGGTGACAATTGTAGTGGATTAATTTATCATAGAAGGAAAGGTAATCTAATTAAGTGGATTGTTAGGGGGAAATTATAAACCTAGATTTCATCACTCATTGATTTTAATTTACAAATTTATTTTCTCAGTTAGTTTTCTTGTTTAGTCTTAAATCCTATTTTTACTTTTGTTTGGATAAAATTAGATTGACATAAATTGGTAATTAATAATAGATTGGTATTTAGTCTCCGTGGGAACGATACTTTCTTATCACTTTATTACTTGTTTCGATACGTATACTTGCGTGCGTAAATTTAGACAACATTACAAAAGAAAAAGAAGAAAATGCTTTGGAACAAATGAAATTGACAGTCTCTAAAGAAAAATTATCAAAAATAAGTGAGTGGTTATAACTCTTAAATATAATTAATTATTTTTTATAAAAATCATGTATTTTCATGCTTTGATTTTTTGAATGTTTGATATGGTGATACGATAATGTTGTATTTATATTTTTCTATAAACTAATAATAATAAGATCCAAAATAAATAAATAAAATTCAATAAATGAAATAGTATTCTATGCAATGTTATTAAAAACAAGTGCAACTTTTTTATGTGAATGTCGAATCAGGGTGAAATCAAGTTCATTGGGAATAGAACAAAGAGCTATACAATTTTTGTGGAAACTAGAAACTTCATTTCTATTAGACATTTGAACCAAAAGTTCTATTAAGATTTTAATATAAAAAAAAATCAAATTTATGAATATTTTTACTAAAATCATTAATTATTATCTTGTTGTGATACCTGTTTCAACATCTATCATTGTTTAAATTAGTTTAAATAATGTGAATATAATATTATTTTAATAATTGATTATTTCGATTATGTCACGATTATTGATGTTGTAAAATTTATTGAATTAAAATTAGTATTTTAGTTTGATAAATTTATCTTAATATTTTCTTTAATCATGGTATGATCATGATATAGATGTTGACATTGAATCAGTTATTTTATTTCCATGAATAATTTAAAAAAGAAAATATTCTTTTAGTAAGAATCTCATATAGTATATATATTACCCAAAAAATTGATTCATAATTCCAATGACTGGATCAATAAGATTGAGTTATGATTCGATAAGGAGGGGGTGGAGAGCACTACAATATAAGGCTGAAAAAAATGTGTGATCATGTAGTGTTTGGGGGTTGCATGCGTCAAGGATTGTTTGGTCTCAATTGTGAAAAACGACCATATAGTAACATTCACCGAGTTATCAAATCAAGAGGTGCTCATTATAAGGGAACACGAGGCTTTGATTATTTGAATGATTGTTTTTTTTATTGAACTTTTGATATTTTTATTTTATACATATAAGGCCATTGAAAGATAGTTTATTTTGTTTTGCGGTAATTTTGAAAGTAATAATTATGTTTTGGATGTTAGAGTGAACTCACCAATTTGTTAAGTTCATGCTCTATTCATCATTTTTTTTTTCCAGATTTGCAATGGCTACGAAGCATGGGTTCAAGAAGCCATAATATTAGTTTAAATATTTAATGTATATTTTAATTTGTGAGCAAAATGGTTGTTCGCATTTTCTTTTCTCATAACTTGAGATTCTGGATCTGGAGTCGGGTCCTAGGGCTGACAAATGAGCACTTTGTTATATCCATGATCTATCATTAGTGATATCTTTTAATGAAGGTGATAGTTAAAGATTATCTGAATTATTTTGAACAATTATATGTGAAGGCCAAGTGAGAGATTGTCGGAATATTATTATTATTTTTTTACTTAAAACTATTTTGTGGCTTTTTCACATATACAATTTTTATATAAATACTGGATTATAATTTGTTCCAAACATAACGGGGAAAATTGAAAATCATGTTTGTGATCTAGCATTGGTTACCAACATCAAATATGATGGATTAGTGAATATCCTATTAAAATTTTAAGTGGTATTCACTTAAAACTAGAATTCTACAATTGGTAAAAAACGTAGTATCATTTTTATAAATAGGTGGTTGTCCCCCCCTCTCTACACAAAATTTTCTATTTTTGATATAAAGGTTCCCATTACCAAAGGTGTATGTTTATTATTTTTCGATTTGATTATTATGTTTTGTTTAAGATCAAATCCTAGATCCATGTTTATTAAGATTGAAGTTTCTCCAATAGTTATAACTCTTAAATATAATTAATTATTTTTTATAAAAATCATGTATTTTCATGTTTTGATTTTTTGAATGTATGATATTGTGATATGATAATGTTGTATTTATATTTTTTTATAAAATAATAATAATAATAATAATATACAAAATAAATAAATAAATTCAATATATGAAATAGTATTCTACGCTATGTTATTAAAAACAAACATAACTTTTTTATGTAAATGTCGAATTTGGTTGAAATCAAGATCATTGGGAAGAGAACAAAGAGCTCTACAATTTTTGTTGAAACTAGAAAACTTCATTTCTATTAGACATTTGAACCAAAAGTTCTATTAAGTTTTTAATATAAAAAATTCAGATTTCTGAATTTTTCTATTAAAATCATTAATTATTATCTTGTTGCGATACTTGTTTCAACATCTATCGTTGTCTAAATTAGTTTTAATATTGTTAATATAATATTATTTTAATGATTGATTAATATTTCGATTATGTCATGATTATTGACGTTGTAAAATTTATTGAATTAAAATTAGTATTTTAGTTTGATAAACTTATCTTAATATTTTCTTTACTCATGGTATGATCATGATATAGATGTTGGCATCGAATCAGTTATTTGATTTCCATGAATAATTTAAAAAAGAAAATATTATGTTAGTAAGAATTTCATATGGTGTATATATTAAAAAAAAATTGATTCATAATTCCAATGACTGGATCAATAAGATTGAGTTACGATGCGTATAAGAAGGGAATAGAGAGCACTACAGTATAAAGCTGAAAAAAACTTGTGATCATGTAGTGTTTGGGGGTTGCACGCGTCAGGGATTGTTTGGTCTCAAGTGTGATAAACGATTGTATAGTAACATTCATCGAGTTATTAAATCGGGAGGTGTTCATTATAAGGGAACAAGAGGCTTTGGTGATTTGAATGACCCTTTTTTTTATTGAAGTTTTGAAGTATTTTTGTTATACATATAAGACCATTGAAAGATAGTTTATTTTGTTTTGTGGGTAATTTTAAAAGTATTAATAACTATATTTAGGATGTTAGAATGAACTTAATTTATGAGCAAAATGGTTGTTCGCATTTTCTTTTCTCATAACTTGAGATTCTGAATGAGGAGTCAGGTCCTACATTAAGGAATGAGTCGTAGGTTTTAGAATTTGAGGTGTGACAATTATTCCCACCTATGGGATAAACCCTTTCCCAAATGTATCATGACAATACGACACCGCCCCCCAACACACACCCTCATCACAGAACTGTCGATTAGTTGCCTCAGGATACGTAAGAAAAAGATTTATGAGTATGCATATCCCAAGGCAAATGATCTACAGTTATGGGACGGGCATGTATCAGTGGGGGTGTCAGAAATCAATATACTTTCCAATATTCACACATTTGAGATCATTTAATTGGGTAACTTGAAGCAATACATGAACATATATTGCAAAAGTGTCCTCAAAGCAATGGAAACTTTTAAAATTCGTGGCGTCCACTAGAAACTGGTCGAGTTACTTGACTGGATTTTGGGGTGATTTGACCCCAAAACTCAATGGAATCAACTTGGAAATTCAACCAAGTCAGCTCGAAAATGCATCAAATTGAGGCAGAAACTAAAATGAGTTTTTCAACTATATATAATAATACTTTCGTGGAGCGCAAAAAAGAAATTAATATATTTTTCTTTGACTCATTCAAGTCCACTCGTGAATTTTTTACTTAACTAAACTCATGGGAAGTCCAAGTGGAGTCTAATTTTGGAGTTTTAAAACTAAGAAGCAATTGAGAAGAAGAAGTTACCACCTTTTTGGTTGTATAAAGATACTAGGATTGGTGATGGGACAATAACCTAACTAGTGGTTGCGGACTCTTTTAAAAGCTTAGAAAAGGAGCCCTTTTCATCCTCATTGTCGACTAGGAACCCATCACCTTGTTTCATGAACAAACCCTTTACTTTTTACAATAATTCACTAACGTGTCACATCAACATCTTTGAGACATACCCTCCACGTTTGGGGAATATTTGAGATACCCCCATGTTTTTAAAATAATGACATGCCCCCATTGACCTCAGTCTTCTTAAAAACTAGTAACACCATTAAGCTCAACCTGAAAACCTTCGATTTTTATTTCTTTTTATGTGATTTAGACGTACCCTCCACGTTTTGGAAAATATTTGAGATTACCCTCCTTTTTTTTTTTAAATGATGATATGCCCCCTTGAGGTAAGTCCTCTATTACGAACTAATTATACCCTTAATTTGAAGAGTAATGATAATTTGAACCCCCCCCCCCCGCCCGGTGGCATATTCAAAATACTATCTTGATGTGAGATGTGCTAGAATCATAAATTTATGGGGTTGTGTTTCCCGACGCATAACATCTATGGTTCTAGCACATGCCACGTCATGAGAGTATTTTGAGTATTCCACATGCAGGGAGTCAGATTATCATGACCCTTACTTGAAACTTCTAACTGAAATTCTTCCATTTTTATTTCTTTCAAAATAAAAAAATAAATGTTATATTCAAATTATTCAACCTCTATAGTAAATTATTTTTAACCATTCAACCTTATCTTTTATCCCTCATTTTCAACCTTACCTTAATCCGTAGTAAAAAATCCTTGATTTTTCTATCTAAAATTCCAATCTCTTCTACCTACCTAATAATATTATCCCTGTTGAGATTTTGAACATTAGAGTAGTGGATAGAATCTTATGATTGAAGATGCAGGTAAAAAATTTTTACCCCCATTAAGGTTAAAAGATGACTGATTTAAAGAAGAATAAGATTTTTGGCTAAAAGTTGAACGCAAGGGTATTTACATCCTTTTTTATTAGTATATTAGAGAAGACCCATGTCAAGTGGTATGTCAATATATAGTTTAGAAAGCATAAGGGTATCTGAAATTACATGTTTGAAAACATAAGGAGGTATCTCAAATATTCACCAAAATGGGAGGAGAGAGGAAACTATTATTATTATTATTATTCCCATTGAAGGTTAACAACCTCTCACTACTATTCTCGTTGGTGGGATCCAACTCTTAACTCAAATGTGAAAAAGTAAAATCCCTTACTTGGCCTCCAAGGCATGCACGTATATTATTTATACATGATGTTGGAAACTTTAGTAAGATCCTCTAGAATGGCTAATAGTTGGAATTCGTCGGGAGGAGGAGGTTGGGAGAAGGAATGTAGAGAGATACATGAGACATGGGGACGTCTAAATAATTTGATTCGAATCGTGGCCTACAGAACTAACCTTGAACGACAACAGATCAGAGAAACTTACAAGGCCATGTATGGGAAAGACTTAGTTGATCGTCTGCACAACATTACTACTGATCATGTGAGCAACCCAAGAAATGAGGTAAGTTACAAATTACAACTTGCAACACCACCACCCAAATATATATATATATATATTTAGACATTTACCCCTCTTTGACTTTCCTCTTCATTGAGAGACTTTAAAATAAAAGAAACCATCGAAATGCCCTCGTCTTCAACCTCTTGCAAAACAAAAAAACAAATCTATCCTCTACAACCTCAATAGTAAGAAGATGATGTGGAGTTTTTGGCAAGAGTTTGAAACGGCGAGATGATGAAAAGGTTAAGCAAAAGTAATTATAAAATTGGGAATAGAGTCATTTTCTTAAATATTAATAGAAATATAGATGATTAACTCATTTTTGCAAAATACTTATGACCATTTTTATGAAAGAAAATTTTCCAAATAACTACAAGAATTTTTGCTTATTCCGAATGTGTTGACAAAATTATCAAGTATTGTTGACACTTTGTTAACAATTTATCAATAGTATGTGATAGCTCTATCAACACATGTAGCATTTTCGATATTTTTGAAAATTTGAATAATTATTTGAGAATTTACTTTTTTTATAAAACATCAAAATATATATTATATATATATATATATATAATATATATATATATATATGTTGTCATGTAATACTTATCGGAGTCTTTCCTTTGTAATAGATGTGCACTCTCCTATGGTTGTGGATGCTAGAGCCACATGAGCATGACGCAGTTTTGGCCAGGAACGCACTTGAACACGCGGACACCAACTATAAGACTCTCATTGAAATTTACACAACTAGAAAGTCTAGTCATCTCTTGCTTGTCAAACAAGCCTATCGAAGCAAGTTCAAGAGGCTGTTAGACCAAGATATAATTAGCTCTGATCCATCCCATCCCTATCATAAGGTACTCTTTCATCTAAGACATTTTTTTCCCTATTTTTTACATTTGTCTCCATGTTTGCAAAAGTGACGAATTCACTACTTTTGAAAGTGAAGAACTTTTCATTAGACAGAAATATCCTAAATGCATATATGTAAATAGCGAAACCCACCAAAATAACATAAAAAATTATGCCTATATCTTTAAAATGATGAGTATGCCATGTTACAAAAAACTCAAGTAACGTAAAAGGGATAAATGTATTTTGGGTATTTAAAACTTTTCTTAAGTTGAGAGGGCATTTAATTGAAAAAAGTTATTAAACTGAATTATACAATCCCCAAAAATTAGGAGGCATTTAGAAAGGAAGCCCTATATTAGGTCAATAGAGCACGTTTCCCTTCTTTTTCTTTCTTTTTTTTTTTTTTTTTTTTTTTTTTTTTTTCATTTTTTTATTTATTTCCTTTTGAAGCCCTCTACATTTTCATCTATATTGGAAATACCACTTTGTTTTCAAACGAATAGCATACACCCTTTGACCTCTAGAGCTGGCAACTGGTGGGGGTAGGGTGTGGGTCCGATTAGGCCTCTTTACGTCTCCTTTCATTTTGGTTTCTTCTACCTAGATGAGAAAAACTCCGAGTCCTACAAAGACTGGTTATGAGAGTGAGAGTGATTGAGGAAAAAAAAATTCAAAAGTTGGCAACTATGGATTGCTGTCATCGCTCCCACTTTCTTCCTCAAATTTTTTAGAGAGATGCAATTGCCACACCAACTTTTGCTAACACCACCATTTCCCAAAAATTAGTACTCATCTTGGGGTGGAGTGACAATAGAAGCTCTCAACGTGTATTTTATTTCAGTTCGTTTCTTTTGTTCTAGAATCTCCATTTGATGTGTCTATATCCTTATTTTAGTGTATTATATATAAAATTCCATTAATTTGTGTGTTATAAACCAAAGTTGGTGTGGCAGCATAGATATACTCTTAAAAATCCAAAAAATTGATCTGTATAAGACGAAGTATATATGGTTTATGAAACATTTAAAACCATATATGTTTTCAATGATGGATTTGGCACCATAGATTCTAATTGCAGTGGCAACATCACACAAATCGCACCACGTGGACATTAGTCAACACGTAGCCAAGTGCGACGCCAAGAGACTATATGAAACAGGAGAGGGAAGAGGAGGAAGCATTGGGGAAGATGTTGTGTTAGAAATATTCAGTAAGAGAAGCATTCTACAGCTCAGGCTCACATTCACAACCTATAAACACATTTATGGGCATGATTATACCAAGGTAAACAACTATTTGCTATTCTACTTATTTGCATTTCTCATCAACCTACCGACATTCAACTCAAGAGCATAATAATGTTAAATTCATCAAATTTTACTGATTTTTGTTAAAATACATAAAATATATATATGTAAATGGTTGTTACAAAAATGCATAGCTGTTTTGGTAAATTTCATATCTTCTATCTCATTTTAATTTTCTTCGGAATTCTAATTGAATTGAATTGAATTTTAAATCTTGCAAATTTGAGATACTAATAAAAAGACTATTTTACTAATGTATGATTACAGTCACTGAAGAAGGAAACCTATGGGGAATTTGAGGATGCCCTTAGAGCTGTTGTCAAGTGTATCTACACTCCACCCAACTATTATGCAAAGGTAACCACACTTCCTCCCTATAGACTCACCCAGGTTTTTTCAAACCCATTTATTTTGGATCAGATTGGTAATTGGAGTCAAGTTTGACTCGGCCGATCTAATTCGAATAATCCAAGATTGGTTCAACTCGATAATTCCATCAATTAAAAAATAAGTTTTACTGCAGAAGAATAACAAAAGCAGGAAGTAAATCTTTAAAATTAAAAAAAAAAAAAAAAAAAACATAATGATTTACATGATTCTGCAAATTGCATACATCCACAAAGGAGAGGGAGATCTATCCACTATATATCAACAATAAAGATTGGTTACAAACTCTCAAACCTCTACAGTCCCTACACTTATGAAAAAGGCCATCTTACTTGATTGAGACTCTTAAAACATATGTACAAACAATCATTTTTCAAAATATGGGTTAGAAGTTTCGGATTGAGCTGATTTTTTGTGAGGATGATCTCTATGATGACAAAATCATCCTCGTAAAAAAGCAGCCCAATCTGAAACTTCTAAATCCATCAAAAGTGATTTTCAAATTATTGATAAAAATCAACGGTCTACATTCTAAATCACTTTTGATGGGGTTCATCATAGAGATCATCCTCACAAAAAATAAGCTCAATCCGAAACTTCTAAGCCATATTTTGACAAATGGTTGCTTTCACATATGTTTTTACTTATGTCCCTTGAACACTCCCCTATATATATATTCCAAATATTGCCCAATGGGCCAAACAAGTTTTAGAATCATGATAAGCAATCTTACCTTTCACTGCATGAATATATCATACATTTCAGACACTGTACCGAAGCATGAAAGGAATGACGAGGAATATGAGGAGGCTGGAACGTGTGATGGTATGTAGGGCGGACATAGACATGGATGAGATTCAAAGGGTCTTCAGCAAAAAGCACGGTATGGAGCTAAGAAATGCTATTTGTGAAAGCATTCCAAGTGGGGATCATAGAGACTTTCTTGCTGCATTGGCTACCATTCCTTCTTCATCATGATTTATCTGCCGCCTTAGGTGAAGGAAGGAAGTCATATACACTGTATCGAGCAAAACCAGTTTTATTTATGCCAATTTCGACTGGATTTTCCATTGTTGAAGAACAACTGTATATGTGAGTCTTGTAACACTATGGGTGTATGTATGATTCCAAGGAAAATGTCTTTCGAGAAAATCAAATTCCTACAAAAAAAAGTCATACGAAAATGGATTTCCTCTGAAAATGCACCTATGAAAACATCATAGAAGAGTTAGTTTTTAGTTTTGGGAGCGGAGGTAATTGTGTGAAAAGAACATTAGGACTTTCCTACCCTGACGAGAAAATCATTATCATAGGGGTTGATTCAGAGAATATTTTCACATCAAGATGGGAAGATCATATTTTTGGAAACAATGATTTTTCTATGGAAATAGGGAATCATACACTAACAAAAAGCATACACCTCAACGTGCAATCCTAGTAAATAATGGAATTTCCAATTCCAAGGTATGGCTGAGATGGTAGGAAGCCCTACTAAACCTGTACTTTTCTTCCCATCTCAGCCGTCTGTTCTTCACTGACACAAAAAAAATGTTTTTAGCTGGAGTGGGACCCGCCGTTGTGTTTTGTTATATATTTGAATCCAAAGATATACGAAACTTACTAAATATTACTATCAATAAAAGATGATTTTTCTTAGGTATCAGTTATCCCCAAACCCAAGGAATTTAGTTCTCATTATTTACATATATTAGTCACTTTTGGGGTTCAGAAGGCTTAAAGAAATGAACCTTGCCTTATTACGAAGTGGCTCTGGAGATCTAGAATGGAGGAAAGCAGTTTATGGAGGAGAGTGGTGGCAGATAAGTATGGTGTTAAGTCTAACAAATGGGAAAGCAGCCTGGCTAGAGGTCCTTATGGGTGTGGAGTCTGGAAAGGGGTTCTCAAATCATTGTCAACATTCCAGAGACGTGCTCGATTCATTTTTGGGAAGATGTTTGGTGTGTTGATCCTTAAGTCTCGTTTCCCTCAGCTTTATAAGATTTCGCAGAAGGAGCTCTCCATTGAGGCCTCTTTTAGTTTGGCCAGGGAATATGACTTAATGGGATTTTTCGATTTAGAAGAAATTTCAATGATTGGGAAGCGGAGGCAAGCTCTTTATTAAGAGAAGTAGAGGATTTTCCTTTTCAGCAAGGAGAGAGTGATAGCCTCTTGTGGGCTGGGAATCGAAAAAAGGGGTGTTTTCCGCTAACTCTCGTTGTATATGTTCCTTCTTGGGGAGAATGGGCATACAGTGGTAATACTTTCAGCAGTGATTTGGGAGCCTAAAGTGCCCCCTAATGTTGATTTCTTCATGTGGTGCATTATCCACAAGAAAATTCTTACCTTGCCTGGTTACTTGGTTTGTGTGGAGCTAGGTCTTAGACTTGTTTGGGCTGGAAGGCTGTACGCTGAACATAGTTTTGTACTTGATCACCTTTTGACATGAGTAGGGATGTGGCTTTAAAGGATCAAAGAGGCTTCTTTGGAGCCTTTTCCCATTCATGGTACATCAGGGCCTTTGAAAGGAGAGGAACTTGAGTGTGATTGAAGGGAAGTAAGAAATTCTTCAAATGCCGTTTTTGAATATCTTTTCCCTCGTATTTTACTAGAGTACGGTGTTTAAAGAGTTCAGTGGAGTAAGTTTTGACAACTTAATGGGAAAGTGGGATTGGGTTTGTAATTTGGACAATTAACTCTTGAAACAAGGGGCTTTTGCCTTTTCTTTTGTACTGTTCGTCATCTTGACCACTTCTTTTTCTAATGAAATCTTGCTTATTGTAAAAAAACAATTGTTGTCACTTTTTGATTTACCATCCGGCGACACCCACACTTTTATAGATATATTATGGGAATTTTTTAAATACCCACACTTTAATAGATATATTATGGGCTTTTTTTAAATCAACATTGTATTTAAATAGGACCAAATGTCCAACAAGGAAATTCATAATTTTTATGTTTTACTTGAATAAACAAATCTAAGCTCGATGATATTTAATAAAATAGTTGATCAAATTCTTGAAAGATAATTATATAGTACAACCCAATCCCATTTGTTATCAATATCATATGATCTTTGTTTTACAATAAGCATCACTAGTTTTGTTATATTTAAAGCTAAAATCAATCGTTTGGAGATGTTACAGAATCAACAATTCTGAAGTGAGAAAATAATACATTATTGGATATCTATACATGATAAAATGTTTCTCCACAATTATACAAGTTATGATGCTAAAAGAAGTCTAACCATCAACATATTTTTTTAGCAAAATAATATAATATCAAGACATTTTCATTAAATGTCACATTAAACTACATTCATGAATCACCAAATCCTATATTATGTATGAAATCCTACATTAAACAATAGGGAAATGTTCAACACCCTACACTTTAGCCTACGCCTTACCAAACGTGTTTTGTCCTACATGGGTTAGAAGTTTTGGAATGGGCTGATTTTTGGTGAGGATGATCTCTACGATTAGAAGATCCTCCTCACCAAAAATCAGCCCATTCCAAAACTTCTAGCCTGAAAAATCGTGGACCGTCCATTTTTTGTAAACCATTTTTTATGGGGTTAGAAGTTTTGGAATGGGCTGATTTTTGGTGAGGATGATCTCACCATAGAGATCATCCTCACCAAAAATCAGCCTATTCCAAAACTTCTAACCCATGTAGGACAAAACACGTTTGGTAAAGCGTAGGGTGGTGAACGGGACCCTAAACAATATTCATAAATAAAATCACAAACATAAAACAACAAAACAAATTAGCCACAAGCCCACAAAAACGTGTTTAAAATGTAAAGACATGTTAACATGTTATTTAATCATTTTTATTCGCTAGAGGTACAGTGTGTTTTAAACGCAACTTTTTTCAAAAAAAAAAAAAAAAAAGTGTCATTTTGTATGACTATGGGGGCCCTGAACATAACTTATGACTAGAAGATTATTAATTTGTGGAGTTTTTTTTCAGACAAACTCCAACTAGAACTACAATGAAGGTACAATCTACCCTCCCTACCCTCTTCAACACCTAGCTCTTCACTAGAGAGCTCTATGTTTCCAACAATTTTTACATAAGCTGCTAGAAAATCAGCAACCCTAATTGCCTCTCTATAAATATGAACAAAATCTATAGAGAAAAAACTGGATATCATCTTCTCAATTTCAATAAAATATGTTTTTTCATACCAGAGGGGCTCCCATTGACCATTGTTGCACCTGCATGAGAATCCATGATCAAGGTCTAGTTTCATTCCTTCTCATATTCCTTGGAGCTCATGATGAATTATCGATTTGGGTCTAAGGCCCCCGTCTTGCAAGCAATCATTACTTGATGTGACCCTAATAATGAACCCATCCTCCTCTATTTTCTAAGTACAATCCATTTGAGATAGCCAGTGAAGTGCCTTGATCAGGTCCTTGCCATCTGCACCACACCTTATTTACATGGTAGGATGTTTGAATCCCCCAAGATTCAAGCAAAGCTCTATTACGCTCGGTGTCCTCCACCTTCGGACTCTGATTAGAGAATTTCATCTGAATGTCTTTTTGATCATGTGAAGTACAATCTACAAAGGGTTGTAATGGTTCTGATGTATTCGTCGGAACCTCTCCTGACAAACATGAGAATATAAATCCAAAAAAAGCAGCCTCCTTAATAGAGTTAGCCACATTTGATCCTTTAAAGTGCATGAAAACCCATTGGATCTCCTCTTCCCAGTCCGAGCAATTCCTGTGGTGCAAACACTTCCTGAGAACTCTTTTTCCATATTTCTCTAGCATAGTCGCATGCCATGAATAGATGCTCCAATGCCTCGTCACATCTTCGGTAAAAAACAAATGTTGTATTTGACACAATCCTCCATTCTTTCAGCTACGCGCATTTTGTGACTAAATGGACCAGTTGCAAGGATTTTCCAGTTGCCTGTGTGGCGTTGTTTCAGATGCAAGATAAGTCCAAATTTCTGTCTTCATCATATGTAAAAAGACAGTCCTCCATATATCCATTGATCATTTGAGCTCTCGTCAGAGAAAGGGAGCCAATCCTGATCGAGATGTCACAATGAAGACAGTATTGTCTCTCATAGCCAAGAGGACTAATTAGTAGGTTTTTCAAAGCCAGTAGGGATCACATGAATAACACAACAGAGCGATCAACCTGCTAACAAGATAGTTGTTATGAAAGAATCAACTGTTATAGCCCAAATAACAGAAGCCAGCACAGTAGTAAGTGAAGCAGCAAATGGCCTGTTGGAAAGAAATCCAATGAGAACCCTTGTTAGCAAATTGGCATGTAGGAAAATTCATGTAGAATTTGAGTTCAACATTCACACTTTGAGTCATGAAATCAGTTACACATGGCCAAATTCACAATCCCAACAGTAAAGATGTCCCAGCACATAGATTATGTAACCAAGGTTTAGAAGAGTGTCCATTATGAGGGAATAACAGAGAAAATTATGACCATTGTGATGTAATGTCAGAGAGATGGGACCCACGCTTAATGTTAAACAACATTTTTTCCTGTTGCTCCTTGGTATTTTGGTTTATCACTCAATTACAGGAATGTTAATGATGCAGGACGCAAAACAAACAGTCACAGTTTCAATGACAATTTTGTACTTATTTTGGTTGGCACTGTTTGGACTCAGAGTTACTATTTTTTATTTTGTTTGGATTAGTTTTAGATTTATTATAATTCTCATTTGAATTGTCTTTTAGTTATTTTCGGAATTTGATTTTCAGTTTTAGTACTATTCATGTCACTTTTCTTTAGGCCTTATTTTGAGAGTCAAAACTTGTCGTACTATGTTGATTTATGTGTAATTTGAAAATTTATTCACTTACCTATTCAATGTGTCACGCCCCAAAATCCTAACACGCATCCCCATGATTAAGTGTTAGAATCTTGAGTGATAAACATATAAAATACCACGATTTCTGACAATGATAACATATACTGCAGCGGAAGCATATAGTTATGCGATACATAAACAAAACAACAATCCTATCTCACAACTCCCTTTATTTATGTATAACAGAAGGAAATATTGACACATACTACCAAGAATATACTAATCTGCTCTCTCAACATAAACTGACCTATTATATCTATCAACACTCAAAACACACAAACCTACTGATCTCAAAACTGCAAATATCCTAAAGTTAAACAATGATCACTAGAACTTCCTAAAATTGAGATGATTGTAGGGTGTGTTACAAGGGAGTTACTAGTAGGGAACGTATATTTCTAAATCATAGTCCTAATATACAGATTAATCACACAAATTCATTTGTAAATAATGTAGGTTTATTAAAACATAAATCTGTCTAAAAGACTTCAATAACTGTGAAATAAAATATTACCATAAGCCTGAAATATCAAACATACAACATCAAACCATAATATAACATATAATGATAGAGTACTATAATAGAGAGTTGAAGGTCACAACTGATGTGGACATCTCAGTCAAGATACAATTGATCCAATACTTCGCCGGTGTGGAACCCCACCATTAGTTCTTGAATCTATGGTCAGCATTTGCCATACTTGGGTGACTGATTTTCAAGCTTAGATTGGCCATTGACCAATTCCTTAAGAAACGGGTCAATTAAGTGGATCATTATTTCCGAACTATTTAAGACTATTAATGATTATTAACTAGCCATCTTCTTCTATGACAATCTAGTGTGTGTGATCCTCAATAAAAACTCTATCATTTATACAACTATCTTTACATCTTGTTCTCTATTAAAGATAGAAAGGAAATTCTCGAATTCCTTTTGTGACATTAAGTTCTTATGCATCCCATACTACATAAGAAATCAGACATCGAAACTATTTTTCTAAAATAACGTGTCGCTCCGAAAGTGACACAACATATTGTTCTTTGTAGGCCTTCACAATCTCTTTGTAGATCACTAATATAATATAGAAGTAAAAATTTTCTTCTTTTTTCAAAACATGAAACTTCATTTTTCTGACTAAGCATGAAACTTTCTCTTTTTGAAAACATAAAACCTTTCTCTTTTTCAAAAACATTAAATAAAAAATAACAGCCAAGTAAGTAAGTTGAATATCCAGTCTATCACTCAACATAATACACCCTCTTTCTTTTCTCTTTTTTTTTTCCTTTTCATTTCTTTTCTTTTCAGGTCTTACACAGCGATAAGCCGAAGCATGTCTACTCTCTCTTTTTTTTCCCCGTATCTTACATAATCCTCAGATCGAAGCAACCTCACATCTCTCTTTTGTGACTTATCGTATGTCGAAGCATTTCACCACTAGGTACTCACTCCACATACTAAACTGAGAATCACATTCTCAATAACATTACAAGTTATCACATCTTCAGTGTGACTTTAATATAAAGGAAATATAATCACTTTTGAAAATCATTTTTTTCCATCAATCCAAAACTTTATTTTAACTTCACAAAGTGAATAAACCCATTTTTAAAAATCACATTGAAATATATGCAATATTATCAAATACCATATGTGACTAGCATATGTTGTACACATATGAGAAATTGCATATGACATATGCGGTTGCATATTGCACAAAATACTTTTTACTTCAAAAAATTAAATAAAAAAAGTAAAAAAGTAGGAAAAAAAAAAGAGAAAATGTTTAAAATATAAGAAAATAAAAACAAACTTATAACAATATATTTGGATAGCACTCATTTTATAAATGGAATAAAATTGATTACATTTAGTCATTTGGTAACAAGAATAAAAGAACTTAAGAAGCCAAATAGTCAATAATATATAAACTATTCATGATACGAAGGTGGCCTACTTTAATTATCAAGTTCTACTTCTAGATAATTAAAGTGGGCTCTGCTTTAATAGTTTAATCATTGGATACTATGATCTTATGATAGAATGCATAAACTCAACATTTTGAAAAAATAAAGTAAAAAAACAAGACTTAAAGAGAATACATGTGAGTGAAAGAATAAAAGAAATTACTTAGAATAATGCAGGAATAGGGGTGGAAATAGGGTAGTTGTAGGATAATTAGATTAAAAAAAACTTGAATTTAATACTCCAATAATCAAATCTTTGCCGTTAGAGTAATATGCATCGCATACTTCTGTATGCCATGGCATAATTAACCAAAAACATATGCGATCTCATTTGACAACATTGAATACACGAACATCAAATATCTAATTTTTCTTAAAATAATTCTCCTACTCAATTAATTGAAATCAAAGAAAAACTTGTTATAATTTTTCATTCTAAAATTCTTTCCAAAAATCCATTTTTTTTCCATAACAATATTTCTATTCCTAAACAAAATTGTTAATCAAAACAATTTCTGATTAATCATAAACTATGCTCGATTAGCTAAGAACCATACTTTATTATTCAAATTAGTTTAATAATAAAAAGCATTATTGATTTTTATTCAAAACCAATTTTACAAGAAACACTTTTACAATTATAAAACATTTTGCTGCATGTTAGTGTCATCAACCAAATTGTGAGTAACATAAATACTACATTGGCATATCAAAACCCTAATCTATCATGCATTAATTTGGAAGAATACACATAGGGTAATTATAAAAGCACCCCACGAATTATAAGGGCAACCCACACCATAAAAAAATTGTTTTGTCTTATATGAGTTAAAAGTTACGGAATGAATTGAGTTTTGGTGAGAATGATCTCTATGATGAGGAGATCATCCTCACCAAAAATCAGCTCATTCCGAAACTTCTAACGCCATCAAAACAAGTTCAAGAATAGTACATCGTCACCAAAACTAACCCCATTCCGAAACTTTTAACCCATATAAGACAACAATTCAGCTATAACTGGTTGTCTTTATTAATTCGCAGGGTGCTTTTATTAGTACTCATACATATATTGAACATAAATTTTTGAAATTATTCATTATTCATTTTTTTTAAAACAAAAACATTTTTAAAATGAATCAACACCTACAATTAAGAAATTGGAAGTTCCCTACCTCATTGGACTCAATTCTTAGCTTCAGACATCGACGTCTTGAATCATTATTCAACTAGTCCAGTTTTTTATTCATTTTCACTTCCTGACGAGATCAACGCCTAACTTAAAAGACAACAGACAAACAACTTTAAAAGTCGGCTTCTCTCAATAGGTTCAACTGAAATGAATATGAATTAGCTTTTTATATTCATAAATATTCTTCTAAAATATTCTTTTGGATCAACTAACTTAACCATCAACTCAAATTCACGCAAAACTATGTTTCTTAACAATTCTAAACCAACAATACATGATTGACTAAAAAAATCTCCCATCACAATTATGATTAATAGTCATCAAATTTCATAAAATATATACCTCGAGATGTGTAATAAATTTTTAGGGCATTACACAATGAGCCCAAGATCTTACGAATCGATGTGTTTGGAGAATGTTATGGTCAAAATATTGATACGTGTAAAGGGAAATAACCACGCAGTTATCTATACTGTGCACGGGTCCAGGCCGATTGAGTGGTACCATGAGCTGACCAGCATACGGGGCGCTACCCAACAAAAGGGTAGGCCAAGGTAGAGAGCACCTGGCCTAGCCAGAAGGGCAACATAGCACTGATAATGCGTTTGAAAAGACCGTGTGAAGGTAAAATTCGCACCGAACACATTTCTTTTTTGGAACTTCAGTGTTTGACGTCGTTAATAACTCTTTTTATTTGCTGATTCGTTTAGAAAAATCAGCCAAATCTCTCGACTACTAACACTTCAACGAGCCTCCTCAAAATCACACGATTCTTCCACAAGCCTCCGCAAAAACAAAATACCAAAGTTGGCGCCATCTCTCTCTCTCTGATCTTACAAAGGAAGCTTAAGAAGCTTTTTTTGTCATCTTCATCTCTGCAAGTCTCTCTCTCTCTCTCTCTCTCTCTCTATTAATAGAGGAACCCACCATGATTGAATAATCTCTCAATTCAATCTGGAACTCCATGAACAGTTGGTTCACTCCAACTGTTCTCTTTGTTTTCGTAACTTCATGATCGCCACAATTGCCATTGTTTCCAAAACCCAGAAACACCATCTCTACCACTGAGAACAACAAGAACAAACCCAACTCGCTTGAGTTCCATCCGTCTTACAACGCCTCAAATCCATCGATCTCTATCGCCACAGATCTCAAGAATTGAACCCATTTTCCTCTATTACCACAATCTATCAATCAACAGATATGGGTGACGCCCAACAAACACTAGAACCAACCATCAATCAAAACCTAGTTTCAATTCCTAATCAAAATCATCTCACGAAGAAGAAATCTAAGGTGAAAAAGGGGAATCTACCACAAAAAATGAAGAAGTGGTCGAGTTCATCAAAATTGGGTTTTGGTGATTTTGAGGAAAAAAATATGGTTGAGCGTCGATGTTTGTCAGTAAAAGATGGGAAGGTACAAACATTTGGAGAGGATAAAAGAATTGATGTGAAGGCGAACGATTTCATTAATAGATTGAAGTAGCAATTGAAGTTGCAAAGATTGGATTCGATTATAAGATATAAGGAGATGCTTGGAAAAGGTGAAGTAAATAATAATAAAAAAATTAAAGATCCTATTGCCACACCAAGTTTTTCTTACAGCATTCCAATCCCTTTGAAATGAGAAAGCTGTATATTGTTTGGTTCATTGATTTGGAAGTTGTACGCCCACATTTATCGACTTCATACACCTATTTGTATGACCAAATCTAATTGGATTTTTGTTGTTTATACTTACAGAGTGATGGAATGCTTTTAAATTAAAATTTTAGTCAAGTCTAAAGGCACTTAAATCATAATATTTGCATCTATTGTCATCACAGCTCACAAGCATAATACATCTAAGCACCTAAGAACAACCAATATGATAATCTAACACCTTAACATGTTTCTAGAGAAAAAAAAATTGAAGATACGTACTTGCACAGTTAATGGGAGTGGAAATTCTGGGCCTATTATTCTTTTAGAGTAAATTATTCTCAGAGTTCAGAGGGATCTTTTTCTGAAGATTTAATTTGTAGATGGGATTTTTTATGCTAGACTAATTCTCTAGCTTTGGGTTGCTTGCTTGTTCTTGTAAATATTGTGTTTTTGTAGAGTGGTCTCTTCATACACTTATTTGTATGACTAAATCTAATTGGATTTTTGTTGTTTATACTTACAAAGTGATGGAATGTTTTTAAATTAAAATTTTAGTCAAGCGTGAAGGCACTTAAATCATAATATTTGCATCTATTGTCATTACAACTCACAAGCATAGTACATCTAAGCACCTAACAACAACCAATATGATAATCTAACACCTTAACATGTTTCTAGAGAAAAAAAAAAAAATTGAAGATATGTACTTGCACAGTTAATGGGAGTGGAAAGTCTTTTAGAGTAAATTATTCTCCGAGTTCAGAGAGGTCTTTTTTGAAGATTTAATTTGTAGATGGGATTGTTTATGCTAGACTGATTCTCTAGCTTTGGGTTGCTTGCTTGTTCTTGTAAATATTGTGTTTCTATTGAGTGGTCTCTTCATACACTTATTTGTATGACTAAATCTAATTGGATTTTTGTTGCTTATACTTACAGAGTGATGGAATGTTTTTAAATTAAAATTTTAGTCAAGCGTGAAGGCACTTAAATCATAATATTTGCATCTATTGTCATCACAACTCACAAGCATAGTACATCTAAGCACCTAACAACAACCAATATGATAATCTAACACCTTAACATGTTTCTAGAAAAAAAAAATCGAAGATATGTACTTGCCTAGTTAATGGGAGTGGAAATTCTGTAGTAGGTAATTTGATATAGATAAATGCAACTAGAAAACGAATGGAATAAATAATAACTTAAAATTTATGTCTAGATAGTCGTGTTGGGCCTATTATTCTTTTAAAGTAAATTATTCTCAGAGTTCAGAGGGATCTTTTTTGAAGATTTCATTTGTAGATGGGATTTCTTATGCTAGACTGATTCTCTAGCTTTGGGCTGCTTGTTTGTTCTGGTAAATATTGTGTTTCTGTTGAGTGGTCTCCTTCGCCACCTTCTTTTTCATTTTAATATATCCGGATTTCAAAGGGACCTTTCTTGAGGAATTTGTTTTTAGATGGGGTTCCTTGTGCTTGGGGGCTTTTTCTATAATTAACATTGTTCTTATTAAAGAGATTACATCCAAGTCAGAATTTTTATGTTTCAATTGAATACGCAAACCTAAACTCGGTTATATTTAATAAAATAGTTTTGACAAATTCTTCAAAGATAAATATATTGTACAACCCATTCTCATTTGCAGTCAATTTCATATGTTCTTTGTTTTCCAATAAGCATCACTAATTGAACCAAAGCAAAGTTGTTTTGTTTCCTTAAAAGCTGATATCAATCAGTTGGGGCACAGATGCAATAGTTTTGATTTGAGCAGAAAAATAGATTATTCAATATCTATATAGGATAAAATGTTTCCACACATGTATACATGCTATGATGCTAAAAACGTCTAACTATTAACATATATATCTTTTGAGCAAAATAACGCACTATTGAAAAATGAATCATCATAATATCAAGATACTATCATTAAATCCCACATTAAACTAAATTCATGAATCATCAAATCTGATATTATGTATCAAACCCTATATTAAACAATATTCATAAACCAAATCACAAACCGCCATAAGGCCACAAAAGTTAACAACAGACCCACACACAAAAAAAAAAAAAAGCATTAAAAAACGTGTTTAAAATGTAAACATTTTATTCGCTAGAGACACCATACGCATTTTAAACGCAACTTTAAAAAAAAATGTCCTTTCTTGGTCCCATGAACAGCACATAATACATGACTAAAAGAATCACAATTTATGTAGTTGAATGTCAATAACAGAATATGTCCCTTTCATACCTCGCCTTGTGACTGGTCTCTCATCCCCAGAGGTGTATTTCATTATTTTGAGAGATCCGCATAACTATATAGGAAATAAAATGAACAATCAGGATCCACTTCATATTATATATCAGAATTAGATTGAATTTTCACTACGATAATTAAAACTAAATAAAGGTCTTCCATCACAATTACAGATATAGTTATCAACACAAATGGTTAAAATCATAAGCTACAACAATTTGTCTGCCACATTATGGAACACGAAGTTGGATTGAAACCACTTATGCAACATATTACTCATTTAATTTTTTGGATCTAATCCAAGAATGATAAGATGTAAATTATGGACTTAAATATAGGATGACTAAGTAAATATAATATATGATAATTTTCTCTATAGAATGTAAAATCTTTCTTTTAAATGGGTAAAAAAAAATTCAATAAATTTATCACAAATATTTTCCAACTGCAGAAACAGCATTTACTGACAAATTAGCATGACTGGCTGAGAGTATGTCAAGCTTTTCTTTCAGGATATCTTCGGAGGATATGATGGAACAGCTAAATGAAACTTGAAAGAACACAATATAGGTCATACCATGGAAATGAATGAGTCTTCGTTTGAACAAGCCCATGGTTACTACATGAAGCCTCCCATTAACCTTCAATCAATGCCCACCCATTTTTTAAATCCTCGAACATGCTCAAGTCTCTTACTCTGAACCTCACTTTTGGCTTTTGATGTTTTTAAGCTCCTATAAAGACACTTGTGAAACTTCAGGAACTCTCTCTTATACTTCCACTTGTCGATATACATACCATGTTTTTTCATATATTCAAGGACCTCCATCACTCTCTCAAAGTACCCACCTTGAATAAAATTACACAATAATAACTCGAGCAGATCCCTATTGGCTGTTAAATCCCCACTTCCCATTGTTCTCCTGATCTCCCCCCACAAGATGGTGATCTCACGATACATCCTTAATGAAGAATACCCATTTACCAGACTAATGAAAGCATGTACTGTGGGACGAAGTCTTCTCTCTTGCATCTTTTTGTATGTCTTCAAAGCATCCTCCATCATATTTCCCTTGCAGAAGAAGTAAATTGAGGAGTTGATTTCATAAACCAGTGGAGACATTTCTTTTTCTTCCTCTCTTGTTTCTCTAATCAAAGATTTCGCTAAACCCGATTCACCAACCGAAGTTATAATGCTTCCATTTTCTGAAAGACATTTGGAAATAACCTCCTCATTGGACAAATTCATGAGCAAACCAGCCTTTCTCATTTGTTTCAATAGTATCTTGGCCTCTTCAAACATGTTTCCTTCGCAATAGGCTTTTAAGAGAGACATATATGCAATGAAACCCATACGAATTCCAGCTAATTCCATGTCATCAAGAATGTCATGGGCAGTCTGCAGCCAACCCAATTGAATGCAAGCATCCATCACATCTGAGATCAAACCAACTTCTCCAGATAAATCCGACATTTTTTGAATGCTAACCAAAAGTTTCGATAACTCAATAAGCTTTCCATGTCTTTTGTAGCCATTGATGAACTTCGCTAGTGTCCTGTTACGCAGAACAAGCTTCCCATCTATGAACTTAACAAGTTTTGGTTGATTCTCCGCTGAGAGAACGAAATTTTTATGCAACAACTCAGGCTCAATTTGCAATCTCAAGCCTGTCCTTAGATTACAAGATCCAATCTTGACCAGGCAAGGTTTATGCGAATCCTTCCTAACTTTTGGGATAACTCCATACCCTTGGTGCCTGTACATATCCAAAACAAGCTCAGCAGCAGAATCGATATCATTAAATTTGAAATGCAAGCTCAGCAAATTGTCATAGAATTGACAATAATAGCGAAGCAATGTGACAGGAACTCGGTCAACATGTTCTTTCAATTTCTTCAACTCATCCCTCCGACCATTCATCTCATAAATCTGAGAAACAACCACAATGGTGTTCGCATTGGCAACAACCCCTGTCAATGGCATCAACTCAATTATCTGTTCAGCCTTTAAGGTTGATCGAAACTGCACACAAGCATCTAGAACAAGATTGAAGATCATTGTATCAGGTTTTATCAACTTTAAGTGTCCAAAATTTTTCAAGCCATGATCCTTGGTATGACTTGAGAAGCAATCACAAATCTCTACCAATAAATCAGATGCAAGATATGTCCCAATTTCTGTCTTCACCATATGAAGAAAGACAGTCCTCCATATATCCATTGGTGGGAACTTGTGCAATTGCAACATTAACCTAAGGACTGTGGAGGTAGGAATGGGCATTTGAGATCTTGCCAGGGAGAGAGCCAACCTGACCAAGAAGTCATAATGAAGTAAATCAGACTTGTCTTCCAAAATCAAGAGAACTAATTCGTAGGCTTTTCGAAGCCAGTATGGATCACATGAATAAGACAACTGAGCGATTAACCTGCTAATGAGAGAACTTTTAGGATAGCCATGTAATCTTCTGAAATCAGAGAAGGCTTCCCAAGCTTCAGCCACTTGGCGGTGCTTCAGAGCAGTTTCAAACTTACTCAACAAGATTACATGGGAGGAACAATGTTCCGGATTCATGCTTGCTGTCTGGATGGCAGTAGAGAAGTGCAGGAAGCATGGATGCTGACGTAACCTATTACATGGATGCTTGAGGATGAGCTCTGTGGCATAAATTGGTTTAATGCCAACAATAGACACTGAGAAGGTTTTGTAGAAGCCAAGAGGAACTGAGATTAACCATCTCATCATCAAAATAATACAATCAATGGCTCAAACAACAGCAGCACAGTGACACAGGCAGCACAGTAGTAATTAAAGAACAAATGGCCTGGTGGAAAGAAGTTCAATGAGAACCCTTGTTAGCAAAATTGGCATACAGGAAAAAATCATGTAGAATTTGAAATTTTCTGAATTTGAAAATTCTCGTAGAATTTGATTTTAACATTCAAACTTTGAACCATGAAATCACAGCTAAGCCTGACCAAATTCACAATAATAAACAATAACACACCAGCAGATTATAAAACTGGTAGGAATAAAGAATCAAAACAGCAAAGTTGTCCTAGCACATAGATCATGCAACCAAGGTTTAGAAAGGATCTGTTGTAAGCGAATAACAGTGAACATTATGACCATTACGATGGTGCTATGTCAAAGAGGCAGGACCCACATTACAATGTTGGTACACCAACGTTAATCATCGTACACCCTCTTCCCTTCCCTTGACATTCATCTCGTTCATATTGTCTATTGCAAATTAGCATAAATAAGAAAGAGAATAAATAAAATAAAGAATATTTTATATAAATATTCAAATTCTCCACCTTATTTTAATAAAATAAAATGCTCGCCAAATGAAGCAGTATTTATGTAAATGAAGGTATCTAATGATTTGAACCTTCTCGTAGTGACATTATATTTAGAGTGTGAGAATCTGGATGACTACGTCTTGAACCCTATTATTGACTGCACATAAACACATCACACACACAACACCACCAGGTATTATATTCATATGCCCAACAAGTAACATCTCTGTGCTTTACCCCATTATTCGTGACGGTTCTAGAGAAGTAGCACCAATTCACATAGGAAACGTCCCACTTCCACATACATATAGTTGAATCAATTAGGAGTGTTCTTGTATTCTATACCCTACTCATAAGATGAAGTAGTCCTCGATAATAGTTAAGATACTTGCCTTCATAAGTATAGGATATCATGCATAAAAATACAATAGGAATAGACCAGGAGAAAAAATAAAAACTCCAAAAGAGTTCATGATCCAAAACCAAAGATTTAGTGACTCATTTACCCTTCTAACTTAATTTTTAGGGATCTGCAGCCGTTAGGTAGGTATCCAACAAAAATATCCATCCATCAACAAAGCTTCAATCCATCATTTTCAATTATCACAAAATTTTACTTTTATCAAACCTTTAGTCAAGTGATCTACGATAACTTTAGATCTTACATGGTCAACATTTATAGATCCATTAGTAAGCATTCTGTCACACCCTGAAATCCCAACACGAATCCCTATGATTCATCAGTCAGAATCTCGAGGTGTGAGGTAATCAATCACACAACCTGCTAGAACATTCACAAGTAATAATACTTATGAAAAAAAAAAATATACGCAGTGGAATAAACATTTAACTAACATCTATACGAGAGTCTAGAGTAAGCGGAAACAATCATCAAATACTGATATCATCCAAGTCCTCAGTCTCATAATATATGAAATTACAAAAATTTCTAAGACTAACATGTTTCTTATCTATAATCAAAAACCGCTAGGATCCTCTACTAATCCTCACAGATATGGCAGCGGCAAGACATCAATCTGATCCTCCTCGGGGACCTCCTGAAAAGACTCCTCAAATAACTGCTCCTCAAGAGCTGAATAATCTAAACTGTGAAGGATAGGGTGAGTACCAAGGGAATGTTACTCAGCAGGATGAACGTTGTTCTAACATCGAGTCATACATGCACGAATAATCATCAGAACAATTAAATTAATCTGAACTGTGAAGGATAGGGTGAGTACCAAGGGAATGTTACTCAGCAGGATGAACGCTGTTCTAATATCGAGTCATACATGCACGAATAATCATCAGAACAATTAAATGATGCAAGTTTTCATAATGTAACATACGATAAATGTCTAAGCATATTCAGTAAACAGTTATAATAACTTTAATCTATTATTTTCAATTATTTAAAGTAACATATGCATATTTTAAATGAAAACATCTATCAATCATTACAAAATAAGGAAAAGATACATAATAAGAATACGGTGGTGTAGTCGATAAGAGAGCAGAGGAACACGCCGATATAACCGCCTCGGTTATGGCAATACGATATTCCAAACTTAACCTCCAATGTGAAATCCCATCGTTATAATCTGATTTTGTGGCCGGTCTAGCATACCACGGTTGGATGACCATTTATCCGGCTTAGATTGGCCGTTGAATAAGAACCCAATACTGAGTTCAACTAACGGTGAGGTTGACCGTTTGACGACTACAGACTAAAAGTGATTACTAGCTAGCCCAAGAGACCCCTCGCGTCGAAGCCTATCAAGAGGCAATGCATGTGAACCCCGCCTAACTCTACACTATATAGAGACTGCCTATACATATAACGTTCCGTAAGAAATAAGTAGGAGAAATTCCCGGATCTCACAAGCTGTAATATGCTTTAAGGTATCCCATACTACCGAAGAGCATATGACATCTAGCGCTATCCTAAATTGACTAGCCGCTTCCGGATACCCAGCAACGCGTCACTCTTTATGGGTTTCTACGAACCTTTGTTGGTAAACAAAATAGTTTATTTTGTATATAATATGTAATGACTTGAAAATCCTAAAATGTATCTCAAGGAAATCCGTGCATTGATTTAAAAGTATAGATTCTTAATTTTTAATATTTGAGGAAAATTAACTTCACCAATAGATTTAGAAGGATCGAGAAACATACTTTAGCCTGTAAGCACGTCTAAATCTGACGTCGATTGAAAAAGTTATTAAATCCTCAAGTTTTGCATTAGATATTTTCCCAATAGGTAAACGACACCTTAGAGACGTAATTTGAGGAAACCGATCATACCATTAAATTCGTGTCGAAAAATCACCCGAAATAGAGTATAAGTTTGTCCAATTCGACATTCGGGAAAAATAATTCCCAAAATGATAAGTATGTCCCAACTTAAGTTATATAAATATCTAAATTCTATTAGAAAAATCAGATTTTTCTTATTCTCCTCTCCAAACAAATCTCAACCATTTTCCTTCAATATTTGAAACTCAGATCTACGCTAAACGAGAACGATCCAAGCTTAGGCGCAAGAAGGAAAGTTGTTCCTCTCGCCGAGGGTTACACGTGGACGCAAAGAAATCCGATTTTCGCAGAAAGAAAATTTTGGAGATTGGCCGGAGGTGATTTTTAAGTCCATTCAACCGTTGAAAATAGCTTGAAGTAGGTTGCCTTCCCTTCTACCTTCTAGTTATGCGATAATTTCATAGAAAATCCATATGGTTGTTGATAAATCGATCGTTTCATTAAGTTTATACATATTTGAATGATTTGAATCATGTTTGCATGCTTATTTATGATTGGTTTTAGTTCATTTGATGTAATATAAGCATTTTATAGTTGGTATAATATTTGGATCGATTTTGGTCGAGTTTCGACGAAAAATCAGCAATTTGGAAAAGTATCCGAATGTTGAGTTTGGTTCTAATTTTTTTTTTGTTGCTTCCATATAGTACGTATACCCATTTCTTACCTTTATTTCATTAAAAATAATTAAGTATTACTTTAAGTTCTTTAATAAATAAATAAATAGTTCGTTTTCAATTTCGACTTTGAAAAAACATTTTTCAACACTTAGTTAAATTTCATAGATTTCCAGCTTTTATGTCTTATGGTTTTATCTTTGTTTTCGAGTCTCTCGACTCAACCAAAACCATTGAATGGAATTGGTTGATGCTTTATGGATTTCGAATTACTTTAAAAGTAAAATTACTTTAATAGATATATAGGAAATTAGATGATAGATTGATCGATTTAATTGATGGATGGTTAGAGAGAACGTATGTTCTCGACTGATTGATGGGACAGTGCCTCCAGTTCTACGTAGTGACCATGCCATGTAAAACGTGATAGATAGATAGAGGGATGAGATGGTTGATGGATGGATATGACAGATAACTGTCACTGGAGGGCACTACCAGATTTTGTTTGTATTTTCGATTAAAAGAAATGATATATTATATACAAAATAAATTATTTTGTATACCAGTAAAGGTTTGTTGAAAATCCATAAAGAGTGACGCGTTGCTGTGTATCCGGAAGCGGCGAGTCAATCTAGGATAACACTAGATGTCATATGCTCTTCGGTAGTATGGGATACCTTAAAGCATATTACAGCTTATGAAATCCGGAAATTTCTCCTACTTTTTTCCTGGGGAACGTTGTGTGTAAAGACGGTCTCTGTATAGTGTAGAGCTAGGTGGGATTCACATGCATTGCCTCTTGATAGGCTTCGACGCGAGGGGTTTCTTGGGCTAGTTAGTGATCACTTTTAGTCTGTAGTCGTCAAACAGTCGACCTCACCGTTAGTTGAACTCAGTATTGAGTTCTTGGTCAACGGCCAGTCTGAGCCGGATAAATAGTCATCCAACCGTGGTATGCTAGACCGGCCACAAAATCAAATTTATAACGATGGAATTCCACATCGGAGGTTAAGTTTGGAATATCGTATTGCCATTGCCGAGACGGTTATATCGGCGTGTTCCTCTGCTCTCTTATCGATTACACCGCCATATTCTTATTATGTATCTTTTTCTTATTTTGTAATGATTGATAAATGTTTTCATTTAAAAAATGCATATGTTACTTTAAATGATTGAAAATGATAGATTGATAGTTATTATTACTGTTTACTGAGTATGCTTAAACATTTATCGTATGTTACGTTATGAAAATTTGCATTATTTAATTGTTCTGATGATTACTCGTGCATATATGACTCGCTGTTAGAAATACGTTCATCCTGTTGAGTAACATTCCCCTGTTACTCACCATATCCTTCCCCTTTCAGATTAGTCAGCTATTGAAGAACCGTTCTTTGAGGAGGTTCTCAAGGAAGAACAAATTGATGTCTTGCCACCACCGTGTTTTTAAGGATTAGTAGGGAATCCTAGTGGTTTTTATTTGTAGATAAGAAATATGTTAGTTTAGAAATTTTTGTAACCTAATGAATTATGAGATTTAGGATCTTGACTTATATCAGTGTTTGTCGATTTCTTCCGCTTACTCTAGACTCTCGTATAGATGTTAGTCAAATGTTTATTCCGCTGCGTATATTTTCTTTTCATAAGTATTATTATTTGTGAATGTTCTATCAGGTTGTGTGATTGACTATCTCACACCTCGAGATTCTGACTAATGAATCATAGGGATTCATGTTGGGATTTCGGGACGTGATATAATATATCATTTCTTTTAATCGAAAATACAAACAAAGTCTGGTAGTGCCCTCCAGTGACAGTTATCTATCATTTCTATCCATCAACCATCTCATCCCTCTATCTATCTATCACGTTTTACGTGGCATGGTCACTACGTAGAACTGGAGGCATTGTCCCATCAATCAGTCGAGAACATACGTTCTCTCTATCCATCCATCAATTAAATCGATCTATCTATCATCTAATTTCCTACATATCTATCAAAGTAATTTCACCTTTAAAGTAATACGAAATCCCTAGAGAATTAACAAATTCCATTCGGTGGTTTTGGTTGAGTTGAAAGACTCGGAAACAAAGATAAAACCATAAGACGTAAAAGCTGAAAATCTGTGAAAATTTGACGAAGTGTTGAAAAAATGATTTTTCAAAGTCGAAATTTAAAACGGGTTATTTCTTTCTTTTTATTTATTTATTAAAGAACTTAAAGTAATACTTAACTGTTTTTAATGAAATAAAGATAGGAAATGGATATACATACTATATGGAAGCAACACATAAAAAATTAGAACCAAACTCAACATTCGGATACTTTCCGAATTGCTGATTTTTCGTTGAAACTTGACCAAAATCGATCCAAATATTATACCAACTATAAAATGCTTATATTACATCAAATGAACTAAAACCAATCATAAATAAGCATGCAAACATGATTCAAATCGTTCAAATATGTATAAACTTAATGAAACGATCTATTTATCGATGATCGCATGGATTTTCTATGAAATTATCGTATAACTAGAAGGTAGAAGGAAAGGCAACCTACCTCAAGCTATATTCAACGGTAGAATGGAGTTTAAAATCGCCTTCGGCCAATCTCTTAATTTTTCTTCAGGCGAAAATCGGATTTCCTTACGTCCACGCGTAACCCTCGACGAGAGGAACAACTTTCCTTCTTGCGGTTAAACTCGGATCGTTCTCGTTTGGCGTAGATCTGAATTTCAAATATCGAGGGAAAAGGGTTGAGATTTGTTTGGAGAGGAGAATAAGAAAAATCTGATTTTTCTAATAGAATTCAGATATTTATATAACTTAAGTTGGGGCATACTTGTCATTTTGGGAATTGTTTTTCCCGAATACCGAATTGGACAAACTTATACTCTATTTCTGGTGATTTTTCGACACGAATCTAATGATATGATCGATTTCCTCAAATTTTGTCTCTAAAGTGTCGTTTACCTATTGGGAAAATATCTAATGCGAAACTCGAGGATTTGATAATTTTTTCAATCGACTTCAGATTTAGGCGTGCTTATAAGCTAAAGTATGTTTCTCGATCCTTCTAAATCTATTGGTGAAGTTAATTTTCCTCAAATATTAAAAATTAAGAATTCATACTTTTAAATTAATGCACAGATCTAAAATTATTTCCTCGAGATACATTTTAAGATTTTCAGGTCATTACACATTCTCTCACATTACTGTGCCTAAGACAAATTTTTCACAACTTACCATTGTAGTAACGACTCCAAACTTTGCCAATACAATCATGCCATCACAGTGAATTAGGATAGCGTATACAAGTATATCTCAAATAGGCATATATGAGAAGGCCTCATAGCCAACCTGCAACCTTACTGGTCGATAGCATTGGCTACTAACTCAAGCATTCATCCTAAATTGAGCTATAATAGGTTCTTTGTTTCTTGGACTTCCAATAAATTGTTCCACCACCAATGTTAGATACATAACCATTGTGATCTCAAATCACCCGAAAAGAAATTCCAATCGATATCATTATACCATAGTGACAAGTTTCTAATAGTGAATACGAAGTTTTACATTTTCTTCAAGTATCTCACTGATTGACATTTAGCATTCCAATGCTCTATACTAGGACTGCTAGTACATCTATAAAATACTCCTATAATATATGTGATATTGGGTCCTATTAGGGCTTAGAATTGGTCTGTTTGGCTTGGATATGAGTATATCCATATCCTAATTTTTTATTCAGATCCAAATCTGACTAGGATCCTACTAACTAAAATCATATCCGAACCATTTATTTTTACCAAAACCATATCCAGATCCGACCGAATTAATTGATTCAAGTCAGTCAGGTCAAATAATTTTGAACCGTTCAAGGTTATTTCAATAAAAATCACTAAAGGTGTGACTTAAACTCAAGACCTCTTCCTTTATTGAGGGTGGCTTAGTCGCTATCCCAACACTTGTTGGTTGTAAAATAAATACCCTAAAAAGTATAAAATATAACTTATAAAGAAATATATCATTCGGATCTACATGCATATAGGGATGGATCTGTATTCGACCCGGATCTGACTCGAGACAAGGGATATCTACCCATCTCCGACCCATTTTTTAATTCGGATATACTTGAAGGAACCAAACCCACTAAATTTGGATTTAGATCACTCGGATTTCGCATGAAACCCAACCCATTTTAAGCCCTAGGTCTTGTACAGTATGTATACTCGCATGTCATTTTTGGTACAATATAACCCTAATTAGGATACAACCTATGCTAGGGGAAAAAGGAGTATAAATATGACGACATTCAAATTATTTGTGATTCTTTATAATTTTAATGTCAAAATTTTGGAACAAGAAGTTTTGGTTTGTTTTACAACCTCTATTTTAGAGACAAAAATTAGGTCATCTTTGTAAAAGAGATAGCAACACACATGTCATTATAATATCTAAGGTAGACACATTTATGATTATCATTTTCTCTACAACATTAAAACATACCATGTGATCAAACTTTCATGTGACCACTTAGTGGTGCCTATTTCAAACTACAAGGTGACACTAGTTTCCACACTTTGTGCTCTTAATTCAACATCTTAAACTCATCATTTTGGTCCATAAATAAGTATTGTATTCTTATTCTAGGCCTCTGTTAAGAAAGACTATTTTGACACCCTTTTGGTGTATGACCAAGTTGTCGATAATTAGGACCGCTTCAACACATTGATGTATGTTATCTTCTAAAGTAGAAGGGTCACCTTTAAAAGGCCTAGATCTTGGCCACTCTAGCGTTTGATTCCACCTAGGTTCTATTATTTTGTATTTGAGTTACCCTTGTCTTCAATCTTAGGTCTAGGGCTAGCAACGGATCAGTTCGGTACCGGATCAGTGCCAGACCGCTACCGATCCAAATCATTACCTTATTATCCACATCCGATCGGATCTACAAATCTCTGAACCAAATCCGATCAGATCTACTAATCTTTTCAACCAAATCAGATCTAATCCATCGAATCAATTAATATTATCAAAGATCCAAAAGTTCGATTAAAATTTGAAGAAAACAAACAATTGAACCCCAATTTCATCAACCAAGAAGAAGAATAAAGAGGAGAGATGAACATACTCACAGATCAAAGGTTGGATTAAAAGGGGAGAAAAAAACTAATTGAATCCCCAGTTTCACCAACCAAAGAAGAAGAAGAACAAAGATGAAAGATGACTATTCTCAAAGATCCACAAGTTAGGTTTAAATCCTCAATTTCACCAACCAAAAAGAAGAAGGAAGAGCAAAGAGAAAAGATGGCAGAGAGAAGAAATCAATGCACATGGTTGAAGCTAGCAACCTTAGATCTATCCATATCACCGCCAAGCTGTGGGGAGCCAGCAACCTTAGATTTGGATCTAGATTCTGTTGAGAAGATTACGGGATCAAGATATGTCCTCACTTGAAGTCAATGGACATGGTTGAAGCCAGCGTACCTGAAGAGGAGTTGTCATTAATGGAGTCTTCATCTTCTTTATATTTACTTCAATCAGCAATTAATGGAGTCTTCCTCTTCAGATTTACTTCGATCCACCATTAATGGAGCTTAAAATGAGAAGAAACCCTAATAAAAAGAGGAGAGAGAGAGAGCGAGTGCGTGTGTGTGTACCTTAAGAGGATTCATGGGTGAGGTTGATGACAATGATTTTGGGAAGAAAAAAATTAGGGATTTTACAGTGGGGTTGAGGGCTATGGCTTTTGGGAAAAAAAATGAAAAGAGAAAAAGAAAAAAAGAAAAGTGGTAACCAAATAATTGTACAATTCACTTTGTTATTACCATTGGATTGAAACAAATCTGACGAAAGTTTGCTTACATATATATTAAAAAGAATATAATAAATCGGATCGGGTTTTTATTGGATTGGATCGAGGCAAACCCGAAACCAATCCGAAGGTTAACCAGATATGTCAAAACTAAATTACATATCCAAATCCAATTTTTTTGATCGGATAGGACCGGATACCAGATAAAAACCAAATCATTGCCAGCCCTACTTAGGTCCATCTATGCTAATTGAGGGGCTCAATTATTCTAATAGTTAATTTATAGATATAAATAGAAATTTATACTCAAAATAAATTGCATTCATAACCTAGGAATGTGCACTTAGAAGATTGGCTTCCATCTTTGGGACTCTAACAATCAAGCAATCTGACATAAGCTAGGTGCTCCAAACCCTATCATAACTTTAGTTCATTTTTCTACCTTTCCATAATTTATTTATTTTTATTTAGACCGAAGAACTCTATTAAAAAATCCCATATCCACATATTGGAAGGGGCCCTTGAATTAATGAGTAATGCACTTACTTGCTCAGTAAAGGTTATATGTTTCCATTCAAAGCAACTTCGTTCATTTTCGGAGAATAACATGATGCCGTTTCATTGATCATTCCCTATTATTAAAGAACTCGTTGAAAAATGTAGAATTCTACTCCATGCTTCTATAACTTCTAAGATTTTCATTATTCTATCTTTTTCCTTTTTTGATAAGCAACAAGGCTAGTAGTTAGTAACTAGTGGGAGGCAGGTTTTGAACCTACTCGACATTTTAACCAACTTAGCGAGCTAGCACCTTCCTTTTTATTTTCTATCATTTTGATTTTCTACTCCAAAATAAAGTTCTTGAATATTTTGAAGGACTCACTCTTATATCCATAAAGGACAAATGTTTACCTTTCGAGTAATCGTCTATAAATGTTACCAACTATCTTTTACCTCCACAAGTTTAGATTAATCATCCATAAATGTTACCAAGTATCTTTTACTTCCACAAGTTTAGAATATCTACTAACTCATAGATACTTGCATTAATTCTTAGAAATTCAATGTTCCTTTGGCCACATCCATTTGAGGTTCTGTTTTTTTTTTTTTTGCTTGCATACATGACTCACATTTTTTGAAGCCGTCATTGTTTAAAGCAGAGCGGGTATGAACCCAAGTGAATTCATGTTTCTCAAATATTTCTAATTAATACGAGAAATTATAACATGCCACATTCACCAAAGACAAGCAAATAGAATAGGTACAAGTTTTATTAGGATTATCAACATTTGATTTGAGCATTCATCACATGCATAGCCCTTACCTACAAAAAATCTCATTCTCTATTTTTACACATTGATCAGCCCCAATAGTCTTATGTAAACTACCCTCTTTCAGCAAAAACCCAAAATCAAGTTATTCTTTTGTAAAAGAGAGGTTCTGGGTTCATAACTTATCAGTATATTGTTGAATATATAATAAAATATTCTTAATTTACTTGGATTATATAAATATAAAATAACAATTCTTGGAATTTCAAAATATCTAATAACAAGTTCAGAACATCTTCTAACTCATAGATATACAAGTGCAAAATTCAATGTTCCTTTGGCAACATACATTTTTTTTTTTTGGTGGCATACATAATTCACATTTTTTTAGGCCATCGTTGCTTAAAGCAGGTATAAACCCAAGTTAATTAATGTATCTCAAATATTTCTTATTAATATGAGAAATATTAACATGGAGAAAATTGGACCGAACTCTTATGCTTCCTCTGACCACAATCCCTACCAATTTAAAGGGATGAACCACAAGATGTGGAAACAAACGATGTTCTTCTACTTAGGCACCACGTTTGAGAAGTGAATATGAAGCAGCAAGCAGGAAGGTTAATTTCACACGCAAAGCCTACATTTTATATTGCCTAGCAGATGACCCATAGGATTACAATGCAGATTTTAGTATGACCAAGCATATTTTGTGATGCTCCAACAAAAAAACAAAAAAAAAATACACATCGTAAATTGATATTTGAAATTTTAGATGGCTGGCAATAATTCGTTGTTACTCAATCACACAAGCTGCAGATAAAATATTGACTAAGGAATGAATGTAGATGAACAATTCACAATGGCAATTCTGATCGACAAACTACCACCCTCCTAGAAGGATTTGGTAACACACTCTGTCATAAAGTCCAAGGAATTCTCCATGGAAGGCCTGATTGTCCATCTTTACAAAGAAGAGTAAGCTCATTTCCAAGAGTAAAAGGAAGAGCATCGTTCTGTCAAGGTCAACTACATGTATGCAAAACAGAACAAGAACAAGGTTCATATGAAGACAAATAAAAAACAAAACATGAAGAAGAAATGAACTCAGAACTGGAAGCTAGCCCAAAACCAAAACAAAACCAGAACAAAACTCTAAACCCCCTTTCAAGACTGATAAAGAACTATGTTTAGATTGTTTGTTATGCATGTCATGCATCACAAATTATTCTACGATAGTTAAACTTGTTAAGGACTAAAAGGGTTCTGAAAATAAGAAATGATTCCTTCATCTGACAAAAACATACATTTCCAAGTCCACTCATACATATTATAGCTTGTATAGCTTGTCATTGGTAAGTTACTTCCTTTGAAATTTGACGTTAAGCTTAAAAGGGCATCATGAGTAATGGTTATAAAAAATAAAACTAAATATACATTACTTTTTGGGCAATAATTGGTAAAGGATTTAAAATGCCATTTAGTTTCAAAGTCACCATTCTTTAGTGTGTGTAGCACAAGAATAATGGCAAACCAGAAAAAAAGAGAATATAATTGAAATATTCATAGCTTATTAATAAGACTAGCTAAAATTAAAACATCTTAAAAACCACATATTGCCTTTAAATAAAGTTATTGGGGTATCTCCGCACACGCACCTCAAGATCTAAGCCACAAACTAATGAGATATTTCCTTTTCATGTGGCCTTGATATCCTCAATGGAGGAGTGCTTGTCGACCCAAGAAGTAAGGTTTGATAATACTTGTGCCTATTTTATTACTAGCTTGAGCATCAAAGTGTCATCAATAGGTACCCATCCGGCAAGGAGATTGAGGCGACATCTAAAGGAGTGATACCAACCCTTCAATCCTCTAATCTAGAGGTGTACGCTGAAATTTACCCCCTCAAGAATATTATAGTGATTTGAGAGACATAAAAAACCGGTTATAATTGAATGTTTATGTAATGCCTATTTTTATTGATGAAGTGTGAACATGGTCTCCTAGGGTAAGAAGTATCAAGAGTACTCCCCAATGCATGTAGAAACTATGCTTCCTAACAATCATGTGTATCAGTAAGTTAGTAACTTGGCTGTCTTTTCTTGCTTGAATGTTGAGGCATTGGTGATGCCATGGAAATCAATGGTGTGATTCCAAGGTAAATCTATCATCTTCTTCTTCTTAGTATTCTTTTCTTCTTCTTTTTTTCTTTTTTTTTTTCTTTTATTTCCTATTTTGAACCCATAAAAAGCCCAGCCAATCCCTTCTTGGGTCACAAGGAAAAGGGACTATCCAAACCTACCCTCGTGAAACCCACAGCACAATCCACAAGCTTATTCAACCTACCAGAATTACTTTTAACCCTATTGCAACATTTTATAATTACCCTTTAAAATATATAGCCAATTGGCATAGGAAAATCTTTCACAATGGTCAATAAAATCTTTTGTGCATTTCTATAATTTTTCTTTCTTCTTCGTCACCAACTAATTAACCCTTCCTCTATTCTTCCTAAAGTAGAACAAACTTAGAATCGATAAAACATAGATTATCTTACATCAAACTCAAAACATCAACAAAAAAAAAAAAACACAGGGTAAAGCAAGCACTAAGAGAACATAAGGAAAGACCTCCTCATTCTCACATTAATCTTTGGTGAAGGATAGGGCCCTCACCGATCGCAGCAATTGATGAGAAGCTTATCCACAACTCACGTGGTTGTGCATATCCTGTCCTCCACATAGGAGTCCATCTATATTTAGTCACTCTCTTTTAATAGTTGCTACAAGCAAGTGATAAGAATTAATCACCTTAGATTTATGTTAGCAAGGGATAAGATTTCAGCAATGTTGGTGTAATCCTAGCATCTATATAATGGGTTAATTTTGATTGAGAAAGAAAGGAATATATTCACAATCTCTCTCTCTCTCTTAAATAAGAAGAAAGGAGTAAAAGAATAGAATGCTGCATGACTGCTGTTGTGCTGCCTGGTACGCATCACTCTCTCTTTGTTTCATCCAGATTTTTTTTTTAAATCTTTGTTTGACGTTAGAACTCAGAAACTACAGAAACTCAGAAATCTTAGTCATATACTTGGATAATCGATTAAAGCATACTCAGATACTGAAAATCTTTATTAGAATTTTTTGGGTTTAAGTTGGTTCACATCTCAACCAACATATTTCTTAAAAAACACAATTTTTTCTTCCCAAAGAACTGTTTATTGCATGTATAGGATATTTTCTTATCCTATTTCAGAATATCAGACTTTTTTTTTATTGATAAGTTGTTTCATAGATGTTACTTAATATAATATGTCATGCTTGTTGATAAATTTTGCTCCAATTTTTAGAAGATTTCTTTTAAACTAAAATGAGATTTTGAAACTGCTCATCCCAATTGAAGCACAATCCATGACTCTTTGGTTCATCCATTTTGGTAGAAGTAAGTCATCGAATGGGAAAAGTGGTAGGCAGTGTTGGTCCTGTCTTAGAGGCTGCCATCAGCTATGGAAAATAAGTCGATGAGATAGGTGAGATAAAATGTTTTGTAGTTGAAGTCATGGGCTTTTGAAGTGTAATAATCTTCTCTTTAGCATGCCAAGCATGGTTATTTGCTTGAATCAATGTGTCCGGCTGAAGAATTTCACCTCGCCATGAATGTCATCCTGCTAGCCACTTACAAATGCGTTTACCATACATAATTCAGGTAGTCATATTGTCAAGTTGGATAGGCTTGAAAAACTCATCAGGGTAGTCTTGCACATTCCCACATTATTGCAATCGGTCAAAAAACGCTCTAGGTCTAGTGTGTTTGATTGCACCAAAGTGAATGTACAACGCCGAACGAAACTCTTCCCTTGTCCAAGTAGCAATCACATCCTATATCCAATGTACTATTGGAAGGCTTTCTTATGGGGGCGTCAAATCTTAAAGAGAAGATTTTAATTTTTATCTAGATTTCTGTTTTAGGACTTTATTTTCATGTCTTTTGGGCCTATTTTGATGTTTTATTGGCCCATGGTCTTAGTATAATATTTAGGAGCAATTTAGTAACTTTAGTTCATCTTTTATTTAAGTTTATTAGGAGAGAAAAAGTTATTAAAATTAGATTTATTTATTTGGTATTTTATTTTGACTAGGGCTCTTAAATTTATTTTCTTTATATAGATTGTATTAGGGTTTTTGTTTTAATGAATGATAATAAAGATTTTAATGAATAAAGAATGTGTTTCTTTCATGGAGTGAAGTGAATTCTCTACCATTCTTAGTGTAATTCCAAGGTTTTATCTTTCTACCCCTTCTCTTTTTTCCTCTAATCTTTATTTTTCTTTTCTATTATTTTGTTTTTATTGATTCTTGATTCTTAAAACCTACAAACCTCAATGCATAATCTTTTATCATTTCTCTTAACCTTTAACTATTTTCATTGAAATTGTGGTTATACTTGCCCAAAATCCAAAATTAAATTATCCTTTCCTATCCAAATCCTTACCCAATCCCCAAACAGATTTTCCTAAATCCCCTATTTTTCCTAAATCAAATTTTCTTTTCTTTTCTCCCCTCATCGTCCTGCATCACTGTCTCATCTAAGTGGAAAAAGTCCATGGAAATTTTGTTGGTAGCATTATAGTTCCAAATCTCATTTCTTTTCGGAATGTTTCGGTTGAAACATCTCGGTTTTCAACAGTCCAAGGTGAAATGAGTATGGAATCGAAACATTTAAGTTTCTTTCAGTCTAATTTGATTTTACCACAAAGAGAGAGAGGTGTCCTTTGATGTAGGACCGTGAATGTTACCCTAGGATAATAAATATGAGATCGGACTGAATTAATATAAACAATGCAAATATAAATCATAAGCTCATACATTCATGTATATTCAAGAGAATCTAAGCGATAATCAAAATAGTCCTAAGGTTCATCACAATCCCAAAGTAATAGCTATTCAAGTACTAATAATATGTTTCAATGGAAGACAAGTCTTCCTCTAGCCTAGGATTTCAGATAGATATTCAAAATAGATTTGTAGGCTCAATTTTAATGCAAACTTTGCAAGATACGTTGTGTTGATTTGTGGGGCTGCAAGTTAACAAGGTCTGGACAAATTGTAGGCTAAAAAACCAGAAGGTGATTAGATTTTTGGATGGTAAGGAATGATGTGGTTCAAGTAGGGAAAGGTTAGGTCTATTTTTTAAGAGTATTAGGATTAGATTTCAACGGATGAAAGAATTTCGAGGGATTTAACTTTATAGAATGGATTGGCTAGGGTTTATTGATGTTTTAGAGGTTTAAAATAGAAATTTAATAAAGAAAGTGAGAAGGAAGATGTTAAGAAAACAGTAAATACCTACCTCAATAGAGAAAATTAATGTTACCTTGGACTTACTCCAAAATAACCTCACACCACACCATTAATGAGAATATCAAAGCTTCCATCTCAATTTTATTTATCATTAAAGAAAATTATAGCAATAAGCAAGTATTTATGATGTTCTCTAAACCGTAAATCTAATCTCAACCATCCAACTAATAAAATGAAAACAACTTAAATAAAACAAAATCATAAATACCATTTATGTCCCAATCCCGTTACTTTATTTCTTTTGAATTTTCAGCCTATGAAAACTCATTAAAAAATCATTATAAAGTTATAACATTTCCCCTAAACACCTATACTAATACCATAGGCTAATTAAATATGAAAATGACATCAAATACTCATCCTAAACACTAAAATAGATTGATAAACATAAACTAAATAAAAACATGAAATATGATGACCCAATGAGAAGGATCCAATGGTGCTCGTCCATGAACTTCATGTCCATACTCCGTCCATCCACAGTGAATCTAAGTGTATTTTCCTCCTTTAGAACATTCTGAAGGGTATGCTTGTGATGTCCTCATCATTCACGTTCAAGTACTTGGATTGTCGGAGTTGCGCTAGAGTCGTGCTGGAGTTCAGGTCAACTCTTTTCTCTTCCCTATGTCATTCTTCTTCATTTTCTTTGCATCTTCTCTCTCTTTTGTTAGGTCAACTCCTTTCTCTTCCTTGTATCATTCTTCTTCATTTTCTTTGCATCTCTTTTCGTTTTCTCCTCTGAATTCGTTTTCTATTTCTTCTTTAAGAAATCCGTGTTTTCGAACTAATGACATACCCTTGACCTCGTTCTCATCTTCTAGATTGACCCATTTAGACCTTGCCCCTTCTTATTTTGTAAATATTTGAAATAACCGTGTGTTTTCAAACAGATGATGTGCCCCTTGACCTTAGTATCCTCTAAAAGCTTTCTTTAAATTTTGAAATTATTGTATCGGAATGTCTTGTATGTCTCGAAATATTTTGGAAATGTTTTGGTATCGTTTCAATTTTTGTAAAAAAAAATTGAAACAATGGAACAAAACTATCTATAGCAAGATTCTGACAAATCTTATTATACTTGAAAAAAGTTGAGCTTGGTACACCTAATTGAAAGGATCATCCCTATTAAACCTTGGTTGGAGTGTAGAAGGAGAGCTAGTAACAATAGAAATGTGAGTGGTGGAATACCCAAGGTTGTAGGTCTCAAATCAACGATCCTTCTTGCCCCTTGTAGCAAGAAATTTTGGATAGATCACAGCATGCTTTAATTATACAAAATTTAGGTCAACAACATCCTTATAAGTGGAAAACTTCTTATCAGTATTTGCTTAGAAATCCTTCAGATCGATAAGATACATTGTTATCCTTTTTTGATGCTTCAGTAATTTGGCTAACTGATTAGTCATAATGGATAGATCAATTTCTAGGCGTTTTACCTGGTTTTGCATTCTCATGGTGGTCATGTATAATCAATGACTCTGATACTCGATGATTTGAAGCTTGATTCCCAAGATCCAAAAGTGAAAAATCATGAGAGGGGGTGAAGAGAAAAATTGTGAATATATTCCTTTCTTTCTCAATCAAAATTAACCCATTATATAGATGTTAGGATTACACCCACATTGTTGAAATCTTATCACCTGCTAACATAAATCTAAGGTGATTAATTCTTATCACTTGCTAATAACAACTATTAAAAGAGAGTAACTAAATATAGATGGATTCCTATTTAGAAAACATGATATGCACAATTACGTGGGCTGTGAATGATGGGCTTAAAGCTGGTCGTGTTTAGGTCGGATATGTGTCTACCCATATCCATATCCAGATTTTTTTATTTGGGATCCAAATCCGGATTTTTTTATTTGGGATCCAAATCCGGATCTAACTTGGATCCTACTAGCTCAAACCATATTTGAATTTTTTTTTATTTTCATTAAACCCATATCCGAATCCAATCCAACCGAATTAATTGATTCGGGTCAGTCAGTCAAATAATTTCAAACCATTTCAAAGTAATTTATTAAAAAATATGGCTTAAATGTGACTTAAACTCAAGACCTCTCCCCTTTAGAAGAGAAGCTTTGACTACTACACCTAATACTCATTTTTTGATGAATGATAGACTAAAAAATATAAAAATAAAGCGTACAAAATTATATATCATTCGGATATAGGGATGGATCCATATCCGACCAATATCCGACTCAGGTTAAGGGACATCAACCCATATTTTAATTCGGTTATACTAGAAGGAACCAAACCTGCTAAAAATCGAATTCGGATAAAATCCGATCCATTTTAAGCCCAAGTGAATGAACTTGTCATCAATAGCTATGATCGGTGAGGGCCCTATCCTTCATCAAAGATTAATGTAAGAATGAGGTCTTTCCCTATCTCATTCTCTTAGTACTTGCTTTCCCTTGTGTTTTTATTTTATTTTTTATACTTTGAATTTGATGTAAGATAACCTATGTTTTATCCATTCTAAATTTGTTCTACTTTAGGAAGAATAGAGAATAGGCTACTTAGTTGGTGAAGAAGAAGAAAGAAAAATTATAGAAATGCACAAAAGATTTTATTGACCATTGTGAAAGATTTTCCAATGCCAATTGACTATATAATGTTGCAATGGGCATGGTTTAAAATTTTGTATCCTTTCGTAATGTTTTGTACAAAACGTTTCAGAATTTCAGCATCCTGAGACGAAACATGCATGCAGAATTTTATCGTTCAGTTATAAGTTTTTTTTGTATCGTTTGTATCCTAAAGTTTCGGCAGAGACAATCCAAAACATATAAAAACTCAAATAAAAAATAAAAAAGAAAAAAACACAAACAGTTGCCAGAGGCAACAACAATTCTCATTGACACATTCCACCAAAGCAAGTTACAATTGCGAAAAAACACTGAGATTCTCAAGATTCTTTGCACGGTATAATCTCTTTAAAAACATAGATTCGCACAAGAAAATCTCCCTTTTTATTCAGAAAAATCACGGATCTATTGTTAGGTTAGAGGAGAGTGATAAAAATCAAAATAAAGTTCTATTTGTTTCTTATACAGAGAGAGAGAGTAGACATCAGGGTTTCTTTGATTTGAATAAATGGCGTACCTGGCGGCTTAGATTTGTAGACTATTTCCTCGCTTGTATTTGCAGATGGTGTTGTCGACTTTGGCGATTTTCAGAGGTTAGTCGTGTCGGGAGTGAGAGAGACAACTCTGTAAGAGGGTTTTTATCTGAGAGACGAACTCGCCTTACTAAATTAATTAATGTATTTCACCGTTGCCTGGGCTCACACATATCCAAAATCATGATCCGATGCTTCAACGTTGTAGAGGAAATAAATCTATCAACTTACAAACAAACAAACAAAAATTACAAAAATGGTTATTGATTGCTGTTTAATTTGAATTTTAAGTTTTGGAGTACGTGGACGTTCGGCACCCTCCAAAATTATGGATCAAACTTTAAAATAAAATTAAAAAATTAAAAAATTAAAAAACATAAATTTGGATCAAAGTTTTTCAATGAAATTTTAAGGTTGTGGTGTTGGATTTCTAATGTGATGATCCATTTGAGCAAAACTACCCTTTAGTAAGTCTTAAAATCTCAACTTAGTCAAGAAAATGTCACTCTCATTCTAAAATTTTGATTGGCTTTACCAAGTCAGTAAAGATTCCACCCTTATTAAGAGTTCTTGGGCTCACCTTGTGACATCCAAAATCATAATCCGATGCTTTAGGATTGTAGAGGAAAATCTTTCAAGAACTTCCAAATAAAAAAATTACAATAGAAAATTATTTTAATATGTTGAATTTCCATTTTAAGTTTTGGAGTTATGTGGAAGTTTTGCATCCGTAACTCAGATTAAGTTCATTTTGTTTAGCTTGGTAACAATCCCCATTTCTCTTGGGTTCGATTCCTTATTTTTCTACAAGTTAAAAAGAGTATAAACATACTAATTTTTTATAGAAATAATGACGACCCATACCAATAGACACCCCTTTTGTTGGTTATCCAATCCGAAAATTTATCACCCGATTGTTGTGGATCCCTAATAGTGAACACACAATACATATGAAGAATCGAAAGCTTGTGAGAAGTTGTTTTCCCATTTTCGTTCCCAGCCCTTCCCCATTCTCTCTTTTTTTTTTGCATACGCAACTTAGATATTATGCACGCTTAAGATTGAAATGATCACATAAAATGACAAAATTTTGCACATGAAATGACAATTTTTTTTATATAAAATAACAATTTTCATTTCACATTAAATAACAAAATTTAAAACTAAAACTTGAGGGAGTAGAAATATAAAACTTATACTAGAAACATTCAAAACCTAATTCAAGGTCCTTGTCCTTCACGATATACACTTTTACTTAATACACCCCAATTTAAAAATAGAACACTAAATTGAACAAAGGTGGGGATGTAAATAATATTTTCTTGAATTAGACGATAGGATTAATAATCTGAAAACAATTAAAATCCAAGATATAAAAATAAAAATTCGAATACATAACTTATTAAAAAATAAATAAACTCATCAAAACCTAAACAATTAATGGGACTCAATATCTAATCATCAAGCCAATTAAACCAAGTTTCGATCCGTCCAAATAATTCTAACTAGTTGATCTTAAAATGAACCACCAATTGGCCAATTAGATATAACAAATTAAATTACTAGTTCATCAAATTATTTTTAAAAATTTTAAAAATCTGAAAAATCTATTGATCAAACCAATTAACAAACCTTTAAAATAAAACTAAAATTACCAATCGACACAGTTAATTAAATTTAAACCATTAATAATTTAAAGCTTTAATTAAACTTAAAACTTCATTCAATTAATTCAAAATCACCAATCATTTATCATCAATCAAAACAATTAATCAAACACCAATCAATCAAAATTAATAATATTTTTAACCAATAGAAATTAAGGGAGGGAACATCATAAGATTGACGAGATCGATATGATCATTACAACTTTACTCATAAAATGCATGCAATCATAGACAAGTTCAATTGAAACTCGAAGTGAAATAGAGAGTCCCATAAGGACTCGATGTGTCCCTCTTGACTAGATCACAAAAGTGAAAAAAAGAGTCATGTTGGGACTCTATCCCCTCTTTCTCTAAAAACACCCCTCCCCCTGCGTTTCTCTCTCTAGAATTTAGCCATCGAAAATTTCAAAGAAAAAAATGCAGATAAGGAAAAAGAGATCAAAATTTGGAGAAAAAAAGATAAAACAGAGAGAAAAGAGAAGAAAGAGTCGTACCTGCACTTCTTCTTTCTCAATGACACGTCTACAACACAGCCCTAGCGTCACCTTCATCACTATCGTTCTTCTTCTTCTTCGTTTCAACCTTCACTCACTCAACATACCATCATCCTTCATCCTTTTCTTTTCCACGTCTTCACCCTTTCTTTCACGTTCAGCATAACCAACATCTCCTCACCATTAACCCAACACAACAGCTTTCCTCCATTGCCTTCCTTCTTCGTTTGCAATCCCAAATATTACCTTTTATCCCATTCATTTTAGCAACCAACAAACCTGAACTTTATTCCACTTTTAGTAGCCCTTTATACCCCTCTCTCAGACCTTAGATACTCTAAACCTCACCCTTCTTCTCAATACTTATAGCATTTATCCTTCTTAGCCTCACAAAAAATAGCAGCCATTTCACCTCACAAATTCATATAAAATAACAAAACCTTGTGCGTTTCGGACGACAAGTTCGTTACTTGCGATTCGGTGAATTTCTGAAGGGCCTTGGATATCGAAATACTTTATTTAATCTAGGTTAGTCAATTATCTTTATTCATTTATTTTTATTTCATGTAGTAGGTTTTTTTTTTTTGGCTTATTGAGTCAACTTGCGATCCTCGAATTCGCATGATGGATATGAAAAAAATGTTGGATTTCTTGGGTAGGTTAATTTATTAACTTTAATAAGTTATACTTTGAGATTTAAAATATTCATTTTTAGGTCGAGTCGATTCAAATTAATTTTGAATAAAGCGAGTTAATTCGTTAATTGTGGAGATCTTGGATTAATGGATTTTTTTTCTTCTTCTCTTTTTTGTGAAACCTCATGATTTTTATTCATTAATTGTAGAAAGAAATCTTAAGTATTTTGACTTATGAAATTAGAATGCTTTTGAGAAATTGGCTCATCAACGCTATTTTTGCAATTTTTGAGTTGACTTGATGACTTTCGTACACGTGGAGAAGTCGAGATTTGTTTTTTTATTCATGAGATGGCTCACAAAATTTCTAAAAAAAACAAACCCTAAGTCAAGTTGTTAATTTTTGCTTGCAAGCTTTGTAATATCAATTGTAAATATTAATGTGCAAATCTTGAGGAATTTACGTGATGAGCTTCGATTAAGCCATAGGGCTTGATTTGGCAATGTCGGCACAACATGATGATGAATAACCTTAAGAACCTTAACTTAGATTGCCTTGACCTTTGGCCTTTATTTTAGTCTCTTTCAATTGACTTTAAGATTATTTTGACTTCAACTTGACTTTAATTTTCACCTATTGAACATAAAATAGTCTTGGATTGTAGTAGAGACTAATCACCTCGATCGGACGGGTTAAGTGCTTAATACTTTATAAAATCTGTAATTTGACCCATTTCCCATGTCTCTTACTTGTGGATCGATCCGGATCCATTTGGACTTATTTTATGGTTCGTAAACCTAAACTAGGTGGTGACTCCCAATTCCCAAAAAATCCCTCAATTCAATTACATACCTCTTTTGGAATGAAAAAGCTACCAAGGTGATTCCAGGAGGACTCCACTATGGATTTTAGGGTCAAGCTTGACCTGATCCAAGACTTCTTTTGGTTGATTTTTACTTAGGTCAACCTATTTGACCCAAGAAGTCCTTAGTTTAAGTTAACCCTTATTTCTTTCTTTAGTTATTTGTGTTTGCTATTGTCTTTTGTGATAACTATTGTAGATACCCCAATTTGCACGAATCAGTTAGGAAAATCTAAATTTTCTCGAATTGATTCCTAGTTAGACTTAAACTTCTCAATGGACCCACATTACCACTTGGCATCATATTCATGCATACATGCATACTATTTGCATCTCATATCATTCCATACCTTGTCCCTAATCCACTTTAACCCTATGTCTATCACCCATATCCTAACCCAAGTCCATAAATAAAGTCCATATCCAAACCCAACATCAAGTCCATCCTAAGCCCAAACCCAAGTCCATATCCTAACCCAAACCCAAGCCCACTCCAAGTCCATTCTCTCACCCCTTCACAAGATGACACATGTTGATACCTCATAAGCTCCCAACACCCAATGCATCATCTAATTGGAGGGTCAACTTCCCCTTTCTGAAAACTCAATAATACCCTTCTCAAAAAGTTTAGTCAAACCAAAAAGGTTATTTGGTCTTTGGTAATAATCCATAAAGGTGAGAGAACTTCCCATTATGCCCTCAAAAGGTGGGAATCTTCAAGTACATACATGGAGTTCTCCCATTGGTCAATTTCAAAAATATACTTCTACCTTTGCTTTATTTGTTATTTACAAATGAACCAAGATCTACTTTTTACTTACCACATCACCTTTACACATGTCATGCTTCCATTCACCCTCCCAAAAATACTTTTGTCCTCCCATTGGTCCATTTCAAAAATACACTTCCACCCTTGCTTTATGAGTTATTTACAAATGAACCAAGGTTTACTTTTTACCTACCACTCCACCTTTACACATGTCACTCCCTTATTCGTCCTTCCAAAAGTTTTTTTATTCTCTCACCTCTATTTATCAAAAAACCAAGGATCAAAGAATGTTTTTAGGGTTTCTTCACAAATGTCATCTTTGCCCTCATACAAATGGAAAATTCAAAAAGAAACAACCTAAACCTCATGTCCATTTTCTTTATTTTTAGGGTTGGACTACTTTATCCCCAAAAGTTTTTCAAAAACTTTATAAATACCCTCATTTTCTAAGAACAACTCATGCTCTCAAGCCCCCCATCTCTCAACCTAAAACTTTACCAAATTCTCTACTCATTTCTTAACCTTCAACTCTCTCAACCCTCAACTACGTCCTTCAACTCTCAAATTCATTTCTCAAGCCCAAGATCATCCAAGACCTCCAAGGGGACAAGGTAGGATAGTAGTTGTTTATTTATTTTCTTTTAACTTGCATCTTCTTCCTCTAACCATCCCTTTTTCTTTTTAGAAATCCTTAGGATGTAATGGAGAACCCTCCTTCATCCCGAGTAGATTGAACCTCAACCTTGGGCATGAAATGCTTGAGGCGGTTTGGTTGAAATGATGGAGGTTGAAACCCTTTTTAACCCATTCTCATATCATGCATCATAATGTACACTATGCACACACCTCACACATGTTTGGCTATGATGAAGAAATGTGTAACTCTCTTGATGAGGTTAAAACACTAAGTTTCTAGCTAAATATGCATGCATTAAGGTTATGGATCTAAGGGTACTCCATCCATGGAATTTCTCTAAAATCCTAAACCAACATCTCAACTCATGCAAAAGTATGTTGACTCCATAGAATGTCTTCTTCATAAGATATTTCTTATGTCAACACCAACATCAAATCCTCTTCTAAAGAGGTACATACACACCATGTGCACCCACCCACTTCATGCATCCCATGCACTTTACTTGTTATATTATTCTTTTAAAAAATGGCCAAATCTAAAGGTAACCACTATAGGTGGAGAGAATGGGGTGTTTAACACCTTTCCCATTCTCTAACCGAATCCCCTTACTTAGATCTTAGGTAGACCATACATTTTCCATGATTGAGAGTCACTACAATGTCATAAAAATGATTTTCAAAAGAATCGATTCGGGTGCCCATTCACACCCATTTACAAAAAAGAATGGTGGCGACTCCAAACCACGTAGCATTGAAGTTCAAAAGTGAACATTCTCATGTTTACAACTATGATTGTATGCTTATGATTCATGAAAATGTCCCAGGTGCACCTGTAGACACCCCATTTTTGCATTCGCCTGATTAATCAACTCGTCAACCCGATCGCAAAGATTCCCAATGATGGATGTGTATTCTATTACTTTATTTTGTTACCAGATTTGTTTCAAAAATCCAGATGAGGTATCTCGAACTGACAAAACCTTAGAAATCACGCTACGCTAGGAAAATACGACCCCAGAAACATAGAAATCATCATCTTGCAAACCAAAAAGAAGCTTCACGATAAAAATCACTAAAAATTACCAAATTACCAAAATACCCCTAACATCAAAACAACTCTAGAGCCTACATTACGCTTAGGAAAACTCTCTCGAACACATAAAATAACAAATCGGAACCAAATAAATCATTTCACCAATTTTAACAGAATCTGACAAAATTACGAAAATGCCCCTCATAAAGTTCACAATCATTTCACATAAAAATTTTCATAAATGACACAAACCAACATTCTCATTGAATTCCTTACGAAAAATCGATTCTAAAACATCCTAGAACATTAAAAACCGACTTAAAACGTGAAAAGTCCTCTCCGGGGGTAAAATGGTAATTTCACAATTTTCATAATTAAAAAATTCGAAATTAATAAATAAAATATTAAATAATTAAAGTTAAACATTAATGAAATTAATTTAAAAATTTGAACCTAAAAAATCGATCAATCGGGCTCTCAGGCAAAATCGTTGAGGGTTCGTGGGATATTTCTTTAAGGACCCCTCCATTTGGGGGTCCAAAGAATTAAAGAAATAATGAAGGGGGCCTTCTCCAAAAATTAAAAGTAAATCAAGCAAGACTGAAGTCAAGGAATTAAAGTCAATTAAGCAAGACTAAAGTCAAAATATTAAAAGTCAATCAATTAAGACTAAAGTCAAAACATTAAAAGTCAATCAAATAAGACCAAAAGTCATAATAGAATTCTAATTAAATAATAACTCTATCTAATAGAGTTCTAACTTAAAAACAATTCTACCTAAAATAATTTGAATTAAAACACAATTCTACCTAAAACAATTCTAATTAAAACACAATTCTACCTAAAACAAGTCAAATTAAAACACAACTCTAATTAAAAGATCTCTAATTAAACACTAACTCTATCCAAATCAACCCTAAAAAACATCTATAAATAGAGGTGCTCACACCCTATTTTCGTATCAAATAATAAACCCTAGGAGAAGTAGGTCTAGAAGCCCCCATAGCCCCCCATAAACCCTAGTTTTGGAGCCCCAACTCCTTAGCTAACATCCCTCCTTCAATTTTAGTCTAGAAAATACCCAAAAGCCTTCTAAAAACATCCCCAAATCCGTAACGAACTTGAAGAGTTCAGATTCAAAAAACAAGGAGATACCTTACCTCGGAGATCCGAAGTCAAATCCGGAAGCAGAACGTAGCAAGGGAGCACGGTACAAGGAGCTCTTTTGTCAGATCTGAGGGAGTAAAGTCCTTGCATCGGAAAGGTATTATTTTTTATTTTCTATTTTTATCTAGGTTTTAGCAATGTAATCTACTTGGGAATTTAGTAGAGACCGGCTTAGGCCGGGCGGGATTGGTGCCTGACACCTTCCAATCCCGTAACATGATCCCCGAATTCAGTTTTCTTGGTTTTAGATTAGTTTTTATCCGTTTAGAGTCATTATTCGGTTCCTAGACCGTAATAACTAGGTGGCGACTCCCAAACCTCAAGGGTCAAAAACGGATCCGCGCACCCCGCGGATCGAGGGCGCTTTCAGTGGTGACTCCACTGGGGACATTGAGGATCAAACTTGAAAAATCCCAAGTATGGGGACATTGCCAATGACCTAGTTTTATTTGTTTTGCTTATTTTATTTAATTTTTAGTTAGTTTCATGTTATTGTTTCTTTATTATTTTTATTCTTGTTGGTACGTCATTGATTGTTTGATTCTACTTGGAGCACTTTGATTTAACATATCATCTTTATGGTTTAATCAAGGGCCATTCGGAATGATCCGAAATAATAACGAGATTTCGAAGGAATACTTTTATTGAGGATGAGATTTTTGGACCATCATTTTTTTTAATATACAAGTATATTTCAATTGAAAATTTGGGTGCGTGCTTGATTTAACATTTGGGTGCGTGCTTGATTTAACATTTAGTTTATTAGGCAAGACATGCTGTCCATTGACAGCATATAGAGTTTAAAAAAAAAAAAAAAAAAAAAAAAAAAAAAAAAATTTTGAGTTTCTGCCAACAGCAGCTACTCTTGGTGTGCCTTGAGTACAAAATTTTGAAAGTTTTAAAAACTCAACGATTTTAAATGGGGTGTCTTAAGTAAAAACCTTTCTTTTAAAGTTATTTCCAACGTCTTCTTCCCCATTCGGCTTAACCAATCTCGACAGAGCGTTCTGCTGCCCAGAGGTTTCCAAACTCCATGTATTAATTTATGAAGCTCGAACGATCTAGTCATTAATTGTTTCGGGTTTGTCTTCGCAACCGAGCAAGAAAGTGGTGAACTAATGGACTGATAAGGGACGAGATTTGCTGGAGGTTGGAGATCGCGTGACTGTGTTCGATGTTGATTTTCTTCATCACGGTTTTTCCCAGATGAATACTGTGTTGATTATAACCGTTGTGAGGTTTTCTTTTTTACGATCGATTATTCACTTATTTGGGAACGTGTGACTTCGATTTCAAGCGCAAGGAAAGTTTTAAATCCCGTTGCTTTCTTCAAGTAAAAGTCTCCAATCACCATTAGAGAAGTTCATAAAGAGATTTCTCTCGCCACGGAACTGAAATGGTGAACAATTCGTCGAAAAATCCCATGTTACAGGCTGATCTCGACGCTGTTATAGGTTGATCTCGACGCTGTTATGAGTTGATCTCGACGCTGGTCTGCTGTTATGAGTTGATCTCGACGATTAGTTTCTGTTGATCTCGACGTTAAGCTGCTGTTATAAGTTGATCTCGACGGTATGCTGCTGTTGATCTCGACGTTAAGCCACTGTTGATCTCGACGTTAAACTGTTGTTATAAATTGATCTCGACGTTAAGCCGCGGCTGATCTCTATGATAAGCTGCTGTCATGAGGCGAGCTCTACGTTATCCTGCTGTTTTAAAACAGCAAGGCTGATCTCAACATGTGCTGGATGAGGTCGGATTTTGGACAGCAACGTATAATCTGTTTTACAAAACTATTTTGAGTTTTTTTTTTAAAAAAAAAAATCGATTTGTTCCCTAAAAATAAAAAGGGGGGAAATTAATTTGTTTTTTAAAAAGAGAAATCAAAATAAGAAGTTTTAACAAAAAGAAAAAAAGGAAAGCAAATCAATGTTTTTTCAATGTTTTCAACAGCAACATATGCTTGTTGTATGGTTTTATTTCGTTTTCTAATTTTCTTTCGATTGGGCTCAATTTTAAAAAAAAAAAAAATAATAAAGATAAAAAATAAAAAAATGAACAAAACCATCCTCATTATCTCATCAATCATCATTATACCTTCAATTCAATACCCTTAGAAATTTTGAATTATTTCGGGTCGCCCCAAAACACCCTTGATTGGACTATAAAATTTATCAAAATATTGCGATGATCGGGACTATAAACTACCATGATTGGTATATGAAGGTGATGTGCATGCTTATTTCCATGGTTCGGACCATATTATTAATTCATGATAATTGCCTATTTAATGTGCCATAATATCATTGGGAATGCATGTTTGATGTTGGTCATAATGTTGATCATGATTAAATGTTTATGTGATTGGAATGATGCTTAGATCCATATAATTCATGTTATAATGATTGGTTTGATTGGGCCATGGGCCCATTTGTTTGGAAAAGGCCCCGGGCACACCCCACCTTACTTTGCACACACCACATGCACGTTTACCGCTTTACTCACTTACACATCCCATTTAGCCAACGTGGCACTAGTGCGTGGCCCGATCTCTTCGGAGATGCGACGTCATTCATGAAACCCACAGCTCCAGTCACGTACCTTAGGGTATATCGAACTGGGGCATCAATACCGTCTGATCAGGTGATTCTGAGAGACATATTGATGCACCCATGCTGGGGTGACCTAAGCCTTTGTCCTATTGTAAGCCACACAGTCACATGTCCCGATTGCCAACGTAGTACTAGTACGTGGTCGGTCCCCTCGTGGGATGCCAAACCATTTATGAAAGCTACAGCTCTTGACTCGTACCCGTAGGTATAAAAGGTAATCTAAGTATATCAATTGCACTTCTTGGTCAAAACCGGTGCCTAAGCAAGATCTTGTCCCGATGTACCCTACTGTACGAGGGGGATAGACTACGTCTATTCTAGACGAGAGGTATTTAAGTGGGCCCTTGCTCAGCATTGTGCGCCACCTCTCAACTGGAGATCAAACTGGCTGTTTTTGACTTCAGAGAAGTGAATTGAGGTTTTAGATTATCACCTATACGGTATATCAAACCAAGTCACCACGTATCGAAAGGTATATAGGTGTGCTTGGGCAAGGGCGGCCAGATAAAAATGCATTGCACGTAGTAAGCCTAGAGTTTAGAAACCTTCCCCATAGGTCACGACTCGAACTTATCGTGGGTGTTCCCGGGTTGTTATTGAATGAATGCATGTAATTGATGAATGTATGTGAGTGATGTGAATGGTGAAATCCGAGTGCATAATTGATCTCAAGGATAAAAATGTTGCTTTTGAAAAGTAAAATGGGTGCACCGATCCAATAAAAAAATCCATTCTTTTACAATAATGACCTAGTCCATCCCGATCCAACAATCATGATGGACCAGGCCATTTAAATCAAAATGGAAATCGAATTTTCAAAGAAGAAAAAGAAAGTATTTTCTAGGAAAAAATGTTTTCCAAAAGAAGTATTTTCCAAAAAAAGTGTTATTCTCTAGAAAAAATATTTTCTAAGAAAAAAATATTTTCTAGAAAATGTTTTCCATAAGACAAGATTTTCCAAGAGAAAATGTTTTCCAAATAAAAACTATTTTTAAAGAAAAAATATTTTCCAGAAGAAAATATTTTCCAAAAGAAAAGAAAATGAAGGAAAAATGATTTACAAAAGATATATATTTGCATGAAAAATTATTGAAATATGTTTGAAGTTGTTATTCAATGAAAACATTATTTGTCAATATTTTTCAAGAGTGCAGTAAAATTATTTTTCTTCTGAATAATCATTAAATGGATGAACCTTTTAATGGATTGGTGCACAAAATTCAATAAAATCTCATGGTTCATTTAAAATGTTATCAAGGGGGTGACACTGAAATTGGTTAAATTCACCTTCAAAGAGGTTTAAGGGTTATCATTGTGTCTAAGCTCAATCGTCCATTGTCTAGCTAGGGTTGTAAATCCGGTCAGTTAGAGTAAACGTCAATATCAAATCAACAGTCAGAAATGACCTCAAAATTTCTCAACATCATCTAGTTGTTCTTTGAAAATTATAGTGCTTCAATCCTACCGGTTGTAAGCAATGTCTCAGTTCTCATCAAGCCCGTTTTGGGTAGTCTTGAGTTTTCATGGGTCATTTGGGTTAGCTTGAGTCATTTTTTCTAGTAAGGTCATGTCTTCTTTAGATTGAGTCTACTCTTTCTTATTGAGTCAAGTTAGTTCGTCGAGTTTATAGAGGTGTCTGTCGCCCCTTCTGAATTGATCGTACAAAAGAAATATTTAAATATCTCGAGCGCATTAATGAATTAACTAATAATCTAGCTTCAAAGACAAGAGGATAAGAGTCGGGCTCAAGAAAGCAAGGGTCATTGACCTCGGAACAGAAATAAATTCCTAAAGAGATTCAAATAGAAACCATCTTATCTCTAGAGGAACACAAGGGGATAATGAATTTTCTCAGAAATTTCAAAAGACTTGTTCGTGTGATCATATGAGGGTATGTTAGGTACAAGCTTGAGTGTTGTTCAACATGGGATGGATACTCGTCTATATCAATGGAATCAAAGAAGATGTTATAAAATGTGTCAGCACTATCCTTACTACATCTTGAGTTTCAAATCACATATTATCAGTCGATATGGGGGTACCTTTTGAACTAATCTCTGATAATGGGTCGTACTTCAAAGCATAAATCATTACTCTATGTTTAAAGTTGAAGGTCCGGAAGCACAAATCATCCCCCTACCTTCCTCAGATCAATGGAACGTTTGAAGCAGTTAGTAAGAGTCTCAAGACTATCATCAGGAAAATGTGTCAATCACATCGAGATTGGTCAGAAAAATTATCATTCACGATAGGGGCACATCATACTTCAATACAGTCTTCCACTGGAGCTACTCCCTACTCCTTAGTGTATGGCATGGAAGCAGTCTTGCTAGTTGAAATGAAAATTTCATCTCTCAGGGTCTTGTTGGAAAATCATTTGTTAGAAACAGATTGGGTTCGTCAGCAGTATGAAGAATTAAACTTGATCAAAGAAAACGAGTTGAAGTCTTGTACCACGTGCAAGCTTATCTAAGAAGAGTCACCCGTGCATTTGACAAAAAGTTCAAAGCTCATCATTTACAAGTCAAGGATTTAACTATCAGACTTCAAAGAAAATTGAACACTCCTCCTCGATTATAGGAGAAAGTCTGAACCCAATTGGAGAAATTCATTCATTAAGGAAATACTGTCTGGAAAAGTCGTCAGACTTCAAGATCATGATGGAAGTGAACTACCAGAGTCAATCAACCTTGACCGGATCAAATGGTACTACATTTAAGGAGGCCATCTTTGGTCGAATCAATTTTCCTGCTACCCAGTTCATTATCTCCTTTCTCAGCCCTTTGCAGCCCTTTCAAAAAAAAAAAAAACAAAAAACAAAAAAAAAAAAAATTGTGCCTTTTATTTCTTAGCCTGATCACCTAACCTAGGGGAGGGAAGTTCGAACTACGTTTTGGTCTGATCCCAAAATTCTGGGGTACGTAGGCAACCTGAGAAATTACTTCAGGCCCGACCACATCAATAAAAAAAAATCTATTTTCCCACACAATATAAAAAAATCAAGAAGAAAATTCAAAAGAAAAGAAATATCATTCAAAGTGGGAAAGAAAATTTAAAGAAAAAGAAATAATTGAAAATGAAATGCCACACAAGGGGCATTTGGGTTTTTGAGCCTCAAAATCCCTTTCATTTTATGCCTAGTCCCAAGCCTACCTATAAAAGTCCTCCTAAGTACCGTGTGAAAAAGTCAAGGAAGATATCAAAACATGATCAGGTAGTAACTTCAGAAGTTCAGAGGAGAAGAAAAAGATAAAAAATGATGAAGCCTGCTAAGTTGAAAACTCGAAAAGGGCGACTTAGGCAAAAATTAAGGCAAGCTCGCAAGGTTGAAAATCTGAAAGGACAACTTTGACAACAATCAGAGCCAAGAAAAAAAGAAAAAGCTCGCTAGATCGAAAATCTGAAAAGGCGATTTAGGCAAAAGTTAGAGCAAGCTCGCTAGATTGAAAACCTGAAAAGGCGATCTAGGCAAAAGTTAGAGCAACAAAGAAAAATAGAAGAAGATCCCAAGCTGAGAGCGGTCCGAGCTGAAACATCAGAAGTCCGAATAATCAAGTTCAATACTTAGCTTAAACCCGGCATAGACTCAGAAGCCACAAGTATCTTGTCTACGATCGATCTGAAAATGTTTACTTCCCCAAGTGAACCAAGGGAGATAAGGGTGAATTCTATGATGAATCTCGAAAGGAAATAATTTTGTACTCTTGAGCCTGACTCAAAACCTCCAATAAAATTAATCAAATTTAAAAAGTTGAGTCTTTATTGCGCTTGTGGTAATCAATTATTTCAAACCTTTATATAAGGGGCATTTTCTTTCTCCTTTAATGTAACTTTTCCCCCTTATACTAGGGGCATTTTTTTTTTTTTTTTTTTTTTAATTTTTGCATGATGTGTTCAATTATCTTCAATGTCACGTACATTGTCAAACTAGGGGCATTTTGTCTTCGAGCAATGTTAATCCTATCAAAATAATAGGAACCCCAAACTTAAGGTTACCCTCTTGATAACAGTTTTTTTCGAAAAACTTTTGAGGTTCAAAAGAAATAAAAACTCATGTTTTAAATTCATAAAACTTTTTGATACATCCTTGAGGTTCAAACAAAAGCATTTTGGATTTCACATAGGAGATATGACATTCTTTCGTTCTCCAGATTCTTTTTCAGATCCAATCATTCTTGGAATCGATCATTTCTCTTCCAGATTCAGTATCTTCCAGATTTATTCAATTCACTCTGATCAATCTTTTCCAAATTCATTCATTCTTTCCCAAAAGTCCTTCGTTCCTTTGCCAATTTTGCTCAGTTTTCGCCAAGAGTTACCTTGGATTTTGCTCAGTTGCCGCCAAGGGTTATCTTGGATTTTGCTCAGTCTCCGCCAAGGGTTATCTTGGATTTTGCTCAGTTGCCGTCAAGGGTTATCTTGGATTTTGCTCAGTTTCCGCCAAGGGTTAACTTGGATTTTGCTCAGTTTCCACCAAGGATTATCTTGGATTTTGCTCAGTTACCGCCGAGGGTTTTCTCAGAATTATGCTTAGATACCGCCGAGGGTTTTCTCGGAACTATGCTCAGATACCGCCGAGGGTTTTCTCGAAATTATGCTCAGATACCGCCGAGGGTTTTCTCGGAATTATGCTCAGATACCGCCGAGGGTTTTCTCGGAATTATGCTCAGATACCGCCGAGGGTTTTCTCGGAACTATGCTCAGATACCGCCGAGGGTTTTCTCGGAATTATGCTCAGATACCGCCGAGGGTTTTCTCGGAACTATGCTCAGATACCGCCGAGGGTTTTCTCGGAACTATGCTCATATACCGCCGAGGGTTTTCTCGGAATTATGCTCAGATACCGCCGAGGGTTTTCTCGGAACTATGCTCAGTTATCGCCGAGGATTTTCTCGGAACTATGCTCAGATACCGCCGAGGGTTTTCTAGGAATTATGCTCAGATACTGCCGAGGGTTTTCTCGGAACTATGCTCAGATACCGCCGAGGGTTTTCTCGGAACTATGCTCAGTTACCGCCGAGGGTTTGCTCGAACTATGCTCAGCCAGATGTCATCAAGGGTTTGCTCAGATTATGCTCAACCAGTTGCGACCGAGGGCTTTCTCGGATTATGCTTAGTCAGATATCGCCGAGTGTTTTCTCAGATTATACTTAGATAGTTCATTACTCTTTCACCCCGAGTATGTAGAGTAGAACTCCAGGAAAATAGTTCATTACTCTTTCACCCCGAGTAGGTAGAGTAGAACTCCCGAAAATAGTTCATTACTCTTTCACCCCGAGTAGGTAGAGTAAAACTCCCAGAAAATAAGTCCATTACTCTTTCACCCCGAGTATGTAGAGTAGGACTCCCAGAAAAAATAGTTCATTACTCTTTCACCCTGAGTAGGTAGAATAGAACCCCCAGAAAATAAGTCCATTACTCTTTCACCCCGAGTATGTAGAGTAAAACTCCCAGAAAAAATAGTTCATTACTCTTTCACCCCGAGTAGGTAGAGTAAAACTTTCCAAAAAATTTTTTTTATTACTCTTTCACCCAGGGTAGGTAAAGTAAGACATTCAATTTTTTTATGCTCAATTTATGCTCAGTTATGCTTAGTTTATGCTCAGATTTTACTCAGTTTCACACAGTGCACACACTTGCACACTTGTTCTTTTAGTCAGGGAGAATTCTTTAAAATTCAAGGATCTGACACCGTCAGTGAGAGTTTGCGCTCAAGGACCTGACAACCTTTTGATTCGGGGAGAGCTTTATCCTCAAGGATCCGAACACCCTGACGAATTGCTAAATCAGGCTGTAAAATGAACTGTCACTAGCTTTGGCATTTGGATATCGCACTATCTACCAAAATAGATTTGCTATCTAGTTTGCTTCAACCCTCTGCCAAAGAGGGGCATCTGTAGACACCCCATTTTTGCATTCGCCTGATTAATCAACTCGTCAACCCGATCGCAAGGATTCCCAATGATGGATGTGTATTCTATTACTTTATTTTGTTACCAGATTTGTTTCAAAAATCCAGATGAGGTATCTCGAACTGACAAAACCTTAGAAATCACGCTACGCTAGGAAAATACGACCCCAGAAACATAGAAATCATCATCTTGCAAACCAAAAAGAAGCTTCACGATAAAAATCACTAAAAATTACCAAATTACCAAAATACCCCTAACATCAAAACAACTCTAGAGCCTACATTACGCTTAGGAAAACTCTCTCGAACACATAAAATAACAAATCGGAACCAAATAAATCATTTCACCAATTTTAACAGAATCTGACAAAATTACGAAAATGCCCCTCATAAAGTTCACAATCATTTCACATAAAAATTTTCATAAATGACACAAACCAACATTCTCATTGAATTCCTTACGAAAAATCGATTCTAAAACATCCTAGAACATTAAAAACCGACTTAAAACGTGAAAAGTCCTCTCCGGGGGTAAAATGGTAATTTCACAATTTTCATAATTAAAAAATTCGAAATTAATAAATAAAATATTAAATAATTAAAGTTAAACATTAATGAAATTAATTTAAAAATTTGAACCTAAAAAATCGATCAATCGGGCTCTCAGGCAAAATCGTTGAGGGTTCGTGGGATATTTCTTTAAGGACCCCTCCATTTGGGGGTCCAAAGAATTAAAGAAATAATGAAGGGGGCCTTCTCCAAAAATTAAAAGTAAATCAAGCAAGACTGAAGTCAAGAATTAAAGTCAATTAAGCAAGACTAAAGTCAAAATATTAAAAGTCAATCAATTAAGACTAAAGTCAAAACATTAAAAGTCAATCAAATAAGACCAAAAGTCATAATAGAATTCTAATTAAATAATAACTCTATCTAATAGAGTTCTAACTTAAAAACAATTCTACCTAAAATAATTTGAATTAAAACACAATTCTACCTAAAACAATTCTAATTAAAACACAATTCTACCTAAAACAAGTCAAATTAAAACACAACTCTAATTAAAAGATCTCTAATTAAACACTAACTCTATCCAAATCAACCCTAAAAAACATCTATAAATAGAGGTGCTCACACCCTATTTTCGTATCAAATAATAAACCCTAGGAGAAGTAGGTCTAGAAGCCCCCATAGCCCCCCATAAACCCTAGTTTTGGAGTCCCAACTCCTTAGCTAACATCCCTCCTTCAATTTTAGTCTAGAAAATACCCAAAAGCCTTCTAAAAACATCCCCAAATCCGCAACGAACTTGAAGAGTTCAGATTCAAAAAATAAGGAGATACCTTACTTCGGAGATCCGAAGTCAAATCCGGAAGCAGAACGTAGCAAGGGAGCACGGTACAAGGAGCTCTTTTGTCAGATCTGAGGGAGTAAAGTCCTTGCATCGGAAAGGTATTATTTTTTATTTTTTATTTTTATCTAGGTTTTAGCAATGTAATCTACTTGGGAATTTAGTAGAGACCGGCTTAGGCCGGGCGGGATTGGTGCCTAACACCTTCCAATCCCGTAACATGATCCCCGAATTCAGTTTTCTTGGTTTTAGATTAGTTTTTATCCGTTTAGAGTCATTATTCGGTTCCTAGACCGTAATAACTAGGTGGCGACTCCCAAACCTCAAGGGTCAAAAGCGGATCCGCGCACCCCGCGGATCGAGGGCGCTTTCAGCACCTCGTCTCTTTGCACATACTAACAAGCATATATATCGAAGTTTGTATCATTCTCTGTCCCTTGATAAGTTGGAACATAGCCAACCTGGCCCCTCAGAACACAGGTGACGCATGTGAACCTTACAACTTCAATCTAGTACCTTCGGGTATATTAAACTAGAACACCACGTACTATCTAACCAAGTGAAACTGAGAGGTATATCGATGTTCTTGGATGAAGTGACCTAAGTTTTGTCCTAACCTAACTTCAATTACATAATGAGTCTAGAGATCCAAACTTAGGTTTGATCCTATTAAGACACGACTCGAACTAATATGAGTGTTCCTTGGTTGCATTTTTTCAATCCAACCAAAAGGTAAATGGGTGGATCAATCCACATCATTCAAATTGGACCTACAATACTAGTCCAACCCAAATAGATTTAATTGATGAGACTTATCAGACAATACCACTTAACCTAGGCACAATTGGTAAGTAAATCTCAAAGATCACACATAAACTAGTTGGACAATTCGACTTAAAGCATAATAGATGAAATAATCCAATAAAATTATTCGAGTCCAATGGGTCAAACCATCACAAATTCAATTTAATTGGGTATGCTATTCCAACATTTCACTCTGGCCAATTCAATTCAACGGATCTAGTATTACGAGATTATCATATCAATTTTTTTTTCAAATCAATTAAAATAGTTTAGTTGTTTGTCAGCATGTAATAGGGAATAGTTTTTTTTTCTTCTAAATGACTCAAAGTTTCATGAGATTCTACATCCATTGGGCCTTCGAATTGTTTATTGTCATAGAAAAGTATAACTTTCGCACAAAGAAAAGATATGTTGTTTTAAAAAAAAAAATTACAGGTAAGAAATGAAAAATGATTTGAGCAAAGAAAATCTACTCATGTGAAATACTGTTTGAATTGGATAAGGTTTTAGGAACCCAATGTCTTGATCGATTTATCGAATTACAATGCACTAAATGAGTCTTCATTTTCAAAATTTTCAAACAAATATTAGAGTGTAATAAATTCACTTTTCCTTCATAATGTTGAGTTTTCTTATCTACTTAGAATCATTTAGGTTTTGAAAACTTTGAGAAATCTTTTTTTCATGAGTGAAAAGTATGATGGTTCCTTATTTAAATAAGGATCTTGACATTCTTGTAGGTAACTTCAAATGCATTATTTTTATAACATTGGTTTTGAAAATCATCTTTAAATTCATGTCTTGATCAGTCCATTATTTGGGTTCAACAAGATTCGATGTTAGCCAATGTAGTGCCTACCACATCCTCATAGGACCATGCAAAAATATAGTTATTATCAAATTTCTCGAGCAAGTTTATTACTTTTTCATGATCCTTTGGGGATAAGGCAAGACCAAATCGCTCTTCTTAGGTTTATTCTTTAATTCTAATATTTATCAAGCTTGGTTATTGAGCTCAAAATTCTTCTTCATATTAGATTTTATTCTCAAATCATTATTGTGCAAATGATAATGAAAAAGTTCCTTTATTTGATTGGAATTAAGAAAAACATAGATTGACATGACTCAACTAAAGCTTGTAGACTAATAAGGACTAACATGATTGAGATTACTAATTGAATTTAACAACCTACACAACCGAATTAAAACTAAAAAAAAATACTCATAAACGCTTGACTACAAAGTTGGGAGATAATTTTGAATGCATAGACATGATTTGGAGTCTCTGCCACTTTGGATATCTTCATGATGAATGACTTGATCTCATCTACTTTTGCCACCACTTCATATTCTCATTTGAGCATGTCGGATGTTGAATAACCCATTGTTTCAACAAACTTTTTATCTTCCAACATTGTCACTATTATGGGGTAGATGGACTCATTCTAATGGAGTGCAGATATGCCATTAGGATCGGTCGGATGAACAAAGAAAATTGGGTCAACTGGCTCGAATTTGACTTAGGAGATTATGTTCAAAGTGGGTGGAAACTGATTTGAAAGGTAATCAAAGGATTAGCAGTAACATTAGGTGTGGCAGGGATGAATATGGTAACTTTTTTCTAATTATTAGATTTTAATAGCATGGTGCAAAACGACACACCTGTTAGTGTAGTGACCAGACATTTGATGGTATTTACAGAATTGGTTGGCCTTATGGTTTTGCGGAAGGTGATTAGGTAAAAGGCCTAGGCTGTAGAGGTATGAGAAGACCATTTTTCAATAACTTTTGATATGTGGTACTAAGAGGCATTCCAAGGTTTAAAAATTGTCTCTAGGACCTAGGCTGCGAGAGTTGAGTAATTTGGGGAGCTAGTATGGAAAAGGCATTGGTCAATTGTGAGGAATTGGCATTAAGTTTGAAATTTTTTGATTTTGACTTAGAAGAATTATCAAAAAGTCCCACATAGAAAGCATCTTCAACCTAATTTCTAACTTTAAGCATGACTAAAAAATAGAAAGGTCCTGAGGCATCAGGTAATTAGCATAAGTGGGAGTGAGATTCTTGAGGATGATCTTCACATGCTCTTTTTCTTGAGGTCGGTCCCACAATTGAACAGCTTTAGCTTTCCATTGGGCAATAAACTCAATAAAGGTTTTCCCAGGCTTTCATTTGGTCATTTCCAGATCCCTTCTTGTGAGTTCGATGTCTGTATTAAAAGAATATCGATCGATAAACTCCATCAATTCATGTCATGTCTTTACACGAAATGAGTCTAGTGACATGAGCCAACACAAGACAGGCCCTCTGAGAGTTTTTAAAAAAAGTTGAGTCATCTATTTATCAATCAATCCTTGAGATTGCATGATGTCAATGTATATTTTTAAGTAAGTCCTAGATCCAATCCCAACAAACTTATCTATATTTGGCATTGTAAATTTTTTTGCAGACGGACAGTAAGAAATAACGCCATTGCCCTTAATTCAAGGGCGAGATCATTTGGGTCATTAATATTCTTCAGAGTAGTTTCAATATGAGTTATTCAATAGGCTAAAACATGGTCGATAGATACTTGATCTTCAATAAGGTCAAACACAATCTAAGGTTCTATAGCTTTATCTTTCTCATTTTTAATTTTCAAGTCCTCAATTTGTACTTGAACAAAGGCAATGATTTGTGCATTAAAGGATTCTAAAATTTGACGAACTATTGTTTCATCTATGATAGTCATTCTTTTTTGTGGCAAGACTTGGTTACTCTGACTTGATGACGATACTCTGGTAAGACAACTTTTGTGACTGGATTAAAGTAACATAGATGGTGATTTGGAAAATCTAAGAGCATTATTACCTGATCGAAATGAAATCAGATTAACCATTTATTCTGAAAGACTCACTTTTAACTACTTGATTAAAAATTTGATATGAATTAGCCTAAGTCTAATGGCAATCGATGAATCCAAATGCAATATAAGCCTATAATGACCACAAGGGTGATGAAGATTGATCGTGTGTCTAACCTTGGTTGGGTTGAACCCTTGGTCAAATTGATTCTACGACAAGATCAAATCTTCTTGGTGTGAATTGGTTTAAATCTTTGAGCCCAAACAAATTGATCTAATCGATTAGGTCCATTTGCCAATTAGACCAACTAGTTTAATTGGTTCACATTGATTGGTATATTTCAACAATTAGATTTATTTGGTCGCATAGGTATTGCGGATTCAAATTGAGCGGTGTGGACCGGTCCACCCACTTACCTGTTGGTTGGATTAAAGAATTGCTACCCGGGAACACTTATAGTTGGTTCAAGTCATGGCCTAATGGAACCACACCTAGGTTTGTGTTTCGAGGCTTACTACATGATTGAGACTAGGTTAGAACAAAGCTTATGTCACTTCAACTTGGAACACCGATATACCTCCCAGTTTCACCTGATCAGACAGTATGTGATGCTCCAATTTGATATACTCAAAGGTACTTGAAAGTACCTCCACAAATTTTTTATGTAAAAAGAAGTATGTAATTGGGAAATTTTCTGATAATTGGGAGTCGCTACCTAGTTTAGGTTTAGGAACTTTGAAATAATGCCAAGCGGATCCGAATCAGTTTATGAGTAAGAGGCAAAGGGTCGAGTTACGGGTTTCAGAAGGTGTTAGGCATCGAACCCCCTTCCCCCAATCAAGATGATTTGCCTCTACTACAATCCAAGACTATCCTATGGTTATCGGATGAAGACTAAAGTCGAGCTTCCTAGGGTTAAAGGTCCAATCATCATCTTATGTCAGATTAGCTAAAGATCATCGTCATTTTATGTAGAATCGACTACTAATCTTGTGGTTAAGATTTTCCCAAATTTTTTTAAAAAAAATCTTTCTTTCACAATTTGCATTAAAGAATCTCGAAAAATGCCTTAATTTTTTATTAATTGAAAATTCCATGTGGTATGCATCGATATATTAAAATTCGAACTAATTCAAGTCCCAATGCAAAAAAAAATCAATAAGCCAACTCATTAACCACACTTTAAAAGAGACGAAAATCAATTTAAGTGTCAGGATCATAAGAACCACGAGTCAACCCATTGGCCATGTTGTAGGAAAATGAAATTCAATTTAATTTTCATGTGGACAAAAACCAATGAGTTGACTTGGTCGTCAAATTTCGTAAAAACAATGATGAATTTAAAGGCCAATAGGCACGACAATCAACGAGTTCACTCGGAATTTTTTTATAATGAAAATTCACATTCAAAACACACACAGAAATCTACGAGTCAACTCGATAGAGTTCTCATGAAATGTTTCTGAATTAAATTGATTTCAACCATAGAATTGACCGTTCTCTTAAAAAATGATTTGATCGATTCTTGTGCCTATGAATATTAGTGAGTTGGCCCGAGGTAAAAAAATGTACTCACCGAGCCAATCTTATGAAAATAGGAACAACCTTGCCTTTACGACCGATCAATCTCTCCTTTGAATGGAAACAATTTTCTTTTTCTTTTTACTTGATTATTCAACTGCCCACACAAAACATATCGAATTAAATTATCATTTTTTTATTACAAAATAATAGATTGGTTGATCATAAGGATAAAAAAAACATATGAAATCATTACTTTGACAGTCAAGCAACCTACACATTAAATATAATCATCAAACAATGTCAAAAAAAGATAAAAGAAAGAGATTTATCGTGCTTGCTAAAACATGTTGAATGGACGCTATCAAGGTGCAAAAGAGGATGTTACAATGATAGTTGGTGGCTATGGATACCTTCAGAAAACTCGTACCTTGATCAAAGAAGAAAATAAAACTTCTTTTCTAAGTTGTGAACAAAAAAATAGAAATTATGGCAAGTCTATGAAAATACGTGTTTCGTACCGTATCTAATCTTAGAAGGGGGTGAATAGGATATATAATTTTCTTTCGATTTATCCCATTTTAACTTAGATTGATAATTTGATTATGTATTCTAAGTTAATCTCCTAACCTCGATTTAGCACTTATGTCTCTAATTTGTATTTAATAAAAATACACTTGAAATTTAAACATTCATTTAACCATGTTATTCAATGACACATTTAAATACGATTTACCTATTCAGCATTCATGGCATCTCATGACATTCAAAACATTCAAGTGTAAATTGTAGAATTATGAAAACATACACGAGACATAAGACATCTAATGGATCGACAATTTGTTTACATCCATTCTCACGGCTAATCTTTAGTTTGCAATGCAATTGAAGTTCACTTAGAATCTAAACATTCATGGCATGGCATACATAGCATAGTGTTCATTTATGACATACATTCATATAAGTATAAATTGATAGAGGCATTTTCACAAACACAAGACAAACATTTTATAGTGATTCGACAATGTGTCTACATCTACTCCCAAGATTCCTACTTAGGAATTAGGTATTCACTATCGATATTTATGGTTCACCTCAAACCTTTTACATAGAATTTATATACCTAGGTTAAATACTAAAACCTTAAGATCGAAGGAACGCATCATCTCGAAATTGTGAGTTTTGTTCATCAAAAACTCACGAATCTCTACTTTTGTCAAGAATCGATTCTAACAAGAACTTGATTTTTGATCGCTAAACCAAGTAATCACATACATATATTTTTTTAAAATTAAAAACAAAATCAAAGACTCACTCAACTCTACAAGATTCGTCAATGGAGATCTTTAGTTCTTCAAGTCCTTGAGCTCGCAAGTACTTCTTGATAGTTGGAAATCAAACTTTCAAGTTCATTAACTCCTTGTGATTACTCGTACCATCGTCTCATTTTTCTCCTTGCTCTATAAATATCCAATGTGTGTGCAAGGTGAGGTTTGATGGCTGGAGAGGGATCAAGTGAGAAGTCTAGGAAGGTTGAAAAGCTTCACCTAAGTTAGACTCTCATGAGAATATATAAGACTCAAAATATGGAGAGATGAGAAACAATCTTCTCTAGAGTTTGATACAAAGGAAGGGCATAGGTTGAATGGAGTTTCAGCTAAGATTTGGACCTTCCAAAGTGTAGAAAAAACTCTCTTGACGAGAGATGGGAGAGCACAAGTTCTCTAGGGATCAATCCAAGTGAGAAATGAGCTAAAAATTACTTTTTAAAGTTATTTTTGAATCTCTAACGGCTGTAATGGTAGGATCGAGCTTCAAAGGTCTCCTATCGTGCCTAAATGGCAGTTGCTGCTAGTCTTACCATGTTTGAAAATAGTGCCACCGTGCAAATTACAGAAATGCCATTAAGGGTGTATTTTGGCCATATATTTCAAATGGTAAGTCCGTTTCGCATGCCATTTGGGTAGATGATAGATCTTACTGTGTAGAACATCCCCGAACTACCACCAAAGATCGGATCATGGAATAAATGGATGCAATGATCAAAATACCCATTTTACCTTTTCAATTCAAATCTAACTTTTAGAAAAGTTAGTACCGAAACGGTTCAAAGGTGTACTAGATATTACCTATATAACGCCACCTATAAAACTCAAAGGATAGAAAATAGGTTTAGGGTGATCAAATCTTTAATGTCCCCTTTATGATCATTTTCGATTTTCGAAAAGTCTAATAAGAGAACGGGTCAAAGAACGAGTTTTTCTAGAACAAGTTTTTCTAATTACTACGGGTTGACCTATCACTCATCCATATGTTGGGGAAAGGCCTTAGGTAGTCTCATTACCTTTTGGGATTCGTGTGCACACATTGGAGATTTTTGTCGAGACACGTGCGATTGAGTAGTTTTATCGGAGTCTTCAATGGTAAATTGATCCGACACTCAACATATGTCTTGTAATTGAAAAAAAAAATGGAATTAACAATCTCTTCCTTTTTCAATTATGAGACAAAATCCTAAAATAGACCCAAAAAATTGGAAAACATTCCCAGAATAATCAACACGACTACACCCGATTAGAATCTTATAAAAGTGTTTAAAAATAAAAACCTAAGATTCTAACTACTTCTCTCCCCTTGATTGTTTTACCTATAAAAGCCAATTGAGACAGTACATACGGGTGGAAACAACATTTTTCCTTTTTTTATTAGTATTTGATAAAGGGCGTAATCAACTCAATGTCGATACAAAATATATACAAATAAGTACAGGGGAAATATTTATGTACATAATTAATATGATTATCAGAGCGAAATGCATGACAGAAGCAATCATAGACATGCCAATGATAGTATGACTAGTAAGCGTGGGCATGGCATGATAATTTACAAAATAAATATATAACTAAATAGAATAGTGTCAGAACATGCATATGAGCGTGTAAAACAGAAGATATGCAAATAATCAATCCATAAGCACACGAAGCAGTTGTAAAATATTTTACTATAAAGGAACAATTGTATGAAAAATAAATGCCACAATGATTTAACAATTAAAACATTAGAATAACATGCTAACAAGATAATAAAATATGAAAATAAAAGCATAGTAATTGTAGCATGATAAATGTGTGAGAAGATTTAAAGAAATACCAATATGAATATTCATACGAGACAGTTAAACATCACATGAATTGTGCCACGTGACTATATTTGGTCATTATGCTTACCAAATAATTTTAAATATGATAAATAAGTGTAAGACAATCAAGTTTGGGAGCACAAGAGGTGAACATAACACATGAGGAAATCAAAAGTGACCCAAATCATAGTTTTGAATGTGTTACCGGTTCTATCGTGTCTTGCCGGGCTTTCAGGACGATCTTACCTTATCATGCCATGTCTAACCATGGAGAAAAAAATTGCAAGTTATTTTTTTTATAATTTTTTTTGGGTTCCTCATAGTGTTTACATATGGAAAATACTATGGAGCATCTTCTAATTTCTTTGAATAAGACTAGAAAATTTTTACCAAAATGTACTTATACGGGAATTGGTCAAAAATTGAGAGGAGAAAAAATTCGCAGAAATTTGCCAATGAAGGCGGCAATGGCGTGAGAACTAACTTATGATGGGTCTAGGAACCCAAATCTACCAATTTTCATAAGTTTTAGAATGTTCAAACGACGGTGAATTTTTTACCGACATAGAATGAGTCAAAACCTCAAGTTTGTCTATAAAAACATAGAATGAGTCTAAGTACTCAAATATCTGCCAATTTTGATTCAAATTTGATGGACCAACGGAGTTCTGTGGTGCACACAAGTATCTGGTCAACTTTTCACTCAGAGCAAAGAGGCTCCATCATCCTTAAATGGTCTCATTTTAAGAACAGTGTAAGGATACATATATCCAAATTTACTAATAAACATGTTTTTAAAATAAGATGAATTTCTGGACACCGTGGCTACATTAACTCCAACAATGTGAAAGTTTCTATAAAAATAAAAATTCACGAAAATAAGGTCTGAGCTTCAGATATACCAATAAAAGTACACATATTTGGGAGTCTCGAACTCAAACCAAGTTTTATGTTAGAGAACAAAAAATCTTTTCAATCCTCGAATGAGTTTATTTTAGAACAAATATGGGTCTATGATTCTAAATTTTCTTAAAGAAACTTGTTCGAATAATAGAACATAATTTCAGAAGAATAACAAATACTGCTCACTCAAATTTATCGATTTGGATCAACTTATGAGCTTTTGGATTCAAGAGTGAATGTCTCCAATAGCCGTGAAGTTTTGACATAAGGGATGGAAACAACTATGGGAAAGAGATAGGAAATACTTCCTTATCATTTATCGTCGAATTAGTAGATCCCTGTGTCCTCTATTAGTTGATCATCAACCATAACATTGATGGACTATTGAATGAAGTAGGTTATATGATTGATGACTCAAAAAAGACAATTATGAATATATCAACATATAGCCTTGCCATTTCTCAAGTAAACCTTTTCCAAGTATTCATGGTCTCTAAAGAGTATAACATTTGTTGTTAAAGACCTTGAAAAACTTGATACTAGAAGGAAAACTGTTCCATAGTTCATTGGTTGTTAATCAGCCCTGCTCTAAGATATACAAATGGATAAGGTATCAAGCAGTGTTTGTAACCTTGGCTCCCAAATTTTACTATGAAGCATAGCAAGCCATTTCCTGCAGAACAGAGTTGATCCTCTCAACAACTTCATAATGCTAAAGGATCTTTAGAGCTGAAAATTTATGTTGCATCTTGCAATTATCACATAATATAGTAAGTTAAGTATTCTCAAACTCTTTACCATGATCACTTCAGATCTGTCCAATAATGGACTCTAATTTTTGTTTGAAATTACTTAATGATGTTCTTGAAACCATCAAATGTATCAATTTTTTTTCAAGAATGCAACCTAACAAAATTTGGAATGGTCATCTACCACTAGAAAAAATTGTCTTCCACCTCTTAGAATTTGAACTATTGTAGGATCTATAAGATCCATGTGAAATAATGCTAGAGGATTTGAGGCAGCTAGAACATTTATCTTTTTGTGGGTACTACAAACTTGTTTATCAATATGACACTTCCCTCACAAATTTTTCTAATTTTATTGCCTAGCATAGGAAACCTCTAACTAATATTTTTGAAACATGTCGAGACAGGTTCTTGTAGTGAACATGGTCAATATGGTGGTTTTTTCGATATCTTTGATAACATAACAGTCATCGAATGTGCAAAGACCTATCATAATTAATTTCCTATCAATATGTGAGATCTCATACACCTAACGGTTGACACTCACCAATTGTTCTCTGTCGTACATTTGAGATATGCTGAGGAGGTTATATTTCAACACATCCACAAAGAGGACAATTTCAACCTTGGGCATCCCTGATCCACTAACTATGTCACACCCAATAATCCTAGTGATACAACTATCAAAGATGATAGAGCCTCAATTAAACTCTACCAAGTAATTGAACTGGGTTTGGGCACTGGTATTGTGTTTGGAGTGACCGCTATCCAATTTCCATTGTGTGAAATTTCTTACCTTAAGAAAGGTGTAAATCACGAGATACTAGTTATCCCTAGATTTAATTTTTCAGTTCAAAATTGATTTTCAGGATAAGATATTATTTTTAGGAGGAGAAGGGATTTAACTATAAAGCTCAGAATTCTCTTTCCTTAGTGAGTTTTAAGTAGGGGACCTACTTTCCTTTGGTGACCATGATCTTGAATAAGTCCCTCACAAAATTGTCCACTTTAGGAGGTAAAGAATTCCTCACTTCCTTGGACTTGGATGGCTCTTCTTACTCCACAGATGATTCAACTTTCTGTAAAGGAGTTATCCTAACCCATGCAACTTTTACTCTACCACTGAAGATATACCAATAGAAATTAGGGTGTTTCTAGAGTAAATGGTCTTGAGTTCAAATTTAATGTGACCGATTTTTTCACAAAAGTTGCAGGTGATTTCTTTCTTGTAGTGTTTCTTTAAGAAGAACAATCTTATATTCAAGATCAAAAATCGAAATCTGAATTATATATATCCAAGATTAAAATCAAAATCAAAATCTAAATTTCATATTTAATATTGAAAATTGAAAATATGAATTACATATATTCAAAATCAAAATCTGAATTTCATATATTCAAGATCAAAATTGAAATCTAAATTACATATCCAATATTGAAAATTGAAAATCTGAATTACATATATTCAAGATCAAAATCGAAATTTGAATTTCATATGTTTATGATCAAAACCGAAATCCAAATTACATATCCAATATTGAAAACCAAAAATCTGAATTAAATATTCAAAATTGGAAAATCAAAAATCTAAATCATTGTTCAAGATTGAAAAATTGAAAATCAGAAATATATATACATGGTTGAAAATCGAAAATCAGAAATATATATTCATGATTGAAAAATCAAAAATCAGAAATATATATTCATAATTGAAAATTGAAAATCAAAAATATATATTCAATATTGAAATCAAAAATCTGAATTGTTGTTCAAAATTGAAAATTTGAATTACATATTTAGTATTGAAAATCGAAAATCTTAATTGTATATTCAATACAATCAAAAGAGAAAAATGAAAAAAATAATAATAATTATGACAACTATCATGCATGAATAGTTTTTTAATCCATGATATAAAGAATCAAGAAACCTAATGCTCTGATACCACATGTTAGATTGTTAACATAAAAAATCTTCAACATAACCATTAATCTATTATTCTCAGTAGGATCTAGAATCATGCATATATCTTAAGAACTTATTCATATTGCTAAGAATCAAAGTTAGAGTACTTACCTTGCGCTATAATCAAAATCGTTAATCCAAGATTTGTTGGTGATGTGTATAGACACCCCATTTTTGCACTCGCCTGATTAATCAACTCGTCAACCCGATCACAATGATTCTCAATAATGGATGTGTAATCCATTGCTTTATTTTGTTACCAGATGTGTTTCAGAAATTCGGATGAGGTATCTCGAACTGATAAAACTGTAGAAACCACGCTACGCTAGGAAAATACGACTCCAGAAACATATAAATCATCATCTTGCAGACCCAAAAAGAAGTTTCATGATAAAAATTACTAAAAAATGACAAAATTACCAAAAGACCCCTAACATCAAAACAACCCTAGAACCTATGTTACGCTTAGGAAAACTCGTTCGAACACATAAAATAACAAATCGGAACTAAATAAATTATTTCACCAATTTTCACAAAATTTGACAAAATTACGAAAATGCCCCTCATAAAGTTCACGATCATTTCACACAAAAAATTTCATAAATGACATAAACCAATAGTTCAATTGAATTTCTTACGAAAAATCGATTCTAAAATATCCTAGAACATTAAAAACTGACTTAAAACGTGAAAAGTCCTCTCTAGGGGCAAAACGGTAATTTTTCAATTTTCATAATTAAAAATTTTAAAATTAATAAATAAAATATTAAATAATTAAAGTGAAACATTAATGAAATTAATTTAAAATTTTAAATTAAAAAAATCGATTAATCGGACTTTCAAGTAAAATTGTTGAGGGTTCGTGAGATATTTCTTTAAGGACCCCTCCATTTGGGGGTCCAAAGAATTAAAGATATAATAGAGGGGGGTTCTCCAAAAATTTAAAGTCAATCAAGCAAGACTAAAGTTAAGGTATTAAAGTCAATCAAGTGAGACTAAAATCAAAATTAAAGTCAATTAAGCAAGACTGAAGTCAGGATATTAAAAGTCAATCAATTAAGACTAAAGTCAAAATATTAAAAGTCAATCAAAAAAGACCAAAAGTCAAAAATTATAATAGAATTCTAATTAAATAATAATTCTATTTAATAGAGTTCTAACTAAAACACAACTCCACCTAAAATAATTCTAATTAAAACACAATTCTACCTAAAACAAGTCTAACTAAAACACAACTAATTAAGAGAACTCTAATTAAACACTAACTCTATCCAAATCAACCCTTAAAAAATTCTATAAATAGAGGTGCTCACACCCTATTTTCAGATAAAATCATAAATCCTAAGAGAAGTAGGTCCAAAAGCCCCCATAGCCTCCCATAAACCTTAGTTTTGGAGTCCCAACTCCTTACATAACGTCCCTTCTTCGATTTTAGCCTAAAAAATACCTAAATGCCCTCCAAAAACGCTTCAAAATCCATTAACAAACTCGAAGAATTCAGATCCAAGAAAGAAGAGATACCTTGCCTCGGAGATCGAAAATCAAATCCGGAGACAGAACGGAGCAAGAAGTACGGTACAAGGAGCAATTTTTGTCGGATCTGAGGGAACAAAGTCTTTGCTATCGGAAAGGTATAACTTTTTATTTATATTTATTTATTTTATTATCTAGTTTTTTTTAGCAATGTAACTTATTTGGGAAAATTAGTAGAGATCGATTTTGGCCGGGCGGGGTTGGTGCCTAACACCTTCCAACCCCGTAACATGATCCCCGAATTCAGTTTTTTCTGTTCTAGATTAGTCCTTTATCTGTTTAGAGTCATTGATTGGTTCCTAGACCGTAATAACTAGGTGGCGACTCCCAAACCACAAGGGTCAAAAGTGGATCCGTGCACCAAACGGATCTAGGGCGCTTTCAGTGGCGACTCCACTGGGGACATTAAGGATCAGACTTGAAAAACCTCAAGTGTGGGAACATTGCCAATAACTTAATTTTTATTTTATTTGATTCTATTTAATTTTTAGTTAGTTTTTATTTATTGTTCGTTTATGTGTTTTTTTATATATTTGTGAGTCCAATCATTAATTTCGGTTCACTGTTGAGTACGTTAATCTGGCATATATTATTTTTTTATAATTCAATCGAGAGTCACTTAGGGTGACTTTAAATAATAATACCAAATTTCAACGGATAAGTTTGTTGAGGATGGAATGATGATCATTGAGGATGGAATAATGAAACGAAAGGGATTTTGTTTTTGGTTATTCTTCTTTTTGGGGTATGTCGATCCATTTTTGGCTAACGAAAGATTTTTTTTAAAGAAACATGGTGGATACGTTGTTTGATAACATTTTTTAAAGAGAGAAATTTTTTCGTCTTTATCAGTTGTTTTTTTTTTACTTACTACTTAGGTTTTTTTTTAGTAGACAAGACATGCTGTTCATTGACATCATATAGAATTTCAAAAAAAAAAAAAAAAATTTTGAACTTCTGCCGGCAGGAGCTTTTGGTGGTGTGTCCCCAGTACAATCAACTAATGATTTCGATGGGGTGCTGTTAGTAGAAAAGCCTTTTTTACTTAATTCTTTTTCACCCCTTTTAAGATAGTTTTTTTAAAAAGGAATCCATCATCTTCTTACCCAGTTGGTTCTATCGGCTGCAACAGAGAAATCGACTCCTCAAGGGTTTCAAACCCGTATTTTTTGGTTTGCGAAACTCGAACGATCTAAAGCTTGGACGTTTGAGCTTGCTTTCGATCTCATGCCATATTCTAAACGATTTTCAGCTACATTCGTTGTGTTTTCAACAGATACCAATTTGACTCGCTTGAGTCTTTGGCCTGTTCTCTCGATTCTGTGGAACCTTCCACTCTAATTGGTTTTAAGGCTTTAATGTTTGGAGAAATTTTTTCTGATCTCATCCAATTTATAGACGCGAGATTTCGAATGATCGAACCTAACCAATCTTGAAGGTTTCCTGGTGAAATCGATGTTTTTTTTGGCTGTTTTAGAAATGCAGAGTTTTGCCGATTCGATCGGTAAGGAGTCTTAAGGAATGGCCGGATCTTGCAAGTTCAAAACATAAAAAGAACCTGCCACTACTTTAAACTAGTGGATACGTTGTTCTCATCGATACCTTCTTTGTGAGGAAACTCACCACAAGAGACCTTGTAAACGTCCCAAGTCTCTCCTTCTTCTCCCAACATTCCCATAAACACACCCACATACCCTCCATACTTCTTCTTCACGTACTCTGAATCTTCTGCGCAGAGTAGAACGCCAAATCTCTTCGCACTCATTGACAAATTCTTCTCTCTTCCTCTCTCTCTCTCTCCCTCTCTCTCTCTCTCTTGAGATTGAGATTTTGTGAGAGAGACCGCTCTGCTCTACCCTACTCTAGTGCTTAATGCTTCTGTCTATTCCTTCTCTATCTTCATTTCAAGGGGAACAATTGGACATTTTTGGATAAATTACACTTTCACCCCTATGGTTTACTGCAATTCCATATCATTCCCCTGACGATTTGACAATCGCACTTACCTCCCCCTGTAATGATTTAATGACTCCACTTACCCCTCCTTCCATCTATTTGCTATTAGCCAAATAATTAAGAAATTAATTTTACTTTACTTTTTAATACAAATTTCCTTGACTTTTTAAGACCAATATGACTTCTTAAGACTAGTTGTCATAATCGGACTCCCCCCATGTAGTATACTCAAAATTCTCTTTTGATGTGGCATGGACTACGATCATACATTTATTTACCTCGGGATAGACATCTACAAATCCCCTTAGATACGTGTAGTTGTGTATCTCTAAGGGGAAAATATCTATGATCTAGCACATGCCAGATCTTGACATGGCAAATATTGGTGGTTTTGTTTAATTTTTTTTTTTTTTTTTATATATAGTTTTTTTTTAAGAGAAAAATGTGTTCTTTTAATTTTTTTTAAATGATTTTTATTGCTTGATGAAAGTTGATTTGTTTTCTAAAAATGTTTCATTGTTTTTTTTTTTTTTCTCTTTCAATTTGTTTAAAGATCATCGTAACCTCTCATCCCAACGATTCTCACTTCATTCTTAATTCAATATCCTCAGAAATATCAATTTGGCTAGGGTCACCCCAAAATAACCCTTGATTGGAATGTATAAAAAAAATGTATATCAGGATTAGATTGCATGTTTGATTTAAAAATCGAACCTGATTTCATGATTGCTTATCTAGCGTGCCATAATATTGATTGATAGATATGTTTGACATGACTGTTTTAATCTTAATTGCGATATAATGTGTTTTGTATACCTTGATTAATATTCATGTGGTATTAATTTTATGATGGTTTGTTTCGGTCCATGGGCCCATTTTGTTTGAAAAAAGCCCCGGGCACACCCCACCCTGTTTTGCACATACCACATGCACGTTTACTGTTTTACCCACTTACACGTCTCATATAGCCAACGTGGCACTAGTGCGTGGCACGGTCTCTTCGGAGATGCGACGTCATTCATGAAAACCACAACTCCAGTCACGTACCTTAGGGTATATCAAACTGGGGTATTGATACCGTCTGATCAGGTGATTCTGAAAAGTATATTGATGCACCCAGGCTAGAACGACCTGAGCCTTTAACCTATTATAAGCCACACAGTCACATGTTCTGATTGCTAACGTAGTATTAGTACGTGGTCGGTCCCCTCGTGGGATGCCAAACCATTTATGAAAACTACAACTCTTAACTCGTACCCATAGGTATAAAAGATAATTTAAGTATATCAATTGCACTTCTTGGTCAAAACCAGTGCCTAAACAAGATCTTGCCCCACTGTACCCTACTGTATGAGGGGGATAGACTACGTCTATTCTAGACGAGAGGTATTTAAGTGGGCCCTTGTTCAGCATTGTGCGCCACCTCTCAACTGGAGATCAAACTGGCTGTTTTTGGCTTTAGAGAAGTGAATTGAGGTTTTAGATTATCGCCTATACGGTATATCAAACCAAGTCACCACGTATCGAAAGGTATATAGATGTGCTTGGACAAGGGTGGCCAGATAAAAATGCATTGCATGTAGTAAGCTTAGAGTCTAGAAACCTTCCCTGTAGGTCACGACTCGAACTTATCGTAGGTGTTCCCGGGTTGCTCTATTTAATCCAACCAAAAGGTAAGTGGGTGGACCGGTCCACACCACTCCAATCAAACCCGTAATATCGGTCCAACCTAATAAACTTAATTGGTGAGACATGCTGGTCAATATCAAGTTAAACCAATTAGGTCAATTGGTAAATGGATCTTATGGATCAGTATATGGATCGATTGAACTAATTGGCTTAAAATATTGGATGGAGTGATGCAAGTAAAATATTCAGATCCATTGGGTCGAACCGGCTCAAACTTAAATGGGTACATAGTCTCAATCACCTTGCATCGGCTAGTTTGATTCAATAAACTGAATATTACATACTTAACAAGATCAGTAAATCATATTTCTTGATCGAAATATTTCATTGATTAGAGATTTTGAATCTAGGGGTTAACTTAACCCATGCTATCAAGAAAAACCTCTATTTATTAAAAGTCTAGGGTCCGTAACTAGTAATCCATCTTTGAGGGGGTTTTCAGGATTATCATTGCACCCAAACTCAAGCGTCCACCTCTTAGTTGGAGTCGTAAGTCCAGTCGGTTAGAACGAACGTTGGTACCAAGTCAACAGGCAGAAATGGCTTCAGAATCTGAGCTCACAGAAATCCGTAAGATTTTGGTAGCCTTTGCCAATGATATCAACAGTATAAAGGGCAAAGTTGAAGTCTTATAACAGACCTCGGAATCAACAGGCAATCCCCTAGATGACCCAAAAGGAAAGAAAGTAGAAGAGAAACGTCCATATGAAGTCTTCGAACCCGATGGAGACGAAAAGTATGTTGATGAGAATTCAGTGTTAGCCAACAGAATGTCTCAACTGAAGTTAGCTCTGAAGAATATAAAGGGTATCGATGAAATCGCAGTAGGCATTGAAGTCCTAAACAGCATCCCTAGAATTTATTTGTCAGAGAAGTTTGTAATACCCGAAATGGACAAGTTCAGTGGGGTAGGTTGTGCAAAAATGCATCTTAAGGTGTATGTTACTAACATGCGCATTATGGGACTTAGTGATGAACAGATGACATTGCTATTTCAGATAACTCTATCCGGGTCAGCTTTGCGATGGTTGATGTCTCAAGACCCAACTATAGTAGGTACATGGGAGAACATGTCAAAAGCTTTCTGGCATCAGTATAAATACAATACCGAGATTGAGACTTCAAGAAGGGATTTGGAGGCAACTAAACAGAAGAATGGGGAAACATTTACTGACTTCATCGGTCGTTGGAGGGCCAAGGCTGCACAAATATGGGATAGACCTTCAGAGAAAGAACAAGTGGCTATTATTTTAAAAAACCTCTCGCAAGGGTATGCCCGACATCTAGTCTCCCAATACCTTCCTACATTCGAGTCTCTATTGCAAGCTAGTAGCCAATTGGAAGATGCTTTCGCTTCCAGAATCCTTTCTAATGCTTCTGAGAATAAGTTTAAAAAGCCTTTCACCAATTCCAAGCCTAGTGCTGATCACACCTATGTAGCCAATACGTCTACTCCACCCGTCCAATCTACTATCCTGCCTAATAACCAACTTAATCCTAATCAACCTTGACTACGTAGAAAATTCACCAATCTTGGTATGCCTTTGAGCATTGTCTTTCAAAAATTATTAACTAAAGGGCTCATTGCACCTCTCCAACCCCGACCTTTACCAAATCCACTCCCCACTTATCACAATCCCTACCTATTTTGTGAGTTTCACCAAAATTCCAGTCATCTTACTGATCGTTGTGTCGCTCTTCGTCATATAGTTCAAGACCTCATTGATGCCAAAAAAGTTATTGTCCCTGCCCCTGAGCAGCCAAATGTTACTACCAACCCTCTACCCATTTACCAACCTCCTTAGACTTTGAACATGGTATCCAATACTCAATTCTCATTTGACCCAATCATTCTCATCTGATCAGTCAATCATAAACATCCTAGCCCTCCTCTTACCAAAGTAAAGGTCCCTAATGAGGTTTTCACCACCAAATGCAGTCTTGGCCAAGAGAGAAGAAGTAAGTCTGAATAATGCAAAGAATCTGAAGAAAAAGACTCAGTCTGACCGCTTGGAAATAGTTTCTCGAGTTCTCAATCTGTAATCAAGCCTGTTTGGGTAATTGTCTTTAGTTGTTTATGAGTCTTGAGTTCGGTTCTTTCTATCAATCCAATAGTCAAGTTTGTCTTTTTATTTCTTATTTTGTTCTAGTCAAGTTAGTTTGTCGAGTCTGCAATGGTGTCAGTCACCCTATCTAAATTTAATTGAATAAAGAAAATTTTTGAATACCTTGAGCGCATTAACGAATAAACTATTAATCTGGCTTCAAGGATAGCTTTCTTTCTTGAACAAGAAGATAAGGTTTAGGCTCAACTTTTAATCAAGAAAACAAAGGTCTTTGACCTCGGAACAGAAACTAATTCCTAAAGACATTTGAGTAGAAACCATCCTATCTCTAGAGGAACACGAAGAGATAATGAATTTACTCAGAAATTTCAAAAGACTTGTTTACGTGGTCTGATGAGGATATGTTAGGTGCAAGCTTGGGTGTTGTTCGACATGTAATAGATACTTGCTCGATGAACTGAAAACACCAACCAGATCAAAGAAGATGTTACAAAACGTTTCAATATTGTCCTCATGCAGCTATCATAAGTCAATACAGGGTACCTTTGGGATTGATATCTGATAACAGGCCACACTTCAAAGTCAAGGATTACTTTGTCTTCAAAGTTCAAGATCCGACATCATCTCCCCACCGTCCTCAGATTAATGGAGTGGTCGAAGCAAATAGCTAATAAGAGTCTCAAAATAATCATCGTGAAAATGTGTTGATCGCACCGGGAATGGTCAGAGAAGCTGTCATTCACACTGGGGGCATATTGTACTTCAATACAGTCTTCCACTGGAGTCATTCCCTATTCTCTAGTGTATGATATGGAAGTAGTCTCACCAGTTGAAATGGAGATCCGGTATATCAAGGACTTGATGAAAAGAAAATTGTTAGAAACAAACTGAGTCCGACATCAGTACAAAGAACTGAACCTGACTAAAGAGAATAACCTAAAAGCTTTGTACCACGTGTAGGCTTATCAAAGAAGGGTTGCCCGCGCGTTTGACAAAAAGATCAAGGCCCGTCACTTATAAGTCGGAGATTTGGTACTCAAAGAGAATCAGACACTTATTTTTGACCTCAGAGGAAAGTTCAAACCTAATTGGGGAGATCTGTTTATCATAAAAATTATTACCTGGAAAAGCTGTCAGACTTCAAGACCATAATGAAATAGAACTATCAGAGTCAACCAACTTTGACCAGATCAAACGGTACTACATTTAAGGAGGCCATCTTTGGTCGAATCAATTTTTTTTACTACCTAGTTCAATATCTCATTTCTCAGTCTTTTGCAACCTTTTCAAAAAAAAAAATATATATATATATATATATACCTTTTTTCTTTCTCAGCCCAATCACCTAACCCAGGGGAGGGAAAAATTCGAACTACGTTTTAGTCTGATCTCAAAATTCTGGGGTACGTAGGCAACCTGAGAAATTACTTCAGGCCCGACCACATCAAAATAATAAAAAAAAATAGATTCCTTGACAAAAAAAATCTAAAAAGAAAAAGAAATATTGTCAGAGTGGGGAAGACCATTCAAGAAAAAATAAAATAATTTAAAAGGAAAATGCCACACAAGGGGCATTTGGGTTTTTGAGCCTCAAGATTCCCTTCTTTTTATACCTAGTCCTAAGCCTACCCATAAAAGTCCTCCTAAGTACTGTGCAAAAAAGTTAAGGAAGGTAGTAAATCTGATCAGATAGTAACTCCAGAAGTTTAGAATATAAAAAAAGTAGTAAGCCTGCTAAGTTGAAAACCCGAAAAGGACGACTTAGGCAAAAATTAAGGCAAGCTCGCGAGGTTAAAAATTTGAAAGGATGACCTTGACAAAAATCAAAGCAAGGAAAAAAGAAAAAATTGTAAGCTCGCTAGATCGAAAACCTAAAAAGGCGATCTAGGCAAAAGTTAGAGCATGCTCGCTAGATTGAAAACCTGAATAGGCAATCTGGGCAAAACTTAGAGCTATCAAAAAATAAAAGAAAATCTCCGTTGAGTTGAGAAGTTGAAAATGTAGCCCGAACCGAAATATTAGAAGTCTGAATGATCAAGTTTCAATACCCAGTTTGAACCAAATATAGACTCAGTGGATACAAGTATCTTGTCTATAATTGATCTGAAGAGTTTCATGTCCTTAAGTGAACCTACGGGGAGAAAGAACAAATTCTATGATGAATTTCAGAAAGAAATATTTTGTTCCAATTTCTTTGAGCCTGACTCAAAATCTTCAATATAAAAAGTCAAAATTAAAAGTTAAACATTTATTGCGCTTGCGGTAATCAAGGATTTCAAACTTTCATAACAAGGGCACTTCCTTTTTCTAAAGAGTACAGTTTCCCCCCTTACACTAAGGGCATGTATTTTCAAATTATGTTCAATTATCCCCAGTGCAATGTTCTTTGTCAAACTAGGGGCATTTTTGTTCTGATGCCTGGTCAATTCCAACCCCAAAGCATAAGGTTAACTTTGAATTAAAGGTTACCCTCATGATAGCAATTTTGAAAACTCCTCAGATTCAAAGAGAGTTAAAATGTTTACTGGACCTTCATAAAATTCAACTTTTTATTAAAAAAAAATCAAATGCGAGGTTAATCTCCCATTTGTTCCCTCAAAGCTTAGTTCATTATTCTTGCACCCTGGACAGGTAGAATAAAATTTCCAAAAAAAAAATTAGTTCATTACTCTTTCATCCTGGGTAGGTAGAGTAGAACTTCCCAAAAAAAATTAGTTCATTACTCTTTCACTCCGAGTAGGTAGAGTAGAACTTTTTTAAAAAAAAATAGTTTATTACTCTTTCACCCTAGGCAGGTAGAGTAGGACTCCCAAAACAATTAGTTCATTACTCTTTCACTCCGAGTAGGTAGAGTAGAACTTCCCAAAATAATTAGTTCATTACTCTTTCACCCTGGGCAGGTAGAGTAGGACTCTCAAAAAGCTTAGTTCATTACTCTTTCACTCCGAGTAGGTATAGTAGAACTTCCAAAAAAAAATTAGTTCATTACTCTTTCACTCCGAGTAGGTAGAGTAGAACTTCCAAAAAAAAATTAGTTTATTACTCTTTCACCCTGGGCAGGTAGAATAGGACTCCCAAAACAATTAGTTCATTACTCTTTCACTCCGAGTAGGTAGAATAGAACTTCCCAAAATAATTAGTTCATTACTCTTTCACCCTGGGCAGGTAGAGTAGGACTCTCAAAAAGCTTAGTTCATTACTCTTTCACTCCGAGTAAGTAGAGTAGAACTTCCCAAAATAATTAGTTCATTGCTCTTTCACCCTGGGCAGGTAGAGTAGGACTCTCAAAAAGCTTAGTTCATTACTTTTTCACTCCAAGTAGGTAGAGTAGAACTTTCCAAAAAAAAAAATTAGTTCATTACTCTTTCACCTTGGGCAGGTAGAGTAGGACTCCCAAAAAAATTAGTTCATTACTCTTTCACTCCGAGTAGGTAGAATAGAACTTCTCAAAAAAAATTAGTTCATTACTCTTTTACCCTGGGTAGGTAGAGTAGGACTTTCAAAAAATTAGTTTATTACTCGTTCACTTAGGGTAGGTAGAGGAAGACATTCAAAATTTGCTTAGATTATGCTCACTTTGCTCAAATTATGCTCAGTTTATGCTCAGATTATGCTTAGTTTTTTTTCTCAATTTTTACTCAGTTTCACACAGTGCACACACTTGTACATTTGCACTTATCAGTCAAGGAGAATTTTTGAAAATTCAAGGATTTGACACTATCAGTGAGAGCTCACGCTCAAGGACCTGACAACCTTTTAATTCGGGGAGAGCTTTACCCTCAAAGATCCGAACACCCCGACGAATTGCTAAATCAGGTTGCAAAATGAACTATCACTAGCTTTGGCATTCAGATATTGCACTATCTACCAAAATAGATTTGCTATCTAGTTTGCTTCAACCCTCTGCCAAAGAGGGGCATCTGTAGATACCCCTTTTTGCACTTGTCTGATTAATCAACTCGTCAATCCGATCACAATGATTCCCAATGATGGATGTGTATTCCATTACTTTATTTTGTTACCAGATGTGTTTCAGAAATCCAGATGAGGTATCTCGAACTGATAAAACTGTAGAAACCACGCTACGCTAGAAAAATACGACTCCAGAAACATAGAAATCATCATCTTGCAGACTCAAAAAGAAGCTTCACGATAAAAATCACTAAAAATGATCAAATTATCAAAATACCCCTAACATCAAAACAACCCTAGAGCCTACGCTACGCTTAGGAAAACTCTTTCGAACACATAAATAACAAATCGGAACTAAATAAATCATTTCACCAATTTTCACAAATTGTGACAAAATTACGAAAATGCCCCTCATAAAGTTCACTATCATTTCACACAAAAAAATTCATAAATGACACAAACCAATAGTTCCATTGAATTCCTTACGAAAAAATCGATTCTAAAACATCCTAGAACATTAAAAATCGACTTAAAACGTGAAAAGTCCTCTCCGGGGGCAAAACAGTAATTTCACAATTTTAATAATTAAAAATTTCAAAATTAATAAATAAAATATTAAATAATTAAAGTAAACATTAATGAAATTAATTTAAAATTTTGAATTAAAAAAATCGATCAATCAGACTTTCAAGTAAAATTGTTGAGGGTTCGTGAGATATTTTTTTAAAGACCCCTCCATTTGGGGGTCCAAAGAATTAAAGATATAATAGAGGGGGGGTTCTCCAAAAATTTAAAGTCAATCAAGCAAGACTAAATTCAAGGTATTAAAGTCAATCAAGTGAGACTAAAGTCAAAATTAAAGTCAATTAAGCAAGACTGAAGTCAAGATATTAAAAGTCAATTAATTAAGACTAAAGTCAAAATATTAAAAGTCAATCAAAAAAGACCAAAAGTCAAAAATCATAATAGAATTCTAATTAAATAATAACTCTATTTAATAGAGTTCTAACTAAAACACAACTCCTCCTAAAATAATTCTAATTAAAACACAATTCTACCTAAAACAAGTCTAACTAAAACATAACTCTAATTAAACACTAACTCTATCCAAATCAACCCTTAAAAAATTCTATAAATAGAGGTGCTCACACCGTATTTTCAGATAAAATCATAAATCCTAAGAAAAGTAGGTTCAAAAGCCCCCTAACCTCCCATAAACCTTAGTTTTGGAGTCCCAACTCCTTACTTAACATCCCTTCTTCGATTTTAGCCTAAAAAACACCTAAGTACCCTCCAAAAACGCTTCAAAATCTATTAACAAACTCGAAGAATTCAGATCCAAGAAAGAAGAAATACCTTGCCTCGGAGATCGAACATCAAATCCGGAGACAGAACGGAGCAAGAAGTACGGTACAATGAGCAATTTTTGTCTGATCTGAGGGAACAAAGTCTTTGCTATTGGAAAAGTATAACTTTTTATTTATTTTTATTTATTTTATTATCTAGGTTTTTTTTAGCAATGTAACTTATTTGAAAAAATTAGTAAAGACCGGTTTTGGTCGGGCGGGGTTGGTGCCTAACACCTTCCAACCCCGTAACATGATCCCCGAATTCAGATTTTTCTGTTCTAGATTAGTCATTTATCTGTTTAGAGTCATTGATCAATTCCTAGACCGTAATAACTAGGTGGCGACTCCCCAACCTCAAGGGTCAAAAGCGGATTTGCTCACCCCACGGATCGAGGGCACTTTCAATGTGTCTTTCGCAATCCGCGTATTTGACAAACGAAGTACGCAAACCCCAATTCGTAAGTCCTTGAATTCTAGACTCACCTTCTCTCGCCTCTTTAGTAGGATCAGCTAGGGTTCTAGTGATTTATGGAGGTCATTATCTTTAAAACTTTATATGTTTGTGCGCCTCTCACTATCATTCTATTATGAGGTGCCAATTCTCTTTTATAGATGGAGACAAAGGGCCTAGAGTTCCTCTCTTAGTAAGATTCCTATTCATCAAGGTTTCTTACTAAACTTATAAGAGTAGTTTCTAATTCCAATGATATTGGAAATCCATTTCAATATTGATATCTTTAATTATAGAATCCTTGTGCAAGTAAACTACTAAAATCGCGAGGTCAATGAACCACATGATATTGAGTTCTAATACCCAAAACCTCACATTTTAAAGCCTTCCAGGACCTTATTCAGCACAAGTTTTAGCAGACCTCGATCATAGAAATTCAAGTTCAGCTACCCCCACAGCGCACTTACCCTCGACTTTGTACTCAACCCAATCACAACTTTGGATTTTTCTGAAGGGACCTCGTTAATTGGATTGGGTCTTAAAGGTTAGTCAAATATTTTTATTATTTTCAAATTTTTTTCGTCTAGTCAATTCGACACATAATTTTTTTTTCAATTCAGATAATCAACTCACTTTTTCAAAACATCTTATTTCAAAGTTTTTAAAGAATATTTTTTTATGGGTTAACTCAATTTTTACCTAATTTTAATACCTATCGAGTTAACTCATTGATTTTGGTATTTTTTTTCGAGTTATATCATACATTTTTTTGAACTATGTTCAGTTAGATCCCAAACGAAACTAATGTATGTATACAACCTAAGAAGTCACTTTAGGCCTGACCACAAAACAGAAAAAAAAAAAAAATTCTTCTCATTCCTTAGTTTGTAATTTTTTTTTGTTATTACAAGTTGTCTCGGTGACTTTTTGTATAATTTGACTTTTAACTTTACCTTGACCTTTGACCATAATCTTATAGTTAATTTTAGGTCTAATTTTGACCCCTAGTTTAACTTTAATCTTCACTTGTTGACCGTAGGATAGTTTTTTATCGTAGAAAAGATCGATCATCTCAATCGAGTTCAGTACCTAACACTTTCAAAACCTGTAATTTGACAATTTACCTATTGTCTTTATCGTAGACTGACTCAAATTCCATTTGGAGTCATTTTATGGTTCCTAAACCTAAACTAGGTGGTGACTCCCAAAAATCATATCCACAATCTCACGGATATGAGGGCGTTTTTAGACAAATTCTTCCCTTTTATAGTTTTTAATTTCAAAACCTAGAGATTCTTATCTTTTTTTATTTCTCTTTTCTTTCTATTTATCTTTTCTTTTTAATTAGCCGAACTAGGGGTAGGGTGTATTGAAGTTTCCATTTTTATGAAAGATCACGTGTTTATGAGGGGGCAATCCTACGCTTCTCACATTATGTGTAATCTCCTTAGAACTTTGATTGGTTCAATTTAGTCATTTCTCATCCATTGATCTTAAGGCTCGATGGTTTTAACTTGATTGGTTATTTAATTGGTTGATTCAATTGGTTAAAGTTTCTATGATTGGTTTAGTTACGATTGGCTTGATTGGTTAGAAATTTTGATTGATTGGGGATTGGATAGGAATTTAAAGATGAATTTTGTTCAACTTGATTAGAATTGATGGGGTTGGTTGGTTGATGATTTTTAAGTTTGATTGAACGTTAACTTTAATTCATTAAATGATTTTTAAGTCGACTATAATTGATTGATTAGTTTGATTGGAGGATTCAATTTGTTCATGATTCGATTAGTTCATAATGGATTTGAGTGGTTTGATGATTTGACGAATAATTGGATGAAAATTCTTACGATGGATTGATTTTTAAATTGATTAAAAGGTAATTGATTTTTAATTTGTGATTGGATTGATTGGCTTGAACTTTGCATCAATTTGTTCGATTGATATAATATTTTTAAGTTTTAATTAAGATTTGATTTTTTCGAATTTGAGGTTTTGATTTTGTGATTTTATGTGAACATATTTGTTATTTTATGTGAAGATGAGTTTCATTTCAAATAGATGAAAATCATTATTTTATGTGACAGAAAATGTCATTCAAAGTAAATGGTCGTCATTTTCTATACTAAATTTTGTCATTTTATTTTTATCATTTTATGTGATTAAAAGTGTCATTCCATGTAAATAAAAATTGTCATTTTATGTAAAGTTTCATCGCTTTAAGCGTAAGGTTTTCTAGATTTTACTTAGTTTTGTTACAAAATTTTATTTTTCTATCGAAGTGAAGTTTTTAAGCATAGGTTGAATGTCAGGGGAATTTTCGTAATTCTGTAATTTATTTAAATTTCAACATGAAATTTTTTTGGTCCCAATGTTATTATTTTTAAGTCCCAAGGTCCCATTTTCCTTACATTAGATCTAAGTTATTGAAAGGCGTGGCAATCATAATCATAAGATCTTGCTAAATCGAGTGTAGGGTATGATGATCTTAAGCATGCGTAATTTCTATGTTGAGCCTGCCAAGAAAGAGAGATATGAAATCACGAAAACTGGGAAGGGATTTGAGGGAATAAGAAGAAAGCTTCCCATAAGCTTTCGACTTCTTCGTAAATTCTACGCTCATCATTAGGAATCCACTCCAACCGAGTGACGAATTGTAGAATCAGACAGACGCAAAATGGGGTGTCTGTAGATACGAAGTATTATACCACCATTTTGCCCAAGGTAGCCAATTAACCCACTGAGAAGGTTGCTTGCTAGTAGAACACTGAAGATAAGTCTACAATATACGATCCATAACCTATGTTTGCCCATCAGTCTGAGGGTGGTAAGCTGAATTTCGACATTATGTTGTGCCTTGAAATTCAAAATAAGTCTCCCCGAACTTTTTACTGAAACTGGGTCTCTATCACTCACAATCGAGCATGTCATACCTTGGAGATAGGCAATATCCTGAATAAAAACTTGAGCAACCATAGAAGTTGAATACGAATAAGAAATTGTACTAAAGTGAGCATACTTAGAGAGTCAATCAACCACTACCATGAAAGAAGTCTTTTTAGCTGATTGAGGAAGGCCATTAATAAAATCCATAAAGATATCCTTCCAAATGCCATCGGGAATGGGCAACGGTTGAAGAAGACCTAAAGGAGCCAACATTTTTGCCTTGTTACATTGGTACACGTTACATTCAGCCATAAAAGTCTTAGTAGCCTTCTTGAGACCCTTCTAATAAAAATTGCAGGAAATTCCTTTGTAAGTATGCAAAACTCAGGAATGACCACCAATAGATGACCCATGAAATTCAGACAAAATTCGTGAACACCATAATGAAGAAGATGGGACGACAATCCTTCCTCGATAATGTAAAACCCTGCCTGCAAGAGTATAATGTGGGTTTGGAATGGAAGAATGATAAAGTCAAGCAATGATTGCGGCTATGCTAGGATTGTCGCGACACTCTTTTCCAATATCATTAATGCAATCGAAAATAGGAAAAGAAATAACAAAGTGTTCAACATCTTCCGCCTGTCTGGATAAGGCATCCGCTATCAATCCCTTTGCAATATAAAATCATATAATTGTATCCAAGGGCTTGGTTACCCATTTTTGTTGATCAAAAGGAGAAATTATTTAGTCTAAAAAATATTTAAGGCTACAATGATCAATGATAATCTTGAAATGTCGTCCTAAGAGATAAGTCCTACATTTGTTAACTGTGAAAACAATGGCCAACATTTCTTTGTCATATACTGAAAGATTAAGATTCTTACTAGATAAACATTTTCTCACAAAGGTCAATGGTCTTCCCTTTTACATAAGAACAACGCCAATCTCTTTGTCCCAAGCATCACATTCCAAGGTAAATTTTTTTGTGAAGTTTTGAAGAGAAAGTACAGGGGTAGAAATCATAGCTAGTTTCAAGTTCTCGAAGGCAAGGTCCAAAAAAAAAGTATCCTTTTTAAGCATGTTCATTAATGGAAACACAAAACGACCATAACCTTTAACGAATTTACGATAATACCCTATCAACCCAAGGAATCCTAGTAAAACTTTAATATTTTTTGGTTTTGGTCACTCAACCATACAACTGATTTTGTTTGGGTCGGCCTTTACTCCATTAGTTGAAATGATGTAGCCCAAATAACTAATAGAACTTTGAGTAGAGGAACACTTTGAGAGTTTCAAAAAAAGCTTGCGTTAACAAAGGCATCCGAAAATAGTAGCAAGATGAGTTACATGGTCAGCCATAGAGGAGCTGTAGATGAGAATATTAGCAAAAAATACGATCACAAATTAACGAATATAAGGAAGAAAGATGTCATTCATAAGACTTTAGAAGGTTGGCAATGCATTCGATAGCCCAAACGGCATGACTAAAAATTCGTAGTGACCTCATGTGTTTGAAAAGTTGTTTTGGAGATGTCTAGGTCATGAACTCGAATTTGATAATATCCTGAACAAATATCCAACTTAAAGAATACTGATGCCCCTTGTAGTTCATCTAAAAACTCATCAATGACAGGTATAGGATTCCGATCTTTCACAGTAATTTTATTAAAGCAAAGTAATCTACACTTATCATCCAATAACCATCCTTTTTGCTAACCAGTAAAACTGAAAAAGAATATGGACTCGTACTTGAACGAATAATTCTCAAATCCTTCATTTTCTTAAGTAAACGTTCAATTTCAGACTTTTGAACTTAAGGATATCAGTATGGCCTGATAGTAGTTGGGGGAGCACTTGGAAGTAAGGAAATATGATGATCATACTTCTGGGGGGTGGGAGTCCCTTTTGTTTGCTAAAGATATCCGAAAATTTAGTGAGAAGGTGCTAAATTTCTAGAGGAACCGAAGAATATGTAGAGTGGGAAGGCGAGGTTGACATTTGGAACAAGAATCTAGTATTGGATTGAAAGAGAAGACAGTGTAATTCGGATTGTTGATCTATTGAGGAGATGGTAGCTTGGTAACCTGATAAGGTGAAAGTATGACCACGATAGTTCAATTGCATAACCGAAGAGTTGAAGTCCCAAGTTATGGGTCCCACTGTGCGAAGTCATGCAACTCTCAAAACTATCACACCCTCTAATAGGCAATAAGAAGCAAACGACCTCAAAAGTGTTACCTCGAATATTAAGGACGACTCATTTACATAGTTGTAGACACCCCATTTTTGCACTCGCCTGATTAATCAACTCGTCAACCCGATAGCAATGATTCCCAATGATGGATGTTATTTCCATTGCTTTACTTTGTTACCAGATATATTTCAGAAATTCGGATGAGGTATCTCAAACTATAAAACATTAGAAACCACGCTACGCTAGGAAAATACGATCCCAAAAACATAGAAATCATCATCTTACAAACAAAAAGAAACTTCACGATAAAAATCACTAAAAATTGACCAAATTATCAAAATACCCCTAGTATTAAAACAACCCTAGAGCCTACATTATGCTTAGGAAAACTCTTTTGGACACATAAAATAACAAATCAGAACTAAATAAATTATTTCACCAATTTTCATAGAATTCAACAAAATTATGAAAATGCCCCTCATAAAGTTCACAATCATTTCACACAAAAAATTTCATAAATGACACAAACTAATATTTTCATTGAATTTCTTACGAAAAATCGATTCTAAAACATCTTAGAACATTAAAAACCGACTTAAAACGTGAAAAATCATTTCCGGGGGCAAAATGATAATTTCACAATTTTCATAATTAAAAATTTTGAAATTAATAAATAAAATATTAAATAATTAAAGTGAAACATTAATAAAATTAATTTAAAATTTTGAACTAAAAAAATCGATCAATCGAACTCTTATGAAAAATTGTTGAGGGTTCGTGAGATATGTCTTTAAGGACCCCTCCATTTGGGGGTCCAAAGAATTAAAGATATAATAGAGGAGGGTTCTCCAAAAAATTAAAGTCAATCAAGCAAGATTAAAGTCAAGGTATTAAAGTCAATCAAGCAAGATTGAAGTCAAAATTAAAGTCAATTAAGCAAGACTGAAGTCAAGATATTAAAAGTCAATCAATTAAGACTAAAGTCAAAATATTAAAAGTCAATCAAATAAGACCAAAAGTCAAAATCATAATAGAGTTCTAATTAAATAATAACTCAATCTCATAGGGTCTAACTAAAACACAACTCTAATTAAAAGAACTCTAATTAAACACTAACTCTATCAAAATCAACCCCTAAAAAAAATCTATAAATAGAGGTCCCCACACCCTATTTTCGTATCAATTATAAATCCTAAGAGAAATAGGTCTAAAAGCCCTCCTAGCCTCCCATAAACCATAGTTTTGGAGTCCCAACTCCTTACCTAACATCCCTTCTTCATTTTTAGCCTAAAAAACACCTAAAAGCCCTTCAAAAATATCCCAAAATCCATCAACAAACTTGAAAAATTCAGATCCAAGAAAGAAGAGATACCTTGTCTTGGAGATCGAAAATCAAATCCGGAGACAGAATGAAGTAAGAAGTACAGTACAAGGAGTAATTTTTTGTCGGATCTGAGGAAACAAAGTCTTTGCTATCGGCAAGGTATAACTTCTTATTTTTTATTTTATTATCTAGGTTTTTTTTAGCAATGTAACTTATTTGGAAAATTAGTAGAGACTGGCTTTGATCGGGCGGGGTTGGTGCCTAACACCTTCCAATCCAGTAACATGATCCCCGAATTCAATTTTTTCTGTTTTAGATTAGTCCTTTATCTGTTTATAGTCATTGATCGGTTCCTAGACCGTAATAACTAGGTGGCGACTCCCAAATCTCAAGGGTCAAAAGTGGATCCGCGCACCCCGCGGATCGAGGGCGCTTTCAATAGTCGATTGCACTAGAAGGTTCCCCCTTTGGCATGTTAGAAAAATAGAACTTGAAAAAGTTGCTCTGAGGCACGTAGTAATCTATGTTGTCTTATAGACAACAGACACCCCCACTCCGATTGAACACGAAGATGCAGATGGGTTACTGGCGAACTTGTCTTTAGGATACAACAGAGCCCAGTTCTAACACAACTGTATATTTCCTCAAAATTTTTACTATTTTGAAAAAAATCTGTCACACAGAATCTCGGATACACGAATGCCTCTTTTTGTAGAAAATTTTGAATTATTTATTATAACAGAATTTATCTCCATAAATAGATAACAATTATAAAAGTTACACCCATTCGTAAATGATTTTTGAATCTCAATAGGTATGAAACTCATTGGAACTACTAGGCACCTATTTGGATCAAGGAATCTGTTAAGCACCTTTAGGCCCCTTCGACACTTTCCGGATCGGCCTTGGTGCTTATCCAAAATTGGACGACACCTATTAAATATTTAATTTTTTTCTCTCACTCTCACTCTCTCTCTCTCTCTCTTTTTTCTTTCTTTCTTTCTTATATTATATTATATTATATTATATATATGTATAATAAAAAAAATTATTAAATTTCCATATAGCTAGAAGCCATTAGGAGCTCTCAAGGAGAGAGTCTTTGGAATGAAAAAAGAGTTGAGAATAGGTTCTTATTTATAGGTTTAAAAATCCCTCCAAAACATTTAAAAAATAATGTAGGATTTACATAATATTTGAAAAAGGAGCCAAAAAGAACATTTACAAATTTCAATCCATGTGAAAAGATATCAACCAATAGAAATGTTCTTTTTTAAAAATACTTACTTTTCTTTAACAAAAAAGTACACAAATCATAAAGTAACTTTTAAATATCATTTTAAAATAAACTAAATTAATTTTATTTGAATTAATTTTAAGCAAATAAATATTAATCATTTATTAACATTTATTTTAACAATCCCCCACTTGATTCAAAAAATAATTAATTAATAGAGACAAACTAGATGTGTATCAGAATGGTCATAATAAGTATAATCATAGGTATCTAACGGTTTGAACCTTTGGCTTATATATATAATTCAAAGTTTATAAGATATTTAAGTAGCTTATAGCTTTGAACTTAGATTCTATGTAATAAACCGAAATTATATATACACTTATTATAATCTAACTCATTAGTAACAAAGAATAGCGCTTTGCAGTCAAGCGCTTAAATCTTGATTTTCATGAGTATTTCAGAGAGATGACCAATTCTCTGTTTAAAGTAGTTAAATTTTTATACTCATATAGGTGAATTTGTTATGAGTGTTCTTGTAACTTTTTTAACACCCAAGCTTAAAATAGCTTACAAATTCATTAAGAGTTTAACTCATCCTTTTCGCATTATAAGATATGTGCACTGAATAACATCATAGGGATAGTCAATATAAATATTGTGTGCACTTACAAAGATAGTAAAGTAGCTTCTTATCTTTTTGAACTTAAAAAATGGGATCTCCAAATCTACTAAGTTGAGGTTCCACTACTCTGTCTTCATGGATATAGGTCTTAGGCCCATCCCCCTCTATGTTCTCAAAACTACCTCTCTAGGTAGTACTTTAGTTAACGGATCCGTGAGCATTTCTGAAGTTGGTACGTACTCGAGCACGATCACCCCATCTGTCAACATCTGTTGAACAATGTTATATCTAAGGCCTATATGCCTTGATTTACCCTTAAATTTTATGTTTCTTGAAATTGCTAATACAACTTTATTATTACAATAAATAGTAATTGCATAATCCCGAATAGGAGTTAATGGAATAAATTTAATAAAACTTCGAAGTCATTCTGCTTCTTTTACCGCAGCCGATAATGCTATGTATTCTGATTCCATACTTGATGTAGAAATACAAGTTTATTTCTTTGACCCCCACGATATAGCTCCTCCTGCTAAAATATAAATCCAACCACTTGTAGATTTTGAATCATGAGAATCAGAGTTCCATGTAACATCTGAGAACCCTTCTACTAGTTCAGGTTTACTATTATATTGTAAACAATAATTTTGAGTACCTTTTAAATATTTCAGAACCCTTCTAATTGCTTCCCAATGTTTAAGTTCTAGGTTACTTGTAAATCTACTCAATACCCCCACTATAAAAGTTATATCGGGTCTTGTACATTCCATTAAATACATAAGGCTACCAACTATTTTAGAATATTCTAATTGAGATTCCGTTCTACCCATATTCTTAATAATTTCTTACTTGGATCACAAGGAGTAGGAGAAGGTGAACAGTCAAACATATTATATGTTTTTAATATTTTTTCAATATAATGTACTTGAGATAAACTAATGGTTTTATTTTCTTTTATGATTTTTATTCAAAGAATAAAGTCTACCTCTCCAATGTCTTTCATATCAAAAGATGATTTAAGATAATTTTTAGTTTCTACAATTATATCAATATCTGTACCAAAAATTAACATATCATCTACATACAATGACACAATCACATAACTTTGATTTATAACCTTACTATAAATACATCTATCATACTCATTTGATTTAAAATCAAATTCTTTTATTTTCTTATCAAATTTATCATGCCACTGTTTTGGTGATTGTTTAAGACCATATAAAGATTTATTTAATTTACAAATCAAATTACTTTTATTTGATTCTACATAACCTTCTGGTTGTTCTAGGTAAATTTCTTCATCTAAATCACTATTTAAAAATGTAATTTTTACATCCATTTGATGTATATATAAGTTATGAATAGATACTAATGTTAAAACAACTCTAATAGAGTTTAATTGAGCAATGGGAGAAAATGTATCAAAATAGTCTATTCCTTCTTTTTGCCTAAACAATTTGACTACTAATCTTGCTTTAAAATTTCTATACTACCATCTGGTTTTAGGTTTTTTTTTTAAAATCCACTTATGTCCTATAGTCTTACAACTTGGAGGTAAAGATACTAAATCCTAAGTTTTATTAGATTTAATAGATTCTATTTCATCATTTATAGCCTCTTTCCAAAACACACTATCTAAAGATGTTATGGCTTCTTTGTAAGTTTTAGGATCTGCTTCTAAAACATAGGTGTAAAAATCTGGACCAAAATTATAATGTGGATCCTTTCTTGGTCTCTTACTTTTCCTAAGTTCTGATTTTTCATTTTCTTGTCTTTTTCCTAACACTTGTTCAGAATGGGTTTCATATTTTAAATCAGACACATTATCTTTATGTTGAAGTTTTTTAAAAAATTGTACTTCTACAGATTCGATAATAACATTATCATCTAAGTTTAAAACTTGATAAACTTTACTATTTGGAGCATATCCTATGAAAGCATACTTATATGTTCTAAAGCCTAATTTTTTAATCTTGTCATCTGGTTTTTTAACATAGGTTAAACAACCCCAAACTCGTAAATATTTTAAATTCGATTTTCTGTGTTTTCATAGTTCATGTGGTGTTTTGTTAACTTTATAATACGGTACTCTATTTAAAATATAACATGCAGAATACAAAGCTTCACCCCATAAATTCATAGGTAAATCAGAATTTATTAGCATAGAATTTATCATTTCTATTAATGTCATATTTTTGCGTTCCGCTACATCGTTTTGTTGAGGTGTTCTAGGGGTAAAAGTTTCATATATAATTATAAAATTTTCACAATAAATAATAAAATCATTATCAAAATATTCTTCTATCACTTCTTAAAATTTTAATTTTCTTTTCTAATTGATTTTCTACTTCTGCTTTATATAATTTAAAAGCTTCAAAAGCATCATTTTTATTTCTTAACAAATATATATAACAGTATCTATTAAAGTCATGAATAAAAGTGATAAAATATCTTTTATTACCTCTAGTTAGTATCCCATTTAATTCACATAAATCTGAATATATTAATTCTAAGATAGTAAAAGTTCTCTCTACACTACGATATGACTTCTTTACTATTTTAGACTGAATACATATATGACATTTATCATCATTTTCTTTATTAAACTTAGGTACTAAGTTTAAATTCATCATATTTTTTATAGCTTGAGAATTTAAATGTCTTAATCTAGCATGCCACAAATCAAAAGATTCAAAAACATAAGCAAAAGTATTTTCATTGATTACATTCAACTTAATCATATTGCTTACAACATACCCTTTACCAATAAACATATCATCTTTAGTCAAGATCAATTTTTTAAAATGAAATACTAACTTGAACCCATTTTTGTCTAACATACAAGCAGAAATTAAATTCTTCCTAATTTCTGAAGCATACAGAACATCCTTTAACAAGAGAATCTTTTTAGAAGTGAGTTTGCGTTCCACAGTACCAGACCCCGCAATCTTGATAGTAGAAGAATTTTCCCTGTAAAGTTGTCCTTCATCTTGAACTTTGTATGATTTGAAAGCAGATCTATCAAATGACACTTGTCGTGTTGCACCTAAGTCGATCCACCAATGTCCTTTCGTTTCAACTATATTTACTTCAGACACAATGACAACCACTACATCTCCTACCATGTTAGATTCGATTTTAGGTTTTTTACCTTAACGTTTTCTACAATCTCTTGCAAAATGTCCTTTTTTTCCCACACACATAACAGTCGCCTTCATTCTTTTTGAACTGACCATGACCATTTTTTCTGATAAATTTCTTGAATGATTTTCTATTGGTAAAAGGCTTGTTGTATTTTTTCTTTTCTTGAATTACAGACTCAACTATATAAGCTTTAATAGATTCAAAACGATCATCCTTTTTATTTCTGATCTTATTTTCTTCTTCTATTTTTAAACCTTCGAAAATCTCATCTAGAGTTTGTAAATTTTTATTATGAGACAGGATTTTTCTATAGTCTTTCCAACTGTGTGGTAATTTGGAGATTATTACACCCACTTGGAAACTTTCGGGAAGTTTAATATTTTCTTCCTCCATCTCAGTAATAATAAATTGCAACTCTTGAACTTGTTCAAGAATAGGTTTATTTTCTGTCATTTTAAAATCAAAGTATTTAGAAACTAAAAAAGTTTTTGTACCTGCATCTTTGGTTAAATACTTCTTTTCTAGTGAGCCCCATAATTCTTTATCAGTTGTGTACTTGCAAAACAAGTTGAACAATCTGTCAGTCATTGCATTGAGTACATGATCTCGACAATCCAGACCATCATCTTGCCATTTTCTTTCAGCATCGATTTGTTCAGAAGTTGCATCCATTGAAATAGTTGGACATGCTGTTGTAAGAACATACGCGACCTTAAATTGACGGAGTATAAAGAACACCTTCTGTTGCCATTATTTGAAATTCGACCCATCAAAACGATTAAGTTTTACAAGGTCTTAATTTATAAACTTGATGCTTTATGCCATTAGAGCAATAGTCTGTTGTCTATAAATTGTTAGAAAAATAGAACTTGAAAAACTTTCTCTAAGGCACGTAGTAATCTACGTTGTCTTATAGACAACAGACAGCCCCACTCCGATTGAACACGAAGATACAAATGGGTTACTGGCGAACTTGTCTTCAGGATATAACAGAGCCCGGTTCTAACACAACTGTATATTTCCTCAAAATTTGCATTATTTTGATAAAATCTGTCACACAGAATCTCGGATACACGAATGCCTCTTTTTGTAGAAAATTTTGAATTATTTATTATAACAGAATTGATCTCCATAAATAGATAACAATTATAAAAGTCACACCCATTCGTAAATGATTTTTGAATCTCAATAGGTATGAAACCCATTGGAACTACTAGGCACCTATTCGGATCAAGGAATCCGTTAAACACCCTTAAGCCCCTTCGACACCTTTCGGATCAGCCTTGGTGCTTATCCAAAAATGGACTGTCCCTATTAAATATTTAATTTCTCTCTCTCTTCTCTCTCTCTCTCTCTCTCTCTCTCTCTCTCTTTCTTTTCTTTCTTTCTTTCTTATTTTATATTTTTTATATATATATATATATATATATATATATATATATATATAATATATATATATATATATAGGGGGTGGTTCGTGGGACGTCTTGGAAAACATATGTAAAAACAATGGGTTGAAGCCGTCGGATTTGGCGCATTTTAACAGACAGATCCCCTTTTAGAAAGATCTCTTGCGTTCAAGCTAGATCCCATTTTTTTACTTTTAAACTTTTCAATTATTTGCAAATAACCCTCTCTAGTCTCTTCCCTCTCTATGGGGCTTAATCCTGACATTCAATTGTTTGATGTTAACTGCAACCAAGAAGACATGATATGGGTAGAAGTCCAGGTTATAACGAACCAATCCCAAATAATGGTGAAGAGGAGAAATTGTGAGAGAGAAGACAAGAAACTCACCGATACAATAAACCATCTTTCTATCTCTCTCTCTCTAACCCATATTTACTAACCCAAAGCCCAAAGATCTTAGCTTGTTTGTTACTAGATATGTAATATTGTCTCGCTCTAATCTGCTACTCTAACTATTTGGGTTGCTAAAAATTTAAGGTTCTCTTCTGTATGAGATTATTGTTCAATAATGAAAGTTTCAATCATTATTATGAAGGTATGAGTTTGTTGATAATGAAAATGGTGGAAGGAACTATTATCGCTGTTCTGTTACTATTTGTTTTTTTGTCTCAAAAAATTAAATCTGTAGAGATAAAACAATGGGAGATGAGAAATCGTGAGAAAGAAGAGAGGGGTTTCATATCTATACTATACAGAGAAAGACTGGTGAGAGATAAAAGGATGGGTTTCAGTTTTGATAGAAGAGTCTGTGTGTTAGTTCTCTGAGAGAGAAGAGAGAGGGTTTTAGTTTTAATAAAATAAATGATGGAGGGAGGCATTTGAAAATACTTCAAAATTTTAAAACAAACAATGTTTCCCAGCTGGCCCGCATGTTCTGCTATAAAATGATATCCAACCGTTGAAAATTCCAAATCCAACAGTTGAGTTGCATCGGTTTCCCAGCCGTTTTCCAAGACGTCCCACGAACCGCCCCCATATATATATATATATATATATATATATGGGGTGACGTTCCTACGACCCCCATTACGATCCCCATTGCGACCCCCGATGTCAGTCGTTCGATTTGCACTCGATCTACGGTCCAGATCAACCATTTGATTGTAAAATAACGAAAATTCGTTATTTGCAAATGCCTCCTCGTAAAAAAAAACCAAAAACAGTTCTGATTTCTTCCAAAGCTCTCTTCCTCTTCGTCTTCTTCGTCCTCTTTAAACTCACATCTGCGACAACCCCCATCGCCGTCTTCCTCATCTCTCTATCAAAAATAGTTTTAATTTCTTCCAAAGCTCTCTTCTTCTTCGTCTTCTTCGTCCTCTTCAAACTCACATTTGTGACAACCCCATCGTCGTCTTCCTCATCTCTCTCTCTCTCTCTCTCTCTCTCTCTCTCTAAGTCATTACGAAGAAACAAATAGCTCGGCCGAACCCCAGCTCGACAGAAACCCAACTCGTCATCCCTCCCTCTGCTGGAAACGAAGACAGAACCTCGGCTTTGTCCTCATCTTTCTCCCTCCCTCTCTCTCTCTCTCTCCAATAGAAACCCTAAGGTAAACCCTTAAATTTTTTTTTATTCATATTTTTATTTCACTTGTTTTTTTTATGTATCGATTATAACGAATCATTGACAAATTTGTTTTGAAAGCTACTTTGTTTCACTGATATTGAGTTATGGTATATTATACGTATGGGTTTGTCTAGAATCAAAATATCCAAGTATCCACGAAATCAAAAACCCTTAATTACTTTTTATTTTAAATTTCTTCGGTTATTCTGAGTTTTATATATGTTTAACTGAAAATTTTACAATCCTTATGTGTTTAATTCGACGAAATGGGTTCGAATGGAAATTCCTATGTGTTTTTTTTATTTTTTTTATTTTTTAATGATTGTTCATGTTTGGATCGGACACCAATTCAACTAAGAAATTCTTGAACAAATAGTGTTGTTTTTAGCCATTGTTTTGCTTTGGTTGTTTCCCAATCTTTGTTTTCCATTATTTATTATGTGGTCATGTTCATCCTATTAGGATAGCTTTTTTTCTTCTAAGATATCTGTCAATGATGCATAAAACATGCACGTATTATCAGATTAACTATGATGATATGTTATTGTCACTACCACTGAGGCATATTGAAAGCGCCCTCGATCCGCGGGGTGCGCGGATCTGCTTTTGACCCTTGAGGTTTGGGAGTCGCCACCTAGTTATTACGGTCTAGGAACTGATCAATGACTTTAAACAGATAAAGGACTAATCTAGAATCGAAAAAGCTGAATTCGGGGATCATGTTACGGGGTTGGAAGGTGTTAGGCACCAACCCCTCCCAGCCAAAGCCGGTCTCTACTAACTTTCCAAATAAATTACATTGCTAAAAACCTAGATAATAATAAATAAATAAATAAAAAGTTATACATTTTCGATAGCAAAGACTTTGTTCCCTCAGATCCGACAGAAATTGCTCCTTGTACTGTACTCCTTGCTTCGTTTTGTCTCCAGATTTTATTTCTGATCTCCGAGGCAAGGTATCTCTACTTTCTTAGATCTGAACTTTTCAAGTTTGTTGTGGATTTTAGGATGTTTTTGGAAGGCTTTTAGGTGTTTCTTAGGCTAAAATCGAATGAGGGATGTTAGGTAAGGAATTTGGGCTCCAAAATTAGGGTTTATGGGAGGCTAGGGGGGCTTTTAGACCTACTTCTCTTAGGGTTTATGATTTGATACGAAAATAGGGTGTGAGCACGTCTATTTATAGATTTTTTTAGGGGTTGATTTTGATAGAGTTAGTGTTTAATTAGAGTTCTTTTAATTAGAGTTGTGTTTTAGTTAAACTTGTTTTAGGTAGAGTTGTGTTTTAATTAGAATTGTTTTAGGTAGAATTATTTTTTAGTTCGAACTCTATTAGATAGAGTTATTATTTAATTATAACTCTATTAGGGTTTTTGACTTTTGGTCTTATTTGATTGACTTTTAATATTTTGACTTTAGTCTTAATTGATTGACTTTTAATATTTTGACTTCAGTCTTTTTTAATTGACTTTAATTTTGACTTTAGTCTCACTTGATCGACTTTAATACCTTGACCTCAGTCTTTCTTGATTTACTTTAAATTTTTGGAGAACCCTCCTCCATTATTTCTTTAATTCTTTGGACCCCCAAATGGAGGGGTCCTTAAAAAAATATCTCACGAACCCTCAACAATTTTACTTGAAAGTCCGATTGATCGATTTTTTAATTCAAAATTTTAAATTAATTTCATCAATGTTTCACTTTAATTATATAATATTTTATTTATTAATTTCGAAATTTTTTATTATGAAAATTGTGAAATTACCGTTTTGCCCCCGAAGAGGATTTTTCACGTTTTAAGTCGGATTTTAATGTTCTAGAATGTTTTAGAATCGATTTTTCGTAAGGAATTCAATGGAAATATTAGTTTGTGTCATTTACGAAATTTTTTGTGTGAAATGGTCATGAACTTTATGAGGGGCATTTTCGTAATTTTGTCAAATTCTGTTAAAATTGGTGAAATGATTATTTGATTTCGATTTGTTGTTTTACGTGTTTGAAAGAGTTTTCCTAATCGTAACGTAGGCTTTAGGGTTGTTTTGAGATTAGGTGTATTTTGGTAATTTGGTCAATTTTTAGTGATTTTTATCGTGAAGCTTCTTTTTGGTCTGCAAGATGATGATTTCTATGTTTCTGGGGTCATATTTTCCTAGCGTAGCGTGGTTTCTAGGGTTTTATCAGTTCGAGATACCTCATCCGAATTTCTGAAACACATCTGGTAACAAAATAAAGCAATGGAATACACATCCATCATTGGGAATCATTGCGATCGGATTAACGAGTTGATTAATCAGGCGAGTGCAAAAATGGGGTGTTTACACATATCTGCAATGAAATGGAGATTCACCCCTTAAAAAAATAAGTCATCATTGAGAATAAGTGAAAATTGAGGTACCAATAGAACAAACCCTTGTTTTTTAATTTTTTTGCACTTTTATTATATATAGGGTCCCGTTCAGCAATAAACATTTTGGCAAAACATTTTTCAAAACATGGGTTAGAGGTTTTGGAATGGGCTGATTTTTGGTGAGGATGATCTTCTCACCGTAGAGATCATCCTCACGAAAAATCAGCCCATTCCAAAAGTTCTAACCCCAGTTGAAAAATCGTGGACCGTCCATTTTTTGTAAACCATTTTTTATGGGGTTAGAAGTTTTGGAATGGGCTGATTTTTGGTGATGATGATCTCCTCACTGTAGAGATCATCCTCACCAAAAATCAGCCCATTCCAAAACCTCTAGCCCATGCTTTGAAAAATGTTTTGCCAAAATGTTTGTTGTTGAACATTTCCCATATATATATATATATATATATAATAAAAAAGAATTATTAAATTTTTATATAGCTAGAAGTCATTAGGAGCTCTCAAGGAGAGAGTCTTTGGAATGAAGAAAGAGTTGAGAATATGTTCTTATTTATAGGTTTAAAAATCCCTCCAAAATATTTAAAAAGCAATGTGGGATTTACAAAATATTTGAAAAAGAAGTCAAAAAGAACTTTTACAAATTTCAATCCATGTGAAAAGATATCAACTTATAGAATTTTTTTTTTTTTTTAACTACTTACTTTTCTTTAACAAAAAAATACACCGATCATAACGTAACTTTTAAATATCATTTTAAAATAAATTAAATTAATTTTATTTGAATTAATTTTAAATAAATAAATATTAATTATTTATTAATATTTATTTTAACATGGCAATGGTAATAGAGATTGGAGCAAACTTATCAATGATACAGGGACATTGACGAGCGAAAGAAGGATGTAGAAAGTTGGGGATTGACCCAGAATATAGTAATCAGTTGTTTCTTTAGTAGTCCAGTAAGAAATATCGCTCATGGGTTGTTAATGGTAGACGTAACAATAACATATAAAAGAAATTTCAAGGTCCGGATCAACGTATTCGTCTTTTGGTGTCATGTCCTCGATAGTGTTTTATTAAAGGATACCAATTGGCCACGTTTGCAAATGTGATTTGGAGAGAACTTTTCATCACGTTGCTCAGCCCATGTTAGTCGGTATGGTGGGTTGGGAAGTGGGAAACACATTCATAGTCGATCCTAACGACTGCGGCTTGAAAGTAGTGGAGCGATCAACAAACTCCTCAAGTAGATGTAATATCCTCCTCTCGGTGCACGGCAAGCTCGAATGCTAAAGTGCCACGTAGACACTAAACCTAAGTTTTGAAGATCTCTTAGATCCCGTTAAAAATGGGTAATTCCAAAAATCAACTTTAAAAAGAAAAAAAAAAAAAAAAATGGTTTTAAGACCCCTTCTCATTGTACATTAAACAATTCCCCCCACACCCCTTCCAACAAAAAAAATAAAAAATAAAAAATAGCCACTAGAGATTGAATTTAGTTTGGAGCATCTAGGCACAAGGATATTCTTATTAATATAAATTTAATATTTAGATTAATTAAAATATTAATTAATCTCTCTCTTTCTTCATCATCAATTTTTGATCTACTTATTCTCATCTAAATGGCATATAAATAATTTTTTATTTTTTATTAGCTTACTTTTTAAATTGTTAAAGGAATATTTTTTTTAATCCACTATTTTGTATTTAATTTGATTTTTTCCATGCTTTCAAGTGGATTAGCCTTATTATTTATTGAAAATACTTTTTATTTTAAAAAATGTGAAGAAAAAAAAATTAAATAATTTTTTGCATATTAGGGAACCAAACCAACCGATGAATATGAGGTAAATCTCATATGATTGTTTTCTTATGTGCTTTTCTAGTTCCAATTGTGGACAAGGTTTCACCTATAAGCTATTCTCTCTCAAATATTACTCCCAAAGGAGAATAGCAAAAGCCACTTTATTAACTAAACTTCTTCTAATTCAAAGAAAAGAAAATTATTATGCCGCTGTTCAATTATTGTATGTTATCAGGATGGATTATAGGGGTATTTGGTGATCTAATATTCATCAAAGAGGCCATTTACAAAATATAGGAAGTTGGGAGGTAAAGAACGCCAATGGCGATGGTAGGAAAACAAGTAACTGAGGGGGTGAACATGATCAACCTGTATCAATGGAGAGAGAGAGAGAGAGAGAGAGGGGTGGGAGGTTCACAACATTATTTAAAAGCAGCTTTAGAGGACTGCAGACACCCACCTATTCAAAAAATTCACCAAATAAGAGACCAACCAATTAAATCGTTGAATTGACAATAATCATCTTCAACGCTATCAAAATCTCATTAAACATTCTTGTGATATTTTCCTAAAAAATCGACTTCAGCCTCTAGGGTAAAATTTTTACCCTTCAATCTCTTTTAACATTTTATTTTCTTCAACCTTCAAATCTCGAGGATAAGATGGGATTTTTGGGAGGTTGAAAATGTAGGATTTTGCAAAGAAACGAAAAATATCATTTTTATATTCCTCAAACTTTTCCCAAAACTTTCTGGATTTTTAATGCGCCCAATGGATGACATAACACAACAATATTAAACAATGTTTTATACCGAAAAGGAGAATTTTACATACTAGATTACAAAACATGAATGAGACTTTAAAAGTATATAAAAGGAAAAAAAGAAAAAAATATTCTATGAATTTTATTTTTTTAAGGAATCAATGGCTTCCACCGCTATTGCACAAGCTAACTAAGTCCATCAATGTGGCATATAATGTTTCCAAGGACAAATGCCCTAAAAATCTCAGATTTTCAGACTCACCAACGGAAAAATCCATATGAAGCTTGCCCTCATCCATCAATCCATCAGCCATCAGCAACCACCATGAGATGCATCCATGGGTATCTTTGGGGGGGTCAACGTGTGCCACTAGACACAATCTGTCACCTTGCTCCAGTTCCAAAGACAAGCATAGAAAGTCTCGACTCGCTTTCATACCCACTGCAAGGGCTTCCTCATGAAGCCAACGAACAACCTGGCTAGCAACCTGTGTCACAAGAGCTTAGCTACTTAATCTGGAAAAATTATGATCCTATAACTAATAATTTAAAACATGTCTAAGATCTCAGAATGATGCAATTGTTCTTTTAAAAAAATTCCATTACAATAAAAAAGAACACAAGTCAATAGGGAACATTAGTATAGAACTCCAATATCGCTTCCGGTTAATTGATCAATATGCATGGCTTGCAATCTATGAGGAGACTGGTTCTCAAAAAATGATGAGCCATAACTACATTTCCTAAGGTGACTTCTTCACTTGTATGTAGAAACCACTTATTTAATTTCTCTGATCTGTTTTGCATAAATCTTAGTAGCAAAAACATTCAAGATTGTGCACCCATTATTTTGAGATTAAATGACGCAACAAAAAAAATAGTTATAAGTAGTGTGGGTTCATTCCTCTTGAGCATTCTCTGTTAAAATCTTGTCTGACTTGATCGTTGGAGTGTCTTCCATGAAAACCACCACGAACTCAAGAATCAAATCACCACCATTGGAAAGAAGGATAAAGGAGAAGGGAATGAATCATCAAAAGAACCCAAAAGTTCAAGAAACCTGAAAGAATGAAAAGAAAAAAAAAAAAAAGGCTAATACCCATCTAACCTTGTAAGACCAGAAAAACTCTTTTGAGGAAAGTGTAGGGGGGAATAAATATAGGAAGCCAAGGTAACCAAAAGTTTATTAATCACTCTATATAGTCTCTCACAGATGCCTAAGGAGTGCATGGTGTGGTCCAAAATGATTTTGAGTGAAGTGTGTTGAGAGAGGATGAAAAATAGGTGGGGTCTCAATAGATATGATGGCAACTTTGAATAAGTTAAGGTTCTCTTGACTAAAAAAAAATCTTAACAGAAAATCCAAGAGCTTGCGAAGATTTTATCATTTTAGACTGATTTATTTCACAGTATCCATTTACTGACCTCCCTGATCTACTTTTTTTTTGGATCAGTAAAGATGGAAATATATTAAAAAGAAGAAAAGAGGAGGCCGAGAAAGCCGTCCTACAGTAAGAAAATAAACAAGAAAACAAAACTACAAAGCTAAGCAGCACATAATAAATCCCATCTAGAAAAAAAAATCCTAAAAGAAAGAAGCTCAAAATTCATCAAAAGATATGCTCCTGAAGAAAATCATCCCCAAAATTTCCAAAATGACTACTTGCAATTGATATTTCGATGTCTCTAATATTCTGCTCTCTCCAGATGCCCCAACAAACTACGAAGGGGTTTAAAGACCACAAAACTTGAAACTTATAGTGCTCTAACAGATGACCGAACTCTGGAAAAGAGCTATGACAGAGGACCAAAAACACCAAGATGTGTTGAACAAAGATAGAAAATGAGCCCAAAATTCTCTTACAAAAAAAAAAAAAAACATGGATTGGAAAATGATTAACCAATTCCCCATTTGATTTAAACAAAAAGTAGAAATTAACCAAAGTAACTACTATGGCCATGACAATGTCCATGGTAAGAATTATTCCAAGTGCAACAGTCCAAATGAAGAAGGAAATTTTGGATGGAACCCTTGAACCTCAAATGGCAACATCAGGACAAAGAGGAAGTTTTGAGGGGGAACCAAAGCATTATAGAAAGATATAACAGAGAATTCTTGATCCTTGCTAACATCCCTGTTGTTCCATAAGAAGTCTTGAATCAGTTTTTCAATTTGCAATTCAACACTTTGAGGATTTCTAAGATCCAACCCTTTTCCTAATGCATTCTATGACTGGCTCCCAAATTGCCTTGCTCCTATAAGCAACACCAAAAGGAAAGCCAAAATATGATGCCAGGAATGTATCCTCCTGGCACCCAAGGTTAGCACAAGCAAAAAAACATTTATAGTCAAACCAATGACAAACTCTTGCTTTGCAAAGGTTTGTCGCTAGGCCCGATGTCACCTCAAAACACACAAGCAACCCTCTCAAGAATCTTACCCGATACATAGAATCATCCAAGAATACAAGTATATCATCCTTGAACTGAGGATGGAAAATCATAGGACCCTCCCAATGCACTTTAAACCCGGATATTGCTCCTGTGTAGTCGGAATCTAGTGTACGGTTACGATGAATCCAACCGCATTGATCCGAAGTCGTTCCTAGCACCTCCCTCCTCGTGGCGGCGTGGTACTTGCCAAAATCACTCCGATACTCGAGTTAGAGAAGCCGAAGCAAACGTCCTTAGTACTGGTCTGTCATTAATCTCCCCAGAAGGATCTCCTTCAATAGTGCTTACTGTGCTATTTATCCTCCCTGACTGCCCCTAGGGTTTCCTCCTCTATAGGCTGTAATCATGGGATTTCCACTAACTCTGCGGAGTTGTTTACCTAATCAGGATCTTCTGGATCGATTATACTTACCTACAGAGATCTCTTCCGTGATCTTCGAGATTGACGTGCACGCAATAGTTTTACAGTTTTCCTAAGACCTGGCCTGCCCTGCTTGGCAGGCCTGATTTGGCTTATTGCTATGTTGTCCTGCCAACCAGACTAGGGAGGTCTCTGCTCTGACTTGCCCTACCTGCAGGGTTGCGCTCCGTATACTGTTTTGCGTCTGGTACCACTAAGTCGATTCGGACACGTGTACGACTTAGATTTAACATGCAATTATTTCCCTCTACAATTACCCCCTTTCAAAGGAGGCGTAGGGTCTCTTCGTCTCCTCGAGACAATTCCGCTTTCTGATTGGCTACCTCGCCTTTCATAATTGCTTCTGCTATTTTCGATTCTACTCATTCAATGCGACGTCGCTACGAATCTACTCTGACGGCGTAGATGGATTGCTCTTCATCAGTACCCGTCCACGTGGCTTAATGCTTTCTGCACTACCCCCAATCTCGCGATGCTTTAACTGGGCTCAAGTTATCCTTTCAGGCGTACGTGCTCCTTCGCCCTTTTCTATAAATAGAGAACTTAATGCATTTTTCGCTCATTACCATGCTAAAACTCTGCAAACTTGTCTCTGTGCTTTTCCGCGAAGACCTTCTCTACTTCTCTTTCTACTTCGTTGCTTCAATTACCTCTTTTACACTGAGGTAATATTTTCTTTCTTGTTCAATTTCTTTTTCATACTTAACTTTTCCATGGCCCAACTTCGACAAAGTTTGTATATTCCTGCCTTTGTACACATTCGGCTTGACGGAGACTCTAATGCCCTATGCCACCAAGGAGAAATCCTTGTTTTTGCCAGCCAAATTAAGGTTGCCTTAGTTTCCCTCTCTCTGCCTTCCTTAGAGAGGTATTAAGTAAAAGATAAATCGGACCCCTGGCCAAATGTCCAAGAACTTCTACTGTCTGGTGGACGTTGCGGAAAAGATGGGCATTACCTCCAAAAACTTCCTTTCCCGGTATAACCTGAAAGCATCCCTCAACGGCCGGGATACTATTCGTTCTATCCTCCAAGACTGCAACGGTGGCTCTGATTCCCTTTTCCTAGTTCTAATAAAGGGTGGCATAAAGACCCCTTCTACATTTCTAAGGACTGGAAATTCGCCCGACACTCCTCACGAGGGATTCAGAGTCCCTCGGACCTTCCAGGGTAATGTTGTCTGGCTGTGTTCTATTTTTCACCATGTTCAGAATTTGCTCTGCTTTCTTTAACGGCTTCTTTACTTCTTTCACAGATTCTTCTGCTCTAATAGCCACTAAGATCAGGAGAGAACAACGCAGAACATTCAAAGATCGGAGGCCAGTGCCAATGGATCTCCAAACCAGGGTAGCAGAGAAGGTGGTAGTGGAAAATCTCCTAGGTGACATTCCGCGGCCACCTGCATGACATGCTCCCTCTGGCTAGGTTGGGCGAACCGTGGAATGTCTTGATCCACTCCCTCTTGCCTTTACTCCCCTTCGGCCTCCTCCACGACGATGGGATCCTAGTGATCCGGCTCCTTCTTTGGGCGGGCATGGTTTGAAACGTTTGATCCACTCTTCCCCTTTTGGGATTCTACTAGGGTCCTCTGACATGATTGACAACAATCTCTCAGAGTTTCCACTCTCCAATTCCTTTGCCACCAGAGCTGCTCCTCCCACTGTCCCAGCCAACAGGCGGAGAAAGAAGAGAAGTCAGACTTCTCGTGGTTCCAACCTTTCCGGAGAGGCTGGTCAGCTGGTTGTGATGCCTAGGGAGCCTGTTGTCCTTGCTTCTGTCTCTGCTTTTGTTTCTGCTGTAGGTGCTACTGATGCTACTACTAGTGCTGCAACTATTTCTGTGGAGCTTCCTGCGGAGACTCAGATGCAGGTAGGGTAGAGTTTTGCCACGCCCAAGGAGGACAACCCTACTCCTGATCTCCAGTCGCGGAAGAGGCGCCGGCTCAAGAAGAGTTTGAGAAGTCCTTCCCCTCCAGAGGAGTCTGACCACGAGGCCCTTCACTTCGCAAGACTCCTTTGGAGGTAGCTGCTTTTGCCTAGATGGGTCGCGGGGCCTTCCTCCAGGACGAGAATGAGAACATTTTTCGGCCCCCTTGCCATGTCTACAATAAAGGTTGCGGGGTAAAATACCTAGTAACCGTCGTCTCCCTACCTTCCCAGTTTATATCTCCAATGGACTGGGATGTTGTTGATCGGGCTCTAACGCTGACCTGGGTTTTGGTCGCTTTACCCACGGTCTTTACCAAGTAACTTCTGTTCTCTCTGATCTGCTATCTATTTCATAACTTCTGTGCTCTAACATTTTTCTCCTGCTTCGTAAGCTCACGTCTATGGAACTCTGGCCTTCCTAAAGTGGCGTGAGACTAAGAACCAGGCAACTATCCTGGCCCGAGATCAGGGAAAGAAAATAACTGTGTTCCAAGCTGAGCTGGCCTCTTCCAGCCAATGTTCCCAAGAGGCTAGAGAGGAGATGGAGGCTAATCTGGCCCAATTTTCCAAGGCCAGCTTAGCCTTGGAGGCCTCTAATAGGAAGCTGACAGATCTTCAGGGTGTTCTGCAACTGGAGCTGGCCGGCTACAGAGATAGTGTAACGGAGAGACGAAGAGCTAGTGGAACTCCAAGGGAAAGTGCAACAACAAGAGCTTGAACTGAGTTCTCAGAGAACAAGTGTTGATTCAGCTAGGGCTGCTCAGGCTAAGGAGGACGAAGCTAAAACCAGGAAGCTTCTAGGGCAACTGCAAGCCCAGTATTCTCGACTTGTAGAGGAGGCTTCTACAAAAGCCTACCACGAAAGCTTCGAGGCTGCTCAATTTCAGTATGAAGAAGAGGAGGAAGGAGACGATGACGAAGACATGGACGATGCTCCTTTGGTGTCTCTTGTCAGGAATGTTTCCTGGACCGGACGCCTTGGGCGTATTCCCTCCTTCAACTAGATGAGAAAGGAAACCGCATTGTTATCCTTGATCGGACTCCTGGCGATCTCCTGGAGGCTGGTGTTACCTTAGAATTGAATCCTGCTTCAACCGCGAATTCTTCAACTTAGGCAACAGTCCACCCCCTACTCTCCCTTCTAGTCAACCATCCATTCTTGGTGAAGATCAAAGTGAAGTTGTTGATCCTTCAAGTACTATTGTTGAAGCCGATCCTCCAACTGCTATCCCTCAGACTTCTCCCTCGGCTCACCAGTCTTCCCTCACTGATCAATGACTTGTTCTCAGTTGTTAAGCTACCGTTCTTTGTACTATCCCAACTTCGGGATCTATCCTTTGTATTTCTCCCTTTACTATTAGTGAAAAAACTACATTTGCACATTTGCTGTCACATTTGCAATCTTTTCTTACCCTTTTTCTTACCACTCTTATGTTACACACACACTGCTTATGTGCTGCACACATGTTCTGCTAATTGACTTTCTAATTTAACTCACTTCTATACTATGCCCTTCCTGTTTTCGCTGCTGCTTTGCTCATGCTGGTTAAACGGCCCATTATACTACTGTTTTGCTTTTACAATCAGCTCGTTCTAACGCTCAGACTGCCACTGGTTAAACTGCCCACTACATATTACTTGCGCATACACTGTTATTCTGCTTTTGCAACCGGCTAATTCTACGTTAACAATCGGCTCATTACTCTTTTGCACTTCCACCTTTTCCCCCCCAAGTTCTACCTAAAGTAAATTTTACTTTAGGTGGAACATATACTGGGCTAACTCTGCAAGTGGTTGTGCGAGTCACTGTCCTTGAAGAAGGCTTTAACTTTGCTTGAATTCACGGCTATATCATTTGGCTAACTTTTCGACTAGTAAACTCATGATAGAGTAGGACCACGACCAGCTTCTAACTCTACCAGCGAGGGCAGAAAAGACTCACGTAGGTCCAGAGCTCGGCTAGATCCACACAGTGTTTTTGTTACTCATATCAGAGTTGGGCCCCGAGCTTCTTGCTCTGCCAATTAAGGTAGAAAAGAGCCATGTAGGCCCGGATCCTGGCTGGATCCCACTTAATACTCTTAAAACTCGTGACAGAATAGGACCCCGAACAGCATCTTACCCTACCAACGTAGGTAAAGAAGACCCACATAGGCCCAGATCCCAGTTGGATCCACACAGTGCTTTTGTTACTCGTGTTAGAGTTGGGTCCCGGCCAGCTTCTTGTTTTGCCAATGAAGGCAGAAAAAGCCTATGTAGGCCCGGATCATGGTTGGATCCCTATTTTCAATTGTTCCCTACACAGAGATTTAGAACATCTAAGGCAACATATTTATTGATAATACATTTTTAAATTACAAGCATTCCACGGTCTAGGCAGCTCCTGACCGGACATTATGACTAAGTAATAGGCTCCCTTTTGGCCCACTTTTGTCACTCTATATGGCCCTTCCCAGTTTGTGCCCAACTTGCTGCTATTTTGCTCTTCAGTATTCTAGAATACACGTCGTAACACTAAGTCTCCTTCTCGAAACTGTCTGGGACGGATCTTCTTGTTTAAGTAATCTTGCAATCTTTTGTAATAATGCTCCAACCTGATTAGCACTGCATCTCGTTTTTCGTCCAACAGGTTTAGTTCTGCGACTAACTATTGGTCATTTCTGCTAGTCTACACTATTCTGGACCTTATTGTAGGGAAATTGTTCTCTGTAGGGATGGCCACTTCCACTCCATAGGCCATAACGAACGGAGACATCCTTGTAGAGGTTTTGGCAGTTGTTTTGTAAGCCCATAAGACTTCGTGCATGACCGCTGTCCATCTACCTTTTGCCTCCCCTAACTTTTTCTTCAAAGTGTCTATTAACACCTTATTCGTAACCTCGGCTTGGCTATTATCCCGAGGGTACTGCGGTGTGGAAAACAATTGCTTTATCCCATGCTCACTACAGAATTCTCTAATCTATTCTCCAGTAAACTGTCTTCCATTATCGGAAACTATGGTGTGTAGCAAGCCAAACCTGCAAATGATGTTCTCCCAGAGGAACTTCTGGACTTCTTGTTGTCAGATTTTGGCCAAAGGGAACGCTTCTGCCCATTTCGTGAAACAGTCCGTTGCTACCAGTAAGAAAGTCAGATTGCCTGGCGCCCTGGGCAATGGGCCTACTAAGTCGATCCCCTATTGTGCGAAGGGCCATGGACTAACAAATGAGTTGAGTTGTACTGCTGGCTGCCGGATTATCTTCCCATGCCTTTGGCAACTATCACAGTGTTTGACGTGCAGTGCGGCATCCTTCTGCAGATAGGGCCAAAAATAGCCCTGTGAGAGAACCTTATGCTCTAGAGATCGTGCCCCTAAATGATTCCCACAGTCTCCCTCATGTATTTCGCTTAACACCTTTTTTGCTTCTCCTAGGAGTAGACAATACAAGAGTAGTCCTCCCACAAACTTCCTATATAGAACCCTATCCAGGATAGTGTATCTCCCTGCTTGGTTCCTACCTCGCCTGGCCTCCTTCAAATAGCTAGGTAGCTCCCCATGCTGAAGGAAGGCCAAGATTGGACTCATCCACCCTTAATCCCTCACAACTGCTACCATACTGGCCAATCCGGGCTTATTTATCGCTAGACACTCCTGATAACCTAACGGCAACCCACTCCTGTCCTATCCGGCTAGCATTGAGGCGATGTAAGCTAGAGCATCTGCATGCCTATTATCTGTTAGGGGTATATGCTCTACTTTTATTCTTCCCACGCGATGCATAGCGGATCTAATCTTCTCTAGGAAGAGCTACATCCTGGGATCTCGAGCTTCGAATGTCCCATTGATGTAATTTACCACTAACTGAGTCACTGTAGATTGTGGCTTCGAACACCCCCAGTCCAGCTAAAGATTCGAGGCCGAGCAGCATCGCCTCGTCCCCCGCTTAATTGTTTGACGCTCTGCACCCCAATCTCACCACCTTTTCTATTCTCGTCCCATCTGAGGTAACTAACACTACACCGATGCCCAATCCTTCGAAGTTAGACGACCCATCCACATAGGCCCTCCATCCTGGCCATCCTACAGCTCTTGCTCACCATCCGCCTGTTTCAACTCTTCTACCAGTAGATATACTTTCCCTTTTACTGGGAAGTCTGCCAAGAAATCAGCTACCGCTTGGCCCTTTAATGAGATCCTAGGTTTGAATTTAAGCCCAAACTCTACTAACTGTACTGCCTATTTAGCCATTTTGCCCGAGCCTTCTACCCTTCCCAATACAGATTTCAAGGGAAACTTGGTGATAACTTGCACTCAATGTGCCTGGAAGTACGGTCGTAGGCGCAACACCGTATAGACTAAGGCTAACCCCATTTTCTCGACTCTGGAGTAGCACATTTCTACATCCGTGAAAGTCTTACTCAGGAAGTAAATGGGCTGCTCTGTTGTTGTCCCAGTCCTAACCAAGACGGAGCTGGAACGCATGGTCTGACGTGGCCAAATACAATCCCAACTCATCCCCTACTTCTGGCCTCGAGAGTATGGGCGATTTGCCGAGGTATCTCTTTAGTTCCGAAAAAGCTAGCTCACACTTGTCCGTCCATTCAAATCTAAAGTTCTTTTGTAGCAGCTGGTACAAGGGTCTGCACTTATCAGAAGATCTAGCAATAAAACAGTTTAGTGCCACTACTCTCCCCGCCAATTTTTGGATTTGCTTCTAAGTCCTTGGGGAAGGCATTTCCAATAGTGCTCAAATCTGATTTGGATTGGCTTGAATCCCTCCCTTCGTGACCAAGTAACCCAGGAACTTCCTTAAAGTCAGTGTGAAGGTGCACTTCTCCGGGTTGAGCTTCATACCCACTTCTCTTACTCAGGCAAAGACTTCTTCCAGATCACTAACGTCGTCCTCCCTTCTCTTACTTTTGACCAGCAAGTCATCTATGTACACCTCTACTGCTCTGCCCAACAAGTCTCTGAAGAGCTCTGTAACCAACCTCTGATACGTGGCTCCCGCATTTTTTAGGCCAAAGGGCATTACTTTATAACAGTAAAGCCCCTTCTCGGTTATGAATGCTGTCTTCTCCTGATCTTTTAGGCCGAGTTGAATTTGATTGTACCCAGAGTAACCATCCATGAAGGACAGTCACTCGTGACTAGAAGACGCATCTACTAACTGGTCTATCCGTGGCATCGGGAAACTATCTTTGGGACAAGCCTTGTTTAAGTTCGTGAAGTCTATGCAGACTCTAACCTTCCCATTTTTCTTAAGGACTGCCACAATATTCGCTATCCACTCCGGGAACTGCACTTCCCTTATAAACCCAGCCTTGATCAACCTACTCACTTCTTCATTCACTGCCTCCCTGAATCGCGGCACTAACCTCCTTGGTTTTTGCTTGACTGGCCTGAAGGTTGGCTCCACATTTAGGTGGTAATAAATCAACTCCGGACTGATCCCTGGCATCTCCTCGATGGACCAGGCAAAGACAGCTCTATTCCTCCTTAAACATTCAACTAACTCCTTCAACTCATTGCCAACAATGTCTCAATAAGACTTAAAGAATGCCATTGCCAACCCATCAAGATCCAGACCTTTTTCACCATTCATAGTCACAATGGTTTGGAGAACCTCATCAACCTCCAACGGTCTCCACAACCATAAGCATTGATCCTCAGAGATTCTATCAAATTTCAAATTGACCAACTTGAGCCGATCCAAATAGACATAAAAATTTGAGCTTCTTGTAATAATCATTCACTTTGTTCCTAATGTTCTCCCCTTCCTATTCCACACCATTAATCATGATCCTTGAGATGTGATTCATCCTCCTCCACCTATTAGCAATCTTATAAAAGAAGTTTGGGTTATTATCAACTTCCTTAAGCCAAGACACTCTTAATTTTTGTATCCAGCTTATCTCCTCCATCGCTACCCTCTTGAATTCCGCTCTAAGAGTTGATTTTTCCACAAAGTCGAGAGGGCCTAAATTTTCACCCTCTTTATTCAAGTCGAACTTTTTCAATTTCTTGAAGATACTTCTCTTCGAATCAATTCGTCAAATTCATTCCAACCTTCAGCTTTCCTTTAAGATCCTTCAACTTCTTCCTAAAACAGATTCCCAATCTTCTAGAAAAAGATGAAGACCTACACCAATCATCCCCCTTCTCATGGAAAGCCTTATGGGGACAGCCACATGTTCTCAAATTTGAAAGGAGATGTTCTATTTGGTTCAATGCCCCTTCAAATAAAGATGGGATAATGATCAATGCAGGATTAGGCACGACGATCTTGGTTGCCAAGTAAAATGATCTTCCCACTCCCCAAAAACTAAAAAACTATTCACTCCAACTCATTTAAAGAAATGACTACCCCTCACCCTCACCCTCACCCTAACACTAACCCGTCCCTCACCCCCACCACTAAAAAAGGAGAAGAAAAGAATGTAACTGTACTCCTGCCTCTTCAAATAAATTTTGAAAAGTACCTGTTTCCAGGGTTTCTTTATTTTTGCCATTTTAGGGGTAATGACATTTTTTTCCACTATAATTGCAACTGTTTAAAGTCAACAGTAAGAATTACTAGGATGATCAACGATCAATGAATACATTAGGGTGAGACTTAAATTTTGAATTGCAGGGATATGGGTAGGGGTGTCAAAGTTTGATGTGGGCATAAGTGCCATATTCGACTAATCCCCAAAAATAGGATTCATGAAAAACATTATATTTTGAATAATTTACGACTAAGTCTTCTCTCTCTAAAATAATAAGGATAGTAACATACAATGTCACAGGATATAAAAAGTATTGTCTTTTGAACAAGATTATACATATGTAATTAATGATATATTTGCTACAAAGAAAATTTCAATTGAAAAGGGCAGAACTCATAATCCATGCTATTAAGTAATATCTTCCAATCAGGAAAGAAAAAATGTCGAAAATGTGTAGTACAGTCTGTGGGCACCCTCTTAGAAGAGTCCATTCAAAGTAACATGTTCTCTAATCATTCTAACTAGCGCATTTTAAATCAAGATTTACTAAAGCAGTTTGTTATGTACCTTAATAATATAGGGATGGGAGTAATGTATTTTTAGTGTATTTGTTGTATGGGATCATTACTAGTGTTTATGTGGGAAATGGGAAGGAGTTATCTCTACGTGGGTAGACTAGTTGCATAGTTAGGTTACTTGAGTGGGTAGGTTAGTGAGGGAGTTATCCTCTTTTGTAGTAAATGGCAGTTATATTAAGAAAGAGGACTCTATGTATTTTATTTTATTTTTGATACATGAGTATCCATGCTTAGTCCGACTAATCCCACGGAAACGCCCGTCACCACTTCCAGATGTACCTTGTGTACTTGGCCTTTTAAAGCACCAGGGTGGTGGCCAACAAGGGGTGAAGTGATTCGAACTCAGGACCTGCTTCCTGAGGCATGGTCCTGGCCATCTCACCAACCCTTTGTTGGTTAAGACTCTATGTATTTAATCTCCACGATTTTATGGAATATTAGACAGAAAAATATTATTATTAAGTCCTAATTGGATTTGGAAACTGACCATCTCGAATTGGTTTTGGAGGAGGTCCGATCTCGCTCGAACAAGATCATTTTCAATATTTTATTCCTTTTTTTATTATTTTGTAATCTAATCAAATTAGGTACGCAACACAATTTCAATTTCAAGTATCATAAGAATGGATATACCTGCTGCAGAAGTATAACTGGCAGATCTGCCAAGTCACAGTCATAACTGTTCATGGAGCAAATGTCCTCAGAATTGCCTTTGAACAGGCCAACTACATTAGGTGCACCCTCTCCTTCTACATTGATACAGTCATCATTCACCACCACCTTGGTCTGGAACTGTGATCTGATCCCACTCTTCCTGCTGTGGATATTTGATGGCTTGGTTTGACAGCCAGCATGAAGAATGGACTGGGGAACTATCATTGAGAGTGACCACGAAGACGTGCGTGAATGCCAAGTAGGATGAGATAACAAATGGAGAAACGGAACACTGGTCGTCTGCGTGAGTGGAAGATAAATCAATATAAGGATAATCAAGAATCTCCCTCTTCCATTCTAATCAACGTATAATAATGATAAATTAATTAATTAATATAAAAAAATCTGCTATTGGCACCCTGACTTTTACTTATTACACCCCAATTTCTTAAATTGTTTATCTCACCCCAATTAAAGATTAATACACTCTTCAAACATTACAAATGTTTGACTCAAATTATAATCCCAACATTACAAAACATTATAACACTTGTTTTGACAAGTTCAGTAGTTGCTTTACAATTATGATTAGGCTCATATAAAATCCTAAATCCAAAAAATTGAAATCTAGCAGAGAGAGAGAGAGATTCTATTGGCACCCCTACTTTTACTTATTCTCAACCATTCACTTATCTTTTTTTTATTTTAAATTGGAGTGTAACAAGCAAAAGTGGAGTGCCAGTAGCAGCTCTCTAAAAAATCAGATTGATACCATATTTTCCAGCTGTGCCAGAACTTTGCTTGCAAAGATTCTATGAGCCAAAGTCATAGAGAAATGACCCAAAATATCAAACCCATCCACAGAAGGCTGACCAGATATTTGAGTTCTACTGGTAGAGGGGCGTCTATCCTTCGCTCTTACAAACACATTTTCATGGAAAATCTGCTGTAGATAAATTTCACAACTGATTGGATTTGGATATCCGAACAACTTTTTAACGGTATCGGGCTTCTCTTCTGCTACCCTGGCACTCTCAAATGTTTCTGAAGGTACAACTGCAGTTTCCATGTTCCAGTTTCTGGGGGAATGAACTGTTTGAGTTGTATCTTGCCCGGAGGGCACAAGTGATAAAAATACGGAGGCATCTTGACCAATGCCCAATTGAAGATAGTTTTCTTGCATCCCAGTCACATTATTTCCAAGAGATTGATTGAATGCTTCACGATTCACCAAATCAAACACCTGTAATTAAAAAAAGACCCCAACTGATAAAAAATACAGTAGGGAGGGGCCATGGCTAGGGCTTAAAGGGGTCAGGTTCAAGCCAGATTTGAGTATCTCCATATCCATATTCGAATTTTTATTCAAATCCTATCAGCTAAAACCGTATCCAAACCATTTTGCTTTCATTAAATCTGGATCCAACCCAATCGAATTACTTTGATTTGGGTTGGTTGGGTCTGATAATTTTGGACTGTTCAACATTGTTTCGTCATATTTCTTTTCTAATTATTATATTATTCTATTTTACTATTATAAGTTTCTTATTTTATAAGAATTCATGTTATATTAAAGTAATAGAAAGAAGATATTTGGAAAAACATAAAAATACAATTTTCAAAGCAATATATCATTTGGATCTAGGTGGTATAGGGATGGATCCGTATCCGACTCGGGTCAAGGGATATCAACCCATATTCGTCCCATTATTCTATTCTAGTCTACTCCAAGGATCCAAACCCACTAAATTTGGAGTCATATCACTCGGATTTCGGATAAAAAAATCTGACCAATTTTATGCCCTAGCCATGGCATAGAACGGAGGCAAATAAAGAAACTTACCTGCTCATCAAAGATTGCTCGATGAACTTCACGAAGGGCTGAATGTGCTTTTTGGACACATTCGTTGACATCTTCATCTCTTGCAGCTTCTCTCAGAGGCTCTTCACCTGAGGCATTGATTTTAATTTTACAAAATGTTTCAGGCTTACAACCTGAATGCCCACCAAGAAAACCAAAATGAATAGAGCGGCATGACTTTGGAGGCAAGTGTACAGCCAGCATGCCTGCTGAATTATGATCAACACGAACTGTAGATATAGAAGGTGGACGAAATAGAGCCGCTGAATCAGACAACGAGTTATCAAACAGATCGATCATGAAGCCTTCACTTCCAGGGGCAGTAATTGCTAAACGTTGTCGTTTGACTTTCCAATTTTGCTGCAATCTATGCATTTGTCAAAAAAAGGATTGACAGAGGAAGTAATTAAGAAACCAAAAAGGATCGACAGAGGAAGATCATTCTAATTACAAATGTAAAAAAAATAAAATAAAATCTCAGAATAAATAGATATACATCAAAGCAACAATTAATGGATAAGAACATTTAAAATAAAGGGAGAATTTTCAAAAAATTTATGTTTTTGTGAGTCCCACGCACATTTTCAAGCAACAAAGATCATCTTCCACTTTAATAAGACACAAGACAGACCAACCTGATCAAGGCACCATAAAATCTTGCTTCCCGAGCAACCTGCTGTTCCAAAGCTTTGGCAGACTGCTTAAAATATTTCCCGAGATGCTGTCGATCAAACATAAAATGCATAAAAGACTGGTAAGAGATTGCAAAGGTGATAAAGTGTCTCAACATGCGATAATCAAAATTTCAATTATCTTGATGGTGGAACAGCAAATCTTATAACACTCTCTGATATATGTAAAGGTACACCGGCTTGTGGGGCCCAGATGAATATGGATAACCAACAAAATAATTAGTAGTTCTTGTTAAAATATTATCAATAAGTTCCGACATGTAATGCCCAGAAATTTTATTGCGTATCTCGAGGAATACATTTTATGAAATTTGCTGATTATTAATCATAATTGTGATGGGATAGTTTTTTTTAGTCAATCATGTATTGTTAGCCAGTTTAGAACTATCAAGAAACATAGTTTTGTGTGAACTTGATTTGATGGTTTAAATAGTTGATCCAAAAGGATATTTTAAAAGAATATTTACGAATATAAAGAGTAAATTCATATTCATTTCTATTAAACCTATTGAGAGAAGTTGAATTTTAATTTAGGTGTTTATCTCGTTAGGAAGTTAAAATGAATAAAAAGATGGACTAGTTGAATAAAGATTTAGGATGTCAATGTCTAAAGCTAAGAATTGAATCCAATGAGGTAGGGAACTTCCAATTTCTTAATTGTAGTCATAGATTTGTTTGAAAAAAAGTTGTCTTTGTTTCGAAGTAATAATTATTTCAAAATTTATGTTCAATGTAAGTATTTTGGCAAAATCTATGCATGTTAGCTTAGAATTTGGATCTATTTATGTTTTATGTTATAGGAGATTCTATTCGCTGACATCGACATACAACAAAAAGTTTTAATTTTAAAAGGTGTTCTTTAAAATTTCTTTTGAAAGAAATTTTATTGTGACATCAAGAATGGTTTTATTAATTTTGTAAAATAATATAAAGGTTTGGACTAGTGGAAAAAAAAATTCAAAAAAGATCCTGGTTGTATGTTGTTGGTATTATTGTACTTATTGATGTGTATGGTATATGAATACCTAGGTACATTAGATTACCTTGCGTGATCGCAAAGTGGATGTTGTGACGATATGGTATTTCACAGAGAGACCGCGTATTCATACTCATACAAAGTGTTACTTTTCAGTTTAATTTATGTTTTGAAAAAAAAATAATATAGTTTCATAATTCCAAAAAAATTGTTTAATGTTTTTAAAACAAAAAGAATAATTATACTTACATAAATTTTAGTAATCTATTAAAGGGTTAGGGAAAACCTATAAAAAATAGTTGGTCATAACTACTCTAGGAAATAGATTGAGATGTTTGATTTCCCTAGTATGGGATGCTTTGAAGATCAGCACCTCTCGATATCCGGGAAATTCCCTTCTAACTTTAATAGAGAACAAGGTGTAAAGGTAGTGTCTATACAAAACTCAAGTTATTTGAGGTTTGTACAAACGCCCAATGGGTATAGACAAAGATGGCTAGCCAATGATCATTAGCAATCTAGAGTAATCGAACGGATTTGACCCACGTTATGGGGGCATGTTTCACTATTGTTCTGGTCAAACGGTCAACCTGAGCCGGATAAACAGCTACCCCCAATTGGTTTGCCTTGCTGGCCACAAAATCAGGAACTAACGGTGAGGTTGCACACCGGTGAAGTGTTGGAACATATACATATATTGACTGAGATATTCACATCAATCGTGATCCTCAACCTCTATTCTCGCACACTATCATTGATTGTATATTATGTGGATGCCGAGATGATTTAAGGATGTTTACAATTACAGTATTTTAGTTAAATTATTTACATATAATTATTTCAATATGTTAATTCGATTGTTTTAGTAATTGATATTATTTGAAATAAAACCTGCTTATTTTTAAAACTGTTTAGTGTGATTAATCTGCATATTAGGACTATGATTTTAAAATATATGTTTCCTGCTGGGTCAATTTCAAGAAGTTTCAATGATCAATGATCAACTTTATGATTGTTGCAGTTTAGAAATTAGTAGGTTTGTGTGTTGTGAGCGTCAGTAGATAGTAAGTCAGTTTATGTTGAGAGAACAAGTTAGTATATTCATGGTAATAGGTGCTACTATTTCTTTCTACTATGTATAAATAAATGAAGTTGTGAGAAAGGATTATTGTTTTTGTTTATGTAGTGGAATGTATTTAGTTATGCTTCCACTACAATATATGATATCATTGTCTGAAATTGTTGAATTATGTGTTTATAACTATATGGGAAATATCTCACCTAGAGATTCTAAAACTTACTCATGGGGATTCGTGTTGGGATTTTGGGATATGACACAACATCACTAACCATATAAAAAATTTGACCTAAATTTAATTTAACAGTCCAAATTTTCTCAATTCCAACTTTACTTTTTATGAGGTTATTAATGCCCAAATAAATTGGTCCTTTTCAAGGATGCTCTCTCTTATGAGGGACTTATTGTCCTGTTGGACAATCCAACATGATATTCATGTGGGCCTTACAAGTGAGAGTTCAATATAAAAAGAAGCAATGCGTCAAAACATATATATACATTATTAAGCGGAAAAAAAAAAAAGGAGTACCCGGAAGCTCTGTAGCTTAGTTGCTGCAGATACAGAAAGGTCTGATAGAACTTCATTAGGTAACTGCTTTGGCCTAGTCATACCGGCCACTGTTACTGCATCATTAGCTTCTACCTATACAAAAACAAATAAAAAGAAACTGTAACCAAATTAACAGTGGCCCTCATGCTATATAGACTTTTTGTAAATTTTGCAATTCCTTTTACACCAACTAAAATTTTCTAGATCTTAGAAAAATTCAAAGATCCCAACCTGATGAATTTTCACACCTAGAGAAATTCTAACCTTAAAAACTACAATCTTCAAAGAATTATGAACCCAAATACCTAGAATATCCATGATCAATGAAGACTCATACATTTAATTAAAAAAAATCTGATATGGTCACAACCTTAATTTTATATTTTAGTAGCTTCTTCCTTAGTTTTAGTCTTTATCTTCTACCTATTTTCATAATTTATAATAGTAATAGGATTGTTCATAGTCACATTTTGGAGTTAAGTTCAATTAAAATAGGGTATTAACTGTTTCTTACAATTCTTGGTCATATTTCTTATAAATAGCAAGGTTGTAGCCAAAGATTGAGATGTTTGATGATTAATTTTAATTAAAATAGGGTATTAGCTTTTTCTTACAATTCTTGGTCATATTTCTCATTAATAGCAGGGTTGTAGCCAAAGATTGAGATGTTTGATGATTAATTTTAATTAAAATAGGGTATTGGCTGTTTCTTACAATTCTTGGTAATAATTCCTATAAATAGCAGGGTTGTAGCCAAAGATTGACATCTTTGATGATTAATTTTAATTAAAATAGGGTATTAGCTTTTTCTTACAATTCTTGGTCATATTTCTTGTAAATAGCAGGGTTGTAGCCAAAGATTGACATGTTTGATGATTAATGAAATTGGTTCAGTGAGCTTTGGAGACCCAACCATCTAGAACCAGTCATATTCTTCCCTTAATCCCCTTTTTATTTTTATTATTATTTTTATTATTATTATTATTATTATTATTAATAGGATCTATTGGGAGCATATCATTTGGTATCAATTCAGCTTCTTTCATGAGTACAATGGTTGAAGCGGATGTAGCCATGTGGATTTTCTTGGTCCCCGTGGTAACCCAGTTCATATTACTGCTTTATAATTTCACCCACCATTCATCAAATTAAGGGGTGTATTCGGTCACTCAAAATGTTGATTCATTATCAAAAGGAATTTACATAAGAAAGTGACTCCTGATTTGGTATAAATCAAGGATTCAGGTTAGGCGGTTCAGATAAAGAGGAGGAAAGGTGCTAGCCCCCTCCCCCTTTTTTCCCATCTTTCAATGGTAAACTTAGACCATTGACATTTTTGAGTAGGTTGCAAATCACAGAAATTTGGCTGATTCAAGTACCTTCTATCATGTCCAGGATTATGAATGAGATTAGCCCAAATGAGATGGACAATCTTTGTTCATGATCCACTATTTAAAAAAAATAAAAAGAAGTTGGTTAAATTCTATTTTGAAGTCCATTGCTCAGGCAAAAATCCTTAAAGAATGATAAGCAAACTTAGACCTTAATAATAGAATGACAGCAGTCCATTGACAGCAGTGGGGAAATCTAATTCGAACCCCTGCTTGGAAAATTCAGGTTGGGCTGAAATTTTTGTAGGGGATATTAGACTTCCCCGGCAACCATTAGAAGTTGGAATCACCCCAAAAAGAATTTTCTAAGCAGAGGTATGAGGTCTGCAACCTCCTGCAGAAGACTATTCCGTCTCACAAGAACAGGTTGCCTTATCTTACTTCAAAATCTTGCCTACCGACATCTGATTGCTCTGGAATTCTAGGAGTTAGAAGAGTTTCAAATGGTTACATGGAATCCGAATCATGTGAAAATTCCTGTGGGCAAGGGAGATATATTCCTTATAGGATTGTGGTCCAGCCAACAACAAATGACGTTTTCATCTTCCTTGATTGTACACATTATATGTGTGTGCAAAAGGTGTAGAAATAGATAAAAATGTATCAAAATGACAATATGATTCTTTCCCTCACTTGGACACTAATATTTTGGCCAAAAAAAACTGGGGGATGACCTCATATAGGAGGTTCTCTAATGCAGGACCGTGAATGTGAGACTAGACTCAATTAATGTAAGCAATGTAAACATAAATCATGAGCACATTCATTCATAAATATGCAAGAGAATTCAAGCGAAAATATAAAAACAGCCCTAAAGTTTGTCACAATCCCACAATAATGGCAATTCAAGTACTAACAATAGGTTCCAATGGAAGACAAGTCTTTTTCTAACCTAGGGTTTCCGTTAAATGCTCAAAATAGATTTGTAAGTTCAATTTCAATGCAAAATAGATTTGGTAGAGGTGAATCCACCTCCTACAATTGCTACAAGAAGAATTGAAGAGGAATAAAGGTCAAGTCTCAATGACAGCTTGCCAATGATAGGTATACTAATCATGGTGAATGGACATAAATGCCCTTACAAGGAAAAGAATCGAAAACTAGGAAAATAAACTAAATTCCTAATACTCCCCCTCAAGTTGGTAGAAATATATCAACAAAGCCCAGCTTAACAATATGAGAGTCATTCACAGAAGGACCAATAGACTTCATAAGCATGTCGACAAAACCCGAGAAGGGAGTCCGTATATATAACCTCAAATCAAATTGTCATTGAGAAAGGCATTCTTCACATCTAGTTAGTGAAAAGGCTGTGAGTGACATGCAGCCAAAGAAATGAGGTGAACAGGAGAAAGTTTAGCTAAAGAAGCAAATGTAGCACCAAAATCCTTTTTGGGAATTTGCATAAATCCTTTAGCAACTAGGCAGGCCTTGTATCGATCAACAGTGCCATCCGCGAGATGCTTCATTTACACGCACCAGTCCGCTCCTTAGAGGGAAGGGAAACAAGCTCCCAAGTGATGTAGGATGATGAGGGGAGATAAGACAACGATGGGGGTTTTAAAGAATTTGGTTTAGGATTTTGGGTAAAGATTACGTATTACCAACTATGATTCCTCTGCAATGCATTCATCTTAAGAGTCATAGCTGCAATCCACGCATAAAACCTTTGAAATAGACCAAGGGACTCGAATAGAAGTAGTGACAGCAAGGTAGGCCTGATAAGAAAGAAAGAGTCCCTGATAGGAAACAAACTAGTTAATAGAATGATCAGTAATACACCCCCACTTACCTTCATGCAATATAATAGTTAAGTGAGAGTCAGAAATAGAAGGGATAGGAGCAAGGGTATAAGAGAATATACCTGAGTCCAGGGAGGAGATTGGCAAGGTTGGAGAGGGGCGAAGGCGACGAGAGTAAACTTGAAGCATTGGCGAAGATAGAGAGGATATTGGAGAAGGATCCTCCAAAGGAAAAAAGTCCTCCAAAGAAAATGTGGCATAAAAATAAGGAATAGTAAAAAAAAATGACATCAAGAGAAGAAACGAGATATAACACTGATGCCCTTTTAACATAGAGGAGTAACCCAACAAAACACACCGAATGACTTTGCCATCTAATTTCATACGATAAGGGGTCCTGTCCTAAACATAACAAGTATACCCAAAGGCTCTGAGTGTAATGGGAAAGAGAGTGCTATCTGGACGAAGAACATGACGAGGCACCTGCCCCCTAAGGTGCGACTTGGAACACGATTACAAAGGAAAACCACAATGAAGACTACCATATTCCAATATAACTTAAGAACATGCATTCTTTGAAGAAGGCAACAGACAATATTCATCAAGTGACAATTCTTACATTCTGTCATCCCGTTCTATTAAGGAGTATAGGGACAAGTCAACTAGTGAAGCATACCGAACTCATGAAGATGATAACGAATCCCATCAGAAATATATTCCCCTCCATTATCATACCGAAGAGATTTTACAGTGATGTTGTACTAAGTCTAAATCATTTTAAGAAATTCAACAAAAATAAGAAGCACCTCACAGCGAGAACGCGTCAAATAGACCCAAATACAAAGAGAATAGTCATCTATGAATGTAACATAATATCGATGACCAGTAAAAACAACAATAGGGGAAGGTCCTCACACATCAGAATGAACTATATCAAACATTGTATTAAGCTGATGCATACGAGAAATATATGAAGTACGTGTGTTTAGAAAACTCGCACACATAGCATTGAAACTTGTGTCCACTACAAGAAATTTTTAAAGTAAGAAATAAAGAACATAAGTGCTGAAAATAAACATGTCCTAAGCGAGCATGCCACAAATCTAAGACTGAGAGAAAAAACTATGACTCTCAGAAGATGGAAGCACAAAAACCGGAGTAACAGTATGCAGAAATCCAAACAGGTACAACCCATCCCACTCATACCCTTTACTAAAAATCATCCTCGAAGTTAGGTCCTAAAAAATACAACGAGTAGGAAAAAGGTAACTAAACATTTGAAAGATTTGGTAATACTACTCACAGACAAAAGGTTAAGAGATAGATGAGGAACATGAAACTCAAAATCAATGAAAACACCAGAAGATAAAGAGATGGTACCGTTACTGTGGATAAGTGTAAGAGACTCATCAACAAGGCGAACCTCCTTGTGAGTAGCAGAAAAAATAGAAGTAAAATGGCTAGACTTACCAATTATGTGATCAGAGGCACCAGAATCAATAACCCAGGTTAGAGGAGTAGGACCCGATTGAGTGACATGAAATGCAGAGGATATACCTGAAGGTGTGGTAACTGAGAGACCACAATCGAAGATGGTCGAGTATAAGCATGGATCAAGTCACGTACAATAATGGCAATCTGGGACTGAAGCTGTTGTAGATCAATAGTACCAGAGGGAACAAGGGGATCAGTGGTAGGAACTAGTGAGAAATCCACAGCGACAGCACAAGGAGCAGAATGTCCTAAAGGGGAAATAGCTGTAGATCACATCAAAAGGGGATAGAGCTGAAAGCATCAGGCCTTCTCATGGCCAGTCTTCCTACTCCCTCGACCACGACCACAACCATGACTCCCAGATCCAGAATTACGAGTCAGAAAAACCTGAAAATTGGTTATTAGAGTCATCTGATCTGTCATTTGAGCAAAAAGAATACCCAGAGTCTGATTTTAAGATGGGGCTACACGACGACGACGCTCATCACTATCGATAGTCGCAGGTCTCAAATAAGGAGGAAAAAAGAAAGATGTTAAGAATCTACGTCTGCAATGCCTCAAACTCGGGATGTAAGCTCATGAGAAACTGATATATCTGATGTCGAGCAATCTTCTTAACCATATACCCAACAGCTTCAACAGATAGCTTAGCCATAGACTCATAATGGGAAAGCTCCTTCCATCGAGACTGAAGAAACTCAAAATAATCAACTACACTCTGGTCCCCTGAGTATTCTTGGCAATGTCTCGGTAGAACTCATAAATCCGCAAATCATTCCTAGCATGGGCATATGCCTAAGTAAGAACTAACCACAAAGATGAAACAATCTTGTGGTACATAAACATAGTATAGATATGATACTACATGGAATTAAACAACCATCCAAGGATGGTACAGTTGTCGATCTCCCATTGTTCAAATTTAGGATCAATAGTAGGTGGCTCATTAACCATGCCCAAAAGCTATCCAGATTTGCCTCTACTTCCCAAATAGAGTCTAAGGAACCAAGACCAAGACTAAAAATTTCGCCCATCCAATAGGCAACTAGTAATACGCTAGGCTGAGGAATTGTGCCCAAAAGTAATAGTTTATTCCTTGTTCTCTTGGTTAGATGTCATATCTCACATAAAAAGAAGGCAAGTGGATAAAAGACAATAGAGAAATAATCAAATGTAGGAAGACTACAATTTGATAAAAAGAATAATGTAGGATCAAATCAACAAACACTTGGGGTGCGATAAGCAATAAAGAGAGCAGAATTCTCAAAGAAAAAGAAGAGAAGGCTTTGGCTTGAAGGGAGGTCTCTCACAATTCCAAACACAATCTGCAATCTCCAAAGGGTCTAAGAAAAAGCAGCCCCATCCCAAAAAACACAGCACTATTGCATAATAACACTATCTCAAAGAAAAATTAATCGCAACACAGTAACCTAGCATTACTGTCATATAGCCAACAGAGCAGCCTAAATCACAACACAGCAGCACTGCCTTGTAGCCAACACAGCAGCAAAACAACAGCTTAACTAGCAATAAACTTGCCACCACAGCAGCCTAAATGGAAACCCAACAGCCAACACAACAGCAACACAGCAGATGTAGCCCTATCGCAGGAGCAATACAGTGATGTAGACCTATCGCAGCAGCCAAAACAACAACATCAACACAGTGCTATGGGACAAATACAGCCACAGCAGCTCTATCACAGGAGCAATATGGCAGCACCAACCCTATCGCGGCATGCGATTGGGAGATTCGAACCAAAAGGAAAGGGAAAAAGAAACCCCAGAAGGGGATACCCTCTAACAAAGGTTGCTCCTAGGTCATCTGATCTTCAAAGATCCAAAGGGTTGATGAGAGGAGAAGAAAATGAGGGAAGGGTGGCTGGCGGTGAGGTTTCAAGGGTGCAAAACTGAGGAGAAAGAAGCCAAAGAGGACTGTCGATGGGTCCTCTAGCGCTCTAATACCAAGAAGAATTGAAGAAGACTAAAGGTCAAGTCTCAATGAGACTTGCCAATGATACATATACTAATCATGGTGAATAGACATAAATGCCCTTACGAGGAGAAGAATAGAAAACTAGGAAAATAAACTAACCCAAAGACAATTCCCAATACTACATTGGGTTGAAGTGGTAAAAAAAGGAAGGGAGGTTATGCATAAACTTGAGGAAGATAGGGCAACTGATGCATTGAAAGATTATGGCCAGATAACAACAAAGAAGTTGGGAGAGAAGCTTGTGAGAAACCATCCTCGAAATAAAATAAGGAGTTGAAAAAAACGAACACTTGGTGGAGTAGCGAGGGCTTTCTGAAGTGAAGATAGGCGATCGTCTGTGAAACAAATTTAGAAGATTTCGATTGGGAAGGATTGTTTTGTGTCTGTAAGAGTGCCTTAAATTATAAAGGAGTTTTCAATAGATCGAAGCAAAGTTGGGGACCCAAACATAAATTCATGTTGAAAAATAGTGTGGAAGTAGCGAGTATTAGGGACCTTCGGGGGATGGAAATTGGTAAGTCATCTGTTACTTTAAGATCTTGGTTCGCTCATGTTAATAAATTGGATACGAGGTGGATGCAAATTGGAACATAGATCTGAATTTTCAATTTACCCTCACGGGGGCAATTTACAAGTTAATTTTTCACTCTTTAATCTTTGTACTCACCCATGTCGGCACTAGTAAATCAACCTTACACACACAGTCCCAAAGGCCACAACCTTCTTCTTTTATTTCTACACAGATTTTGGGAGTTAAAAATTCACACCCATTGTCTTCCTATAGCAATGGAGGCTGTCTTGTGTAGGTTACAACAACGCCCTACCAAAACTACCATGATGTCATTAAATGACAAATATATAACAATTACAAAACTGGCTTACATTAGCCAACAACTGTCCTCATCCAAGGAGGTGACACATGGATTAACTAACAATGTCTTCAGCCCATAGCATGACATTTGTCCATCCTAAGAGAATTTTCCCAACCTTTTGCTAAGTGTCCTCTTACCATGAGATCACTGTTGCCACTTGTCTCATAGTCATTTATCCACATATATGCACCACATGTGGTCTATGCATGGGGACATAACTTCCAACTTCTAAGGTAACCCACATAATCGACCAATTACTATAACCGTCATAGCTACTCAACTACACTCCAGCATATTGTTGTGTAGCTCGATACCTTGGCCTCAGCCATGCTCTCGGGTCACCTCGTAGACATCACCATCTCAATTAGGCGCCTAAGCTAATTGCCTGTGCACACCCCTCGCTATTGGTCACATCATTGGATACATATGCACCATGTACCCACACGAGCTATGCCTCGGCCAAGTGCTCGTGTGCCTACTCACACAGAATGTCCCCCTCCTCAAATAGTACACTAAGTCTTTCCCCCATTTCCAAAAGGAAACATCATTTCATGAGACTAATCATACTGGGTTATGGATCGGATTTGGAGCTCCAACCCATGATCCATTTCTTTCCATCTCAATGTAGGTCATCCCAAGCATTCCCTAAGATGCCTTGCCATACTCGCTAGCTCTCGGGAACTCCCACGTGTAGCCCGTTGGCTTAGACCCTCATCATGTGTAACTCACACAACATGTTGCATCGCTCACACGGCCTGCTACCTTGTTCACATGGCATGTTGTTCTACCCACATGGCTTGTTGCCTTGCCCACAAGCTTACTGATACATGTCATTAAGCCTCTGGCTTTCAACTCTCCCGTGTTCAGTATTGAAGAAGCTAACAGCAAGACATCCTAAGGAGTGTTTAGGAAGAAATTGATCATAAGTCGGAACTCCAAATTCGACCCATAACCCAATATAATCCGTCCCATGAAATGATGTTTCCTTCTGGAGATAAGAGAAAGACTTAGCGTACTCCTTGAGAAAAGGGACACTCCGTGTGAGTAGGCACACGGGCACTCGACTGAGGCATAGCTCATGTGGGTACATGGTGCATATGTATCCATAGACATGACGGACAGTGAGGGACGTGCTTAGGCGATCAGCCTAGGCGCCCAAGTAAGATGAAGATATCCACGAGGTGACCCGAGAACATAGCTGAAACCAAAGTATTGAGCTGCACAACAATATGCTCGAGTATAGCTAAGTAGCTATTACGGTTATAGTAGTTGGTCGGTTATGTAGGTTACCTTAACAGTTAGAAGTTATGTCCCATGCACAAACCACATGTGGTGCATACATGTGGATAGATAGCTATGAGACAAGTGGCAGCAGTGATCTCATAGTAAGAAGACACCTAGAAAGACGTTGGAGAAGTTTTCCTAAGATGGACAGATGTCATGCTATGGGTTGAAGACATTGTTAGTTAATCCATGTGTCCTCTTTTTTATGATGTAAGCCAGTTTTGTAATTGTTGTACATGTGTCATTTGATGACATCATGGTAGTTTTTGTAGAGTGTGGTTGTAACCTACACAAAATAGCCTCCATTGTCATGGAAAGACAATGGGTGTGAGTTTGTAACTCCCAAAATCTTTGCAAAAATAAAAAAAGGCTATGGCCTTTGAGACTGTGTAAAACTGAGACTAGGCTGATTTACTAGTGCCAACATGAGTGAGTACAGAGATTAAAGAGTAAAAAAGTTAACCTGTAAATTGTCCCCATGACACTTGCCATACTCGCTAGCTTTGGGGAACTCCCACGTGTGGCCCGTTGGCTTAGGCACTCATCATGTGTAGCCCTTACAGCATGATGTATCGCCCACACGGCTTGCTACCTTACTCATAAGTTTACGAATACGTGCAATTAAGCCTTTGGCATTCAGCTCTCCTGTGTTCAAAATTTAGGGAGCTAACAAACCACCCCTACCAAAAGAACCCGACATCCTCGTCGACAAATCTTCAAGGTAATCGTTCACCTATTTTTTGAACTGCCACAGTGTTACATCCCTTTCCCAAGAAGCTTCACTTTCTGGAAACCCTTGCCATATCACCAAATAATGAGTCCTTCGATTCTTCTTACTTTGACCCTCGGTCCTATGATCTAATATTGTCTCCACAGTTCTGTTAAATTGCTTTCGAATAGTCAAAAGAGCTCTCTTTGATACCTGTCTTGTCTTGTTTACAAGATCAGGATGGTAAGTCTTCAAGAAGCTTACATGGAACGTTGGATGAGTATTCAACCTATCTAACAGAATCAATCGATAGGCAACTTTGCCTACCAACTTCACAACTTCAACCAGGCCATCATACCTAAGAATCAAGCTTTAGTGAACTGTTTTACGCTGTATTTTCTTCCAAATCTGAGGAGTGAGTTTCAGCATAACTCGATTTCCCACTTGGAACTCCACTGTCCATGTATCACGATCTGCCCACTTCTTCATTCATTTGACTGCTTTAGTCAAACTATCTTGTGCTTCCTCCAGCAACCCTTGTTTTGCACGTGCATAGCGATAAGCGGCTGGACAACCACCCTGAAATCGCTGTCTAGCTATCTCATGTGGCGTCATCAGTTGTTGGCCTATTGCTAACTCGAATGGACTCATCTCAGTGGATGAACTTCGATGTAGATTATAGCAGAATTATGTAGTGTCCAACGTTACCCAATTATGTTGGCTTGTTGTCACGTAGTGTCTTAGGTATTCTTTTAACAATGCGTTCACCCTCTCCGTCTAACCATCTGTCTGCGGATGATTGCTAGTAGAAAATTTCAACTCGGACCCCACCAAACTGAAAAGAGTTGTCCAAAATCTGCCAGTAAAGCGAGTATCTCGGGTACTAATGATGTTGTCCAGTACGCCCCAATACTTCACGATGTTCTTGAAGAACAACTCTGCTGCCACATCGCATTACATGTGTGTGGGGCAAGGATGAATGTAGCCTACTTCAAAAAATGATCAACCACCACTAGAACTAATCTGTACCCCTGAACCTTTGGCAAACCAGTGATGAAATCCATGGAAACGCTCTTCCATAGTTTATCTGGAATAGGTCAAGGTTCCAGCAAACCCACAGATTTCTTCTTCTTTGTTTTGTCTTGTTGGCACACCAAACAAGTCTTCACATAAAAAACTCTACTTCTTCCTCCATTTTCAACTAGTAATAGCTCCTACCTAGTAGCGCATGTGTTCTTTCTTGACCCGGGTGACCTGCCCATAAATAATCATGCATCTCTTTCAGTAGTTCCCTTCGCAACCCGCTAGTGCTAAGAACATACAGCCAACCTCCTTTAGCATAAAGAAAGTCACCTTCTGCCAAAACCTTCGGGTGATAATGTCAGATACTTACTGTAACAATCGTATGCAGACAAGATCCATCTTCATTTCCTCATGAACCTTAGGCATGAGGTCGATTTCTATGGCAGTCAGTGCTGCTCCCATCTCTTCTACCACTTTCCTGCTCAATTTGTCTAGTACTAGGTTAAACCGTCCTGGCTTATGTACCAAGATCAAGTCGAATTCTGCCAGAAACTCTTGCCATTGAGCCTGCTTAGGTGAGAGCTTCTTAGCAAAGTAAGAATTCACTAAATTATCGGTCTAAACAACAAACTGTGTCCCCAACAGATAATGTCTCCACTCCCTTCAACAGTGTATGACAGCAGTCATTTCCTTTTCATGTATAGAATATTGTTCCGTTGCATTGAACTTGTGGCTTTCATATGCGATGGGATGTCTCTCCTGTATCAAGAAAACCCCTAATGCGCGATTTGAAGTATTCGTATGAACTTCGAAAGGCAGACTAAAGTTCGGAAGCCGTAGAACCGGTTTAGAAGGTACCGCGTACTTCAACTCAACAAAGGCTTCCTGACATCTCGTTGTCCACAGCCACGTCTGATCTTTCTTGAGAAGGTCAATCAACACCGCAACCTTCTTAGAATAACCAAGAATAAACTTCTAATAATAGTTTGCGAACCGAAGGAATGAGCGCAACTCAACAACCTTTGTTGGGCCTGACAAATTTATGATTGCTTTAACCTTACATTCGTCCATTATAAAAACCTTTGACTCACAACATGGCGAAGAAATGTGATTTCCTTTTGGCAAAACTCACATTTCTCAACTTTTACATACAACTCAAACTCCTTGAGTTTGCTAAAAACAATTCAATGGTGAGTCACATGCTCCTCCAAGGTTTTACCATACACAACTATATCATCTAAGTAAATAACAATAAAACGATCAATATAGTCATGAAAAACATTATTCATTAAATTACAAAAAGTAACAGGGGCATTGGTTAACTCGAAAGGCATTACAAAATATTCAAAATAACCATATCTTGTGACATCGATGTCTTTGCTTCATCGCTCGATGCGATGCGCACTTGGTAATAGCTAGAACGCAAATCTAGCTTAATGAAGCACATAACTCCGATGCAATCGAAAAGATCAGCAATCAATGGTACCGAATATTTATTCTTCACTGTTACCTTGTTTAAAGCCCTATAATCCATGCACATCCTCATGGATCCATCTTGCTTCTTCTAAAACAACACAGGTGCTCCATAGGACACCTTGGAGGGCTGGATGTAATCAACATCCAACAATTCAGTTAACTGTCGCCTTAACTCCTCAAATTCTGATGGAGCCATTTTGTAAAGTAGGGACAAAGCTTTCAACCCCGAAATCAACTCGATTTCATGGTTGATGCTATGTATTGACTATAAATGCTTCGGCAATTCTGATGGCATAAGCCATGCACATCCTCATGGCTTGTGTTCTTTATGATTTCCAACTATAATCGCCCAACTTCTCTGTCTACAACAAACGTATGCGTGGCCCCTGTATCCACCATGGCTTCAATAAGGACTCCATTTACAACAACTTTTATATACATCAAACAGTTACAAAGAGTACGTCCATGCTATAACATATTCAACAACTGCAAAGGGTTCACCCTCGTAGGCTCCCCTTTTGGTTCACCGTCTTCTGCTATAAGGGTAGAACGTTTTTCCCTCTTGAGACAATCTCCAATGTGATGGGGTCCCCCACAAAAGAAACAACCCTTGGTCTAATTCGATCTTGGGGCATGTTCCTCTGTTTTAGACTTGATTTTCACTTCAACCTTCTTCCCACCCTTAGAGTTTTCCTTGGAAAATTTCTTACCTTCGCCCTTACCCTTGGCTTTGTCAGAACCATCGATGCTGGAAGATGCAGTTTGCTTGTAATCAATCAAACTATCTACCGCAGCCATCGCAACGGGTAAGTCCTTCACTCCCAATCTCCTGAGTTCGGTTAGTGCCCAAGCCTGTAGTCCAATCAGGAAAGAGCTTTGTCCTCGTCAAACATGTTTTTTATGTCAAGCATCAAATAGAAGAATTTCTTGACATAATCACGAATTGTGCCCATATGCCAGAGTTTGAAAAGAGCATCCCGGGCCATCCATGCTATATTGCATGGCAGGACTTGTTCCTTCAATTCCTTCTTCAAGACGTCCCACATCTCGATTTTGGGTCTCCTAAGTGCAGTATTTTCATCGGAACAGGTTCTCCATCAGAGTTTCACATCCCATGTTAAATACATGCTTGTGAGAGTAACTCTCTCACCCTCCGGAGTATGAATAACCTTGAAATATTGTTCCATATCCCACAGAAAATTCGCCAACTCTTTCGCGTTACGGGCTCCACCAAAAGATTTCGGTTCAGGGACCTTAGCCTTTTGTGAAGACTCATCATCAACAAGTGTGAGTCTTATGGCTCTTTTCAAGACAACCAATTCGTCGGTGAGGGTTTGAAGGTCTTCTCGGAAGACGGAAGTTAGAGAGGGTACATCGGTACTTAAGTCATCGTACCTGGTTTTCCATGTCTATATAGTATTTTCGAAATTATTTTCCAAGGATTCATGACGTTTTTCCATGCGAGAAGAAGACGACCCTCCTTTATCCCACTAGGAAGTCTATTAGAGAATTCCACTAGAAACAATTTGAGTTGCATAACTCTATCATGTACTGCATCCAACGCGCTACTACCCGCCATCACAACCTTGTGCTTTGATACCAATTGTCACAAGGACAATTTACAAGTTAAATTATTCGCGCTTTAATCTTTGTACTCACTCGTGTCGGCACTAGAAATCAACCTAGTCTCAACCTTACACATAGTCTCAAAGACCACAACCTTCTTTTATTTCTATACAGATTTTAAGAGTTACAAACTCACGCTCATTGTCTTCCCATGACAATGATGGTTGTCTTGTGTAGGTTACAACCACCTTCTACAAAAACTATCATGATGTCATCAAATGACACATGTACAACAATTACAAAACTGGCTTACATCAGCCAACAAGTGTTCTCATCAAATGAGAGAACACATAGACTAATTAATAATGTCTTCAGCCCACAACATAACATCTGTCCATCCTAAGAGAACTTCGACAACCTCTAGCTAGGTGTCCTCTTACTATGAGGGTGGTAGCGCGTTAGATGCGGTACGTGACAGAGTTACTCAACTCGAATCATTATTAACAAAACTCTCTAACAGACTTCCTAGTGAGGATGAAGGAGAGTCGTCTTCTTCTCGCGTAGAAGAACGTCTTGAATCCCTGGAGAAGAATTTCGAAAAGACTACACAAACATGAAAAATCAGGTACGATGACTTGAGTACTGATGTAGCCTCTCTGACTTCTGTCTTCCGAAAATACCTTCAAACTCTTACCGATGAATGGGTTGTCTGGAAGAGAGCCGTATGACTTACACTTGTTGGTGGTGAGTCTTCATAAAAGGCTAACGTCCCTAAACCGAAACCTTTCGGTAGTGCCCATTACGCGAAAGAATTGGAGAATTTTCTATGGAATATGGAATAGTATTTCAAGGTTATTCATACTCCTGAGGTTGAGAGAGTTATCTTCACAAGCATGTATTTGACAGGGGATGCGAAACTCTGGTGGAGAACCCGTTCCGATGAAAATACTGCACTTGGGAGACCCAAAATCAAGGCATGGGACGTCTTGAAGAATGAATTGAAGAAATAATTCATGCCATGCAATGTAGCATGGATGGCCCAAGATGTTCTTCGAAACTCCAGCATATGGGCACAGTTTGCGATTATGTTAAGCAATTCTCTTATTTGATGCTTGACATAAAGAAACATGTCTAACGAAGACAAGCTCTTCAATTTCTTGGCGGGACTGCAAGCTTGGGCACAAGTCGAACTTAGCAGATAGGGAGTGAAAGACTTACCCGCTGCGATGGCTGTGACAGACAGTCTAGTTGATTACAAGCAAATTGCATCTTCTAGTACTGACGGTTCTGACAAAGCCAAAGGTAAGGGCAAAGATAAGAAATTTTTCAGGGAAAACTCTAAGGGTGAGAAAAAGGTTGAAGTAAAAAAATCAAGTCTAAAAAATAGGAACATGCCCCAAGATCGAATCAGATCAAGGGTTGTTTCCTTTATGACGGACCGCATCACGTTAGAGATTATCCCAAGAGGGAAAAGCTTTCTACCATTATAGCAAAAGACGGTGAACCAGAAGGGGAGCCCACGAGGGTGAACCCCTTACAATTGTTGAATGTGTTATAGCACGGACGTACTCCTTATAACAATCTAATGTACATAAAGGCTATTATAAATGGAGTCCATGTTGAAGCCATGGTGAATACGGGGGCCACACATGCGTTTGTCGCAGACAGAGAAATTGTACGATTAAAGTTGAAAATCGCAAAGAACACAAGTCGTATAAAGGTTGTGAACTCTGAGGCCAAGCCTATTCAGGGTATGGCTATGAACATTCCCAATCAAGTACGTGAGTGAACGGGGAGACTAAATCTAATGTTAGTATCATTAGATGATTTCGAGGTCATTTTCATAAATGACTTCTTTATACAGGCAAATGTGGCCTTACTGCCACATCTTGGGGAATCTTTATTGTTGAGGGTCCACGACCTTGTTTTGTTCCCATTGTGGATAGGGGAAATGGTAAAGCCATGGAAGCAAAGCAAGAAACAGGATTGTTGTCGGCCATATAGGTCAAAGATGGGTTACGCAAGGGACAGGAAACTTATCTCGTAACGGCGGTAAAAATCAAAAGTAGTTAAAGTCTACCTATAAAGGAATCAGTAACAGAAGAGTTGAAGGAATTTTCTAACATTATGCCATCAGAATTATCGAAGCATTTACCACCAAGACATAGCATCAACCACGAAATCGAGTTGATTCCGGGTTCGAAACCTCCGTTCCTAGCATCTTACAGAATGACTCCATTAAAACTTGAGGAATTAAGGCGACAATTAACTGAATTGCTGGATGTTGATTACATCCAGCCCTACTAAGCACCTGTGTTGTTTTAAAAGAAACAGGATAGATCCATGAGGATGTGTGTGGATTACAGGGCTTTAAACAAGGTAACAGTGAGGAATAAATATCCTGTACCATTGGTTGTTGATCTTTTCGATCATCTATCTAGAGCTATGTACTTCACTAAGCTAGATTTGTATTCTAACTATTACCAAGTGCGCATCGCATCAGGCGATGAAGCAAAAATAGCGATAGTCAATAAATATAGTTATTTTGAATAACTTGTAATGCCTTTCGGGTTAACCAATGCCCCTGTTACTTTGTGTAATTTAATGAACAATGTTTTTCATGACTATATTAATCGTTTTGTTATCATTTACTTAAATGATATAGTTGTGTATGGTAAAACCTTGGAGGAGCATGTGACTCACCACTGAATGATTTTTAACAAACTCAAGGAGTTTGAATTGTATGTAGAAATTGATAAATGTGAGTTTTGCCAAAACGAAATCACATTTCTTGGTCATGTTGTGAGTCAAGGGTTTGTAAAAATGGACGAATGTAAGGTTAAACCAATCATAGACTAGCCGGCTCAAACAAAGGTTGCTGAATTGCATTCATTCCTTGGGCTCGCAAACTATTACCGGAAGTTTATTCTTGATTATTTGAAGAAGGTTGCGGTGTTGACTGACCTTCTCAAGAAAGATCAGACATGGCTGTGGATAGCGAGATGTTAGGAATCCTTTGCTGAGTTGAAGCACGTAGTAGCTTCTGAACCGATTCTTCATCTTCCAGACTTTAGTCTGCCTTTCAAAGTTTATACGAATGCCTCAGATCACACATTAGGAAGTGTATTGATACAGGAGGGACATCCCATCGCATATGAAAATCGCAAGTTTTTTTTTTTTTTTTGATAAGTTGAAAATCGCAAGTTCAATGCAGCAGAACAACGTTATTATGTACATGAGAAGGAAACATCATTTCATGAAACTGATCATACTAGGTTATGGGTCAGGTTTGGATCTCCGACCCATGATCCATTTCTTCCCATCTCAACATAGGCCATCCAAAGCACTTCCTAGGATACCTTGCCATACTCACTAGCTCTCAGGAACTCCCACGTGTGGCTCGTTGGCTTAGGCCCTCATCACGTGTAGCCCACACAACATGCTGCATCGCCCACACGACTCGCCAACTTGTTCACATGGCATGCTACTCTACCCACACGGCTTGTTGTCTTGCCCACATGCTTAATGATACCTCAAGCTTCAACTCTCCCATGTTTAGCATTAAGGGGCTAACAACCTTTGGGACGATTATGCATACAAATTAATTGGCAACCAACTAGAGGGTTAGCTCATAAGGATATCAAAACAAGGTGGCAAGAAGATCTTTCGTTTGTCAGGCTTCAAGTGAAGTATCCTCCATAGAAGATTCAAACAACATTGGATCTTTTTTCGAAAGGCTCAAATTTAGAGTGGGGTGCTAATTAAAGATTTTTCGAAGGACTCTTAGTTTGTTTTTGTTTGTTGTTTTTTTCAAAACTTAAAGAAAACAAATCCATAAATACCATCTATGTCTCAATCCCGTAACTTTATTTCCCTTAAATTTTCAATCAATGAAAACTCATTAAAAAATCATTATAAAATTATCAAATTGCCCCCAAACATAGATACTAAAACCATAGGCTAATAACACATGAAAATAAGCTCAAATACTCATCCTAGACACTAAAATAGACTTTCCTAAACATAAACTAAATAAAAACATGAAATATAATGACCCAATTAGAAGGGTCTATGAAATGGTACTCGTCCATAAATTTCACGTCCGTACTTCATCCATCCACAACAACTCTGAATGTCTTTTCCTCCTCTAGATCACTCTAAAGGGAATGCTCGTGATGTCCTCATCATTTTCCTTTGATTGGTGCCCTTTAAAGTGGTGTGGAAAAGTATGAGATATACAAAAATTGGACTGTAAATATCAAATATCCCTCACCTTTTCGTCCAAGCTCTAACATTCATGCAACGAGTATAGAAAGGACATCGCGTTACTAAATGGAAAATCAGGTACAACTCATTTTAAACCTCTTTTGGACCATAGCAGAGGGTTGCCTCTTGCTTGCCTCACCTTTCTTTTTATCCAATTTGTATAGTTTGAATAATCCAAAACCTTCTTGACTTGGCATGAAGATGTTCCAACTGATAACACTTGTGCAGACCTTTCAAGGAGCGTTGGTTCAAAAGGAATCAACTGTTGACAATCGCTGACCGCACCTTTCCTTCTCCATGTCCGTTAACATTAGCTTGAATGTAAAATGGACCTCGACAGAGTAAATGATCAACGCGATAAATGCATATGCTTGAATTGCATTTCAGACCATCTTTGTAAGGCTCAATTAGCTATCCTCAAAGGCTTTGAAGAGATAATTCCTTATTCTTTGTACTTTTCGTCTACAAAACTTTTAGTTCATTATTAATAATAGGATTAATCACAGTTATTTCAGCGAGTTAAAATTTTATTATAAAATAGGACTGGTATTATAGTTTATTTATTAAAAAGTTTGATGATTAATGAAATTGTCTCAATGAGCTTCGGAGACCCAACCATCTCAAATTGGTCATATTCTTCCCTCAAAAAAAAAAAAAAAAAACAGGCAAATTCATGAAATTCATAAAAAGCAGTGCAGTAAACGTAAGAATGATTGATGAAAAATGTATCTCACAGTGTTGATGAGATCGATGATAACTGAGAGTTCTTGATGAGCTAGCTTAAGATTCTCCACCAAGTTCTGCCATGGCCACGGCCCCGTCGTCTCCTTCGAGGTTTTCTGCTTCTTCGCATCTTTTTCGACTGCCCAACCGAAGTCTATTCTCCGAAGCAGATCAAGCCGCTTTTGATCATGACCTATGTCACTGCTACCAAGAAGAAAACCGAATTAATGGGTAAAAAAACTTCTTAAAATTACAGAAGAAAAAGGAATAATCGTACGGTGGAAATCTTTCGGTTCCATTTTCTTCAATGGCGTCCAATCGCTTTATTGGGAGCTTATCGAGTGAAATCTCCATGTTTCCGTCCATCTCTCAATCTTCTTCTAAGAGAGAAATCGTTAACAAGTTCTCAGATTGATTCGTCGAAACCCTTGAACCGAAAGAGAAGTGAGGACTAGTGTCGATGGGTCGGTTTCACGTATGGTTTCAAAACTCGGTTTGTCGTCTCAACTCGTCCATGGACGAGACCGAGTTGTCTCGGACGATTCAACTCCTCTCAGACGGGACAATCCATTTAACTCGGTCCACGTGGATCGATTTATATATTTAAATTAAAAAAATTATATTTTTTTACTAAATAAGATAGATTAGAAAATGCTTAGTGATAAAATCAGCTTTTATTTATATAATAAATATTTAAATTCAAAAAAATTAATTATTTTAATCAAATTCTTAACTCTCAACTGACTCGATCAACATTTTCAAAATATCATCCGAGACATCATGTAGAGTACTAATATGAAGTATAAATGTGATTATTTGCTAAGGTAAAACTAGGGTCTAAACCATAATAAATGCCTAGAAAATGTGCTTATAAATCATTGTTTTAAGACATTGATTACACCCCTAAACCTAATTATTATGGTACCTAACGAAAGTATAAGAAGAAAAAAAATGTCACTTTCGTAGGACTATCGACTGCATATAGTGAATGCAACAAGTCCTTAAAACCCTAGGTTAATCCTAGTAGACGAGTTTGACTTGTGAGGTTTTTAGTAATTATAGCCAAAAAATTCAGGTAACTCTGAAGTAAAATAATCCAAGTCAAAACTTATATCTAAAAGTATTGGTAATAATAATTTATTAGTTGTTTGTGTGTAATATTTGGTATAGAGTCTCAATCATCATTTCTCTTCTTAACAAATTTTAGACTTTAATTAACTTTGCTTGTAAATGCAATTTAACTTAGAACTCTAGACGGATGGTTTCCTAAAGTGATATTTAACCTCCAATTTAACTAGGAATAATTGGGTTAACCTATGGTCTAACTTCAAAATAAGCATCCTATCTGGGGTAGTGAGAAGTGTGGATGTTCACTTTAATACTTTTGAAGGATTTTATCTGTGATATTCCAATTTACTCACGTGTTTTACTCTTGACGACTTTCACCTTACTCAAACATTCTATTTTTTACTTTTCTTATTTCTTTGTGGGATTTGTCTTTTTCTACTTAGGGTCTGTTTCATTACACCTAAAAAATGATAAGGATTTGAGTTTCCATGGAAAATAATAATTTCAAGCATTTGATTGCAGATTTTTCCATGGAAATCTATTTTCCAATACCGACAAAAGTCCTCATTTGCTGGATTTTGAAATCCCACCCTCACTCCAAGGAAAATGATATTCCATCTAAGATGGACTTTTTAATCGTTCTTTTTCATTAGGTTACCTGATCGAATTCTCTTCACAAACGACCTACAACTCCATTTTCCTCGTTACAGGTTTGTTCTTGTGTATGTGTGTGTCTGTGTCTGTGTGTAAACCCTAGATCTACCAATTTTTTCAACGATCATTCGTAATTGATTGGTCTGGTACAAATCTCTAAACATAAACACGACGACGAGTGAGAATCCTAATTTTTGTTTCTTTTTCGGTCTACCTTATTTTAAAAGTTTTGATTCAATTTTGTTGTTTGATGTTACATGAATCTTAAATTTTTGGGATTATGTTGATGATGTAAAAGATTGATTTTGTTAGATTGTTTTGGTAATGACAAACCAAATTTTGTTAGATTGCACTTAAGAACGTTTTTTTACTTACCCTTCCTTTTGAGGAAAATATTACTTTGATTTTAGTTTGGGAATTCATTTTCAGTTTAAAGGATAAAATACTAGTTACTTGTTGTGTCTTTCATCTTAATTTTAATTTTACATTTGAAACAATGGTAAAAAAAAGCTACTGAGGGCAGCATAGAGATATTGTTTTAAATCATTACCCACCTTGTTTACCTATTCCCCCTTTTTTTTCTTCTACCTGTACCATTTTACCTACCAACGATGAACAAAATGATTGGTGCTTAAACACTATGTAAGAGAAAGTAATTTACATGGGGAACATTGAAATGGAACACCACTTATGCTTCATATGGGAATGTCGTGTGTTTTCTCAATCTCCTTTCAATTAAACTTGGCACTCCTTTCAAGTTTGTGTAAAATACATTACAATAGTGTGTACCTAGGATACAATTTCAACCAAATGATATGTCAATACATCATTAATCAGAAGGTAAGGATTATAAAAGATTGTAATTTTGTTTGTTTACTATCCAAATTTGGGAAATCCAAATCAATTAATAAAAATCACATCTAATGTTTGAATTTTTTCCCCAATTAAGATGATTCGAACACATTTGAACAGGGTCGTTTACACTCTCATATAGGCAAAATATGCAACTTCAAACTACTAAAAAGAAAGAAAAAAATATAGGACTTAAAAGAATGTGGATTGATATAATGAAAGTGGAAATGAACACTTTGACAAACAGAAGAACAACTCTGGAAAAAAAAGAAAAAAAATAATGAGGTACTGTATTTTCATTTAAGAAAGCTAAGATCCTTGGAATAATGCTTAGACATTGTTGATGTCTATCCATCTAGGAGCCCGTTATCCTAATTGGAATCCATAAATCATGATTTTCTAAATTTTTTTTAATAATGTCGCACTACAAAAATATTGATTCAGTTAGGGCTACTCAGGACAAAGAGGATGAGGCTGAGACAAGGAAGCTGTTGGGGCAACTACAGGCCCAATACTCTCGATTGGTAGAGGAATCTTCTATAAAAGCCTACCATGAAGGCTTCAAGGCTGCTCGACTTCAATACGAGAATGAAGAGGAGGACAGGGATGACGAAGAGGACCTAGACGATGCTCCCGAGGTAACTCCTGTCCGGGATGCTCCTTGGACTGGACGCTATGGACGCGCTCCCCCCTTCCAACTGGATGAGGAAGGAAATCCCATTACCATCCTCAATCGAGTCCCTAATAATCTTATGGAGGTTGGTGCTACTTTATAATTGAATCATGCCCGAACATCGGATTTGTCAGCTTAGCCAATCAATCCATCCCCTATCCAACCATCCATTCAGGTCATTGACGTGGTTTAAGATGGAGCCGTTGATCCCTTTAGTACTACTGTTGAGACAAACCCTCTATTGTCCCTACTTCCAAGGTTGACACTCCTGTTTCCACTACCCAGCCTTCTTCCTCGACTAGTCAACCTCCCTCCTCTGAGTAATAACTTGTTCTCTACTGTTATACTTGTGCTCTCTATACTATCCCGTCTTTCGAGATCTCTCCTTTATACTTTATCTTAACTATTAATGAATTTTATTTACAGTTGTTGTCACTTTTGCAATTTTCTCTTTTTCTTCTCTCTTATCACTTCTATTCTATTGACTATACTACTTACATGTATGCTGGTTGGAATGACCCATACATACACTAAGTGGTTGATGGACTCACTACTGCTTTGCCTTAACAATTAGCCCATTCAACTACAAAATTTCTTAAACATGCACTAATCATACATTGCTCAACTCACTCTGCTACAAACTACTCAAGTATACTTTGCTCAATACTCAGTCTAAGCACACTACAAACTGTTCAAGCCTGCTCTGACTATACATTATAAACTGCTCAAGCATACTTTGCTCAACACTTAGTCCAAGCACACTGCAAACTGCTCAAGCCTGCTCTGACTGCACATTGTAAACTGCTCAAGCATACTTTTCTCTATTTTACTTCTCCCTAGGTTTTACTTAAAGTGAATTTTACTTTTGGTGGAACCTTTATCGGCTAATGTTGCAAACAGTTCTTTGAGCCACTGTCTTTGAAGAAGGCTTTGACTCTACTTACATTTTTAGCAATAAAATAATATGCACTAAGCTAACCCTACAAATGGCTATTTGAGTCACTGTCCTTGAAGAAGACTCTGACTTTGCTTACATTCTCAGCTATAAAATAGTTTACACCAAGTTAATCCTGCAAATGGCTATTTGAGTCACTGTTCTTGAAGAAGGTTATGACTTTACTTACATTCTCAACTATGAAACAGTCTACACTGAGCTAACCCTGCAAATGGCTATTTGAGTCACTATCCTTAAAGAAGGCTCTGACTATACTTACATTCTCAACTATGAAATAGTCTACACCGAGCTAATCTTGCAAACGGATATTTGAGTCACTGTCCTTGACGAAGGCTCTGACTCTGCTTACATTCTCAACTATGAAATAGTCTGCAGGCAAACAACTATCTGAGTTATTATCCTTGAAGAAGGCTCTGACTCTGTTTACATTCTCAATTACAATCATTTAGCTAGTGAAGTCGTGATAGAGTAGGACCCCGACCAGCTTCTTACTCTGCAAAGGGCATAGAAGATCCACGTAAGTCTGGATCTCGGTTGGATCCACACAACTATTGTTACTAATACCAGAACTGAGCCTCGACCAACTTTTAACTCTGCCAATGAATGTAGAGAAGACTTACATATGCTCTAATCACGGCTGGATTCCTTTGAAACATCCTTGAAACTCATGACAGATTAGGATCCCGACTAGTTTCTTACTCTATCAACGAGGGCAAATAAAACCCACGTAGATCTGAATCTCAACTGGATTTATGCGGTTATTATCACTCATGTCAGAGATGAGCCCCGACTAGCTTCTTACTCTGCCAATAAAGACAGAGAAGACTCATGTAGGCCTGGATCCCGGTTGGATCCCCCTCTTCAGCTTAGCCCTGCAAACACATCTAAAAGACAAACACGACAAAACATTTATTGATAATATCTTTTTAAATTACATGTATTCAACAGTCTAGATTGTTCTTGATCGGTCATTGTGAGTAGGTAATAAACTCCCTTTTGGCCCACTTTTGCCACTCTATAGAGCTCTTCCCAATTTACTCCTAGCTTGCCACTATTCGATTCTTCCATGTTCTAGAATACTCGCTGTAGTATTAAATCTCCTTCTTGAAATTGTTGAGGACGAATTTTTTTATTGAAGTAACTCTGCAGTTTCTTGTGGTAATGCTCTAGGCTGACCAATGTTGCGTCTCGCTTTTCTTCGAACAAGTTCAATTCTACAACCAACTGTTGGCTATTTTCCATAGATTGCATTACCCTGGTTCTCACAGTAGGAAAACTATTCTCTATGGGGATCACAACTTCCATTCCGTAAGCCATGGCAAATTGGGACATTCCTATGGATGTTCTAACAGTTGTCCTGTAAGCCCAAAAAGTCCATGCAAGACTGATGTCCACCTGCCCTTGGCTTCCCTTAATCTCTTCTTCAAAATGTTTACTAGCATCTTGTTTGTAGCTTCAGCTTGCCCGTTATCCTGAGGGTATTGGAGTGTAAAGAACACTTGTTTTATCCCATATTCATTGTGAAACTCTCTTATCTGCTCTCTTGTAAACTATCTTCCGTTGTCAAAAACTATGGTGCATGACAAATCGAATCTGCAAATAATGTTCTCCTAAAAGAAATTTTGAATTTTTTGTTGTCGAATTCTGGCCAGAGGGAGCACTTCCGTCCACTTAGTGAAATAATCCATCACTACCAGCAAGAAGGTAAGATTGTCTGGTACCTTAGGCAACAGGCCTACTAAGTCAATTCCCTATTAGGCGAATGGCCACAGATTGATAAGGGAGTGAAGCTGTACTACTGGTTGTCGGATTATCTTCCCATACCTCTGGCAACTATCACAGTGCCTGACATATAATGCTGCATCTTTCTACAAGTAGGGCCAGAAGTAACCTTGAGAGAATACCTTATGCGCTAAAGTTCTTCCCCTTAAATGGTTCCCACAGTCATCCTCATGGATCTCTTTTAAAACTTCTTTTACGCCTTTAAAGCTAGGCATCGCAGGAGTAGCCCCCCCACGGACTTCCTGTATAAGGTCCCATCTAAAACCGTGTATCTTCTTGCCCTACTCTTGACTTACCTAGCATCCTTCGGGTTGTTGGACAGCTTCTCCTGCTATAAGTAGGCTAGGATCGGACTTATCCATCCCTAGTATCCTTCAACAACTACTAAACTAGTCAACCTAAGCTCCCCTATTGATGAGCATTCCTGGTAGCTTAACAGTAGTTCTCTCTTATTTTGCCTAGCTAACAACGAAGCAATGTAGACCAGAGTGTCTACATGCCTATTATTTGTCCGTGGTATGTGCACAACCTTGATGTTTCCAATTAGATGCATAGCAGTTTTGATTTTCTCAAGGTAGAGCTGCATCCGAGGATCCTGGGCCTCAAAAGTTCCATTGATGTGGTTGACCATTAACTACGAGTCGTTGTTGACTGTGGGCTCTATTACCCCCAAACTAGCTAAGGACTTGAGGCCAAGTAGCATCGCCTCATACTCTACCACATTATTTGAGGCTTTGAATCCTAGAGTCACTGCCTTTTTTATCCTTGCTCTATTCGAGGTGATCAGTACTACGTCGATGCCTTCTACCCCAATTTGTTCTACAACTCTTGCTCATCCTCCACATGTTCCAACTCTTTCACCAACAAGTCTATTTTCTCTTATATCAGGATGTCTATTAAGAAGTCAGTTACTGCTTGGCCTTTCACTGAAACTCTGGGCTTGAATTCGAGGCCAAACTTCGCTAACTGTATTACCCACTTGGTCATTCCGCCTGATCCTTCCGCTTTTCCCAGCACAAGCTTCAGAGAAAACTCTATGATGACCTATACCCAACGTGCCTGAAAGTACGGTCACAGGAGTAATACCGTATAAACCAAGACTAATCCTATTTTTTTGAGCCTCGTATAACGCATCTCTGCATTTATAAAGGTCTTACTTAGAAAGTAAATGGGTTGTTCCTCTACTGTCTCAATTCTGACCAGAACTGAGCTGAGTAAGTGCTCGGAAGTGGCCAAATACACCTCGAGTTCTTCTCCTACCTCTGGTTTGGAGAGTATGGGTGGCTTGCCGAGATATCTTTTCAATTTAAAAAATGCATGCTTACATTCTTCTATCTATTCAAACTTGGAATTCTTCCGCAGCAACTAGTACAAAGGTTTTCACTTATCAGAAGATCTGGCTATAAAAATATTTAAGGCAGTTACTCTCTCTACAAACTTTTGGACTTGTTTTTTAGTCTTTAGGGAGGGCATTTCTAACAGTGTTCTGATTTGATCTGGGTTGGCTTCGATTCTTTTCTTAGTGACTAAATAACCTAGAAATTTCCTTAATGTTAATGCAAAGGTACACTTCTCTGGGTTGAGTTTCATTCCCACTTTCCTTATCGTAGAGAAGACCTCTTTTAAGTCTCTAACAGGGTCTTTTTTCTTCCTACTTTTAACTAGCAGGTCGTCTATGTACACCTCTGTTATTCTTTCCAACAAATCTCTGAACAATTCTTTCATTAGTTTCTGGTAGGTGGCCCCCATATTCTCCAATCCGAAGGGCATTACCTTATAGCAATAGAGCCATTGCTCTGTAATGAATGCTGCTTTCTCCTGGTATTTCGAGTTGAGTTGTATCTGGTTGTAGCTTGAGTAACTGTCCATAAAGGACAATCTCTCGTGGTTAGAAGCCGCATCTACAAGCTAGTATATCCTTGGCATCGGAAAACTATCCTTGGGACATGCTTTGTTTAAATTCGTAAAGTCTATACAAAATCTGACTTTCCCATTCTTCTTGTACACTGCCACAATATTTGCTATCCACTCCAAAACTGCACCTCTCTTATAAATCCAACCCTGATCAGCCTGTTCACCTCATCATTCATCACTTCTCTGAATCGCAATACTAGTCTTCTTGATTTTTGCTTAACTGGCTTGAAGGTTGGCTCGACGTTTAGATGATGACAAATCACCTCTGGGCTAATCCCTAACATCTCCTCGATGGACCAAACAAAGATGTCTCGGTTTCTCCTTAAGCACTCCACTATCTCCTTCAACTCTTTTGGCTCCAGTTCGGTTCCTACACTTACCTGCTTTCCCTCTTCTACATTTAACATCTGAATACCTTCCAAACATGGGGATCCACCAACCTTAGTTTCCCCCCATTGTAATTGTTATTGCTGCACTTTATCCTCAGACGATTCTTTCCTGCTCAACGCGCACACTTGTGCCAACACTTGGTTACCTCATATATTCCATATCCCCTATGGTACGGGACACCGGATATGTGGACAGAACTGCTTTCATCTTGTGCATCCACCACCTCCCCAAAATGGCATTGTATGGAGAACTTGCTTCAATGATCATGAACCTAGTCATCAAGGTCACTGGTCCTACTTTGACTGGTAACATTATCTCTCCCCAGGATTGATTAGATCTTTCGTCGAAGCCGATCAGTGGTACTCCTACTGAGGCAAGCGCATTCCTGTTGAGGCCTATTTTAAAAAAGGTCGAAGTGTACAAGATGTCCACTAAGCTGCCGCTATCTATTAACACTCTCTTAAATGTGAAGGTGCCCACCTACAAGGTTACTGCCAACGTATCATAATGGGGTCTTGCCACTTCCTCCAAATCTTTCTTGATGAATGCTACCGTTTGCTCTCCAAAGGGTTCCAGTTCGGTAGGTCCATTCCTTATTGTAAAAATGTGAGCCAGATGCTCAGCTCTCTTCCTTTTTACTGTCTCACTGGTCCTGTCCTGCCTAGGCTTGCTACTCTCCCCTCTTAGGACAATGTGTATCACAACTACCCTTCCATCTTTCCCTTTTATTGGCGGCTACTCTACCATGTTATTCTTGTCCTGAAGCAAGTCCTTCCTCTGTCTCCTACGCAAAGTCTTTTAGCCTGTCCTGCTCTGTCAGTTTCTATAAGAATTTCCTCAAAGCTTGGCATCTATTGGTGGTATGGGCTCCCACTTTATGATACTCACAATATCTTTCATCTTGATTGATCTAATCTCGAGGAAGCGACGCAGGCTACTCAAAATACGATTCATAAGCAATAAGGGGCAATATTTCATTGGGAGGCATAACGAAATATGTCTTAGCCTTTCTCCTCTCCCCATTTTGCTAAAATGGCTTCTTCTTGTCTTGTTGTTGTGGCTGGTGCTGCTTGCTAGGCTTTTTCATAGCGTGTATGACCTTTCTCTTTCATGTTAAGCTTCGAGGATCATCTTCTAAGCAGATGTACTTATCTGCTCTCTCGAATAGCTTGCTCAAAGTTTCTAGCTACTTTTCACGAGGGATCTATACAACCTTGAATTAGAGGGTAGGGAATTTTTGAACGCCATTACTGTCGTTCGCTCGTCACAATTCTCTAGCGACATTGCTTCTTCCTTGAACTTCCTGGTGAACTCCTTGAGGTTCTCCCCTAATCCTAACCTCATGCCAAGTAGTGCGTCAACATCTCTTCCACTCTTCCTATTGCCAATGTACCGTGCTGAAATCGCCTCGACCCGTTTTCACCAAATAGTGGATAAGGGTCTGATTTATTAAATAGGGGACTTTTGAGAAATGGGAGTTGCCACCTAGTTTAGGTCTAGGAACCATAAATAACTCCAAATAGATATGGGTTGATTCACGGATCAAAGAGATGGGTAAGGGGTTAGATTACAGGTTTCAGAAGGTGTTAGGCACCGAACCCGCCTGATCAAGATGATCGATCTCTACTACAATCCAAAATCATCCTATGGTCAACATACAAAGACTACAGTCAAGGTCACAATCCAATTATCATCATCAATTTATATTGGGTTTTCCAAACAAATCCTATGGCTAAAATCGTCCTAATTATTACATGATCATTTTTTGAATTCCACAAAAACAGAAGGATTTGAAAAAATCATAATTAGTCTCATGATCTTGAATCAATTAAGAAATTTCACATGCAAGTATTTCTCAAACTGTCTCAAATAGGAACTACCAAATCAGAACTCAAAGAATTTCCAAATTGGGAATCCGAAGTTCCCCAAATTAATATTCATAAATATATGCTGAATTCCCAAATTAGAATTTTTAAAAATGGAACTTTTCCAAAATAGAAGTTTTCCAAAGATATCACAGTTTTGAGTTAGAAACTTCTAAATCCATGAATTTTCTAAATATGAAATTGCAAAATCATCTAAATTAGAAATTGCTCAAATGTGAAATTCCTAAAATAGAAATTTATAAATATATTCCTTCCTTAAATAGAAAATTGTATAATTTCCATATTAGAAAATTCTAAATATCAATTTTCAAAACTAAATTATGAATGGGAATTTTCGAATTAAAAAATGTGAATTTACCAAGGATCACCAATTTGGAAATTTATGAAATAACAAGAAAAAAGTTCACAATACCATGCTTATCAAATTGTAGATCAACAAGTACCAATGCATACAAAATATTGGAGATCGACAAATACCAACGCATACAAAATTTTCAAACTCAAATTATTCTCAAATCGAGTCAAACGGGCAAGCATCTAGGACCATCAATTTTTTCAAAGCAACTATCATGCAATGACATATCTCAATTTTTTAGAAACATTTATCATTCAACGACATGCATACTCGTCATGCTAAAAAAATATCATCACAAACTCATTGTAAAAGTATAGGACCATCATGTGTCAATACAAGGATCATGCCATTACAAGTTCATAAAAAATACATAAAAATAAAAATAAAATAAAGACTAAAGCAAAATAACTTCTTTCCTAATCCTATCAATATGTAAAAGAACACAAAAAATATATATAAACAAAATATCCTCCTAATCCTACTAACATGCAAAGAATACAAATAAAAACAAAAAAATAAAAATAAAACATAAAAAAATAAAAATGAACAAAAAAAAAGCATAAAACCTAAACATTCCCCTCTTCCTATCAATATGAAAATAAATAAATAAATATAAAGAAACCCCTAACCCTATTAACATACAAAAATGAATAAACCTAAAAAAAACCTAAAAATATATATATATGTATTGTTCTCATCAATATGCCAAGACAAATAAAAAAATCATAGACAAGTATGTATGTAAAAAAATATTTTTTCCTAACGCTATTGAGACACAAAATAAAAAAAAACATAGAGAAATTTAAAAAAAAAAAAAAAGAAAACTCTTCTAATCCTACCAATATACAAAATAATGAATAAAAAACGTAAACTAAACATTCTCTTACCTTATGATATACAAAAAAAAAAAGAAGAAAATAGCAAAATGCATAAAAAAAATCTACTGATCCTATTGATATAAAAATAAAAGTACAAATTAAAAAAAAAAAAAACTTACCTATAGAGAGGTGATAGAATCCGATTCCTTCAGATACGACCTCCAAAGCTTGTGAGTATCCGCTAAGGAGGATGAAGGCAGTGAGATAGGCACTCTGGTATACGTTGTAACGAGGCTGTAGCAGCAATGGGCGTGATGGCTGTGGAGGTGTGCCTTGTAGTGAAGGTTCTGCTGCTGTTGAAGCGTTTTGAGGAGGAGATGAAAAAAATGGAGGGCTGCGGTGATGTTGTGTGGTTTGAAAGTAAAAAAAATGTGCTGGAGAAAGGGCTAAGATAGAAGTGAGTGTGCTGGGACATTGTTGAAGATGAGGGCTGAGAAAGAAGTCTGTCGAGTAGAGGATGTGAGAGAGAGAGAGGGCTAGGAGAGGGATGAGTGTGGCAACTACACGTTTTAGAAAGGAGTTGGGTCGTAGCGGGATCAATGGATAATAGGTGCAGCAAGTTTGGAGCTGTGTTGTAGTGGGGTGTGAAGGAGATAAAGGCAGAAAGGGGGGTGATTTGCATGTTTAATGGAGATGATAGAGGGGGCAGCAAGGGATGAGGATGTTGAGTGGTGTTGGGCAGCAGGTTTGGACGTCCAAAAGAGAGAGAGTCGAGAGTGCCAAAGGAGAGAAGAAGATGTCCAGCCCCCTTGGCGTTAGAGAAGAAGACATGAAGGAAGGAGAAGAAGAAGATGTTCTAGCCTAAGGATGTTTGAAAGAGGAAGAAGAAGAAGGAGACGTCCTTCTCCATATATAAAAAAAAACATTCTAATTTTTTTGTTTCTCTTCCTTCCTTTTCTTGTTCTTACACGTATTTTCTTTTTTTTTGGAGAATGATGGTGGGAATTCCCTGCTACTCGTACCACGTTAGTGGTCTCTTGTTGTTGAGTTTTGGTTGGTGGATCAATTGGTTTTGTTTCAAATTTTTGTTGGTTGATTTTTTAATTTTGAGTTTTATTATTTTGAATTTTTGGGTTTAGTTAAAATTTTTAATTTGATTTTAATCTTTTAATTTGATTTTTAATTGGCCATTTGATTTAGGTTTTATTTGGTTGATCGATTGAATTTGACTTTGAATTTTAAATTTGTTGATTAAGTTTCGGTAAAATTTCAGTTTAATTTTAATGATTGATTAATTGAATTTTTTTTTTATTTTGGTTCATCAATTTTAAAATTTTTTGGTTGGATTTAATTTATCGATTGGGTTTTAATTTGATTGGTTGAATGGTTTTTAATATGTTTTTGATTAATTCGATTGCTTGATTAAATTATTCGATTTTAATTTTAATTGTTTGATTTTTTGAATTTTAATTTCAGTTGTTTGAACTTTTTAATTTGAATTGTTTAATTTTTTAATTTGAATCTTATTTTTAGTTTAGATTGGATTTTTATATGGATTTCAATTTTTATTACATTTTCTTAAGGATCGGGGTCTTTAAGTTGAATTTGGATGTTGAGGGCTATTTCGATCATTTTTATGCATTTTTCTAAATTTCTCTGTTTTCATCGGTTTGGGTCTCGTTAAACTCGAAATCCTGTTCTAAATGCAATGAAAGTACTTTCAAGGTCTTTCGGAGATCCGAAATTCATGAAGGGTATTTTCGTCATTTTGTCAATTTTTGCAGATTTTTACGACTTTTAACGTGAGACTTCTTTCAATTCTTACGTAATTATTTCGAGGTTTCAAAGTCATGTTTTCCTAGCGTAGTGAAGTTTCTAGGTTATCGAACTATGTAGCGAACCTAAGCGTACGTGCTTGTTAAATCGAGTGTAAGGAGTAGCAATCCTAAGCGTGCGTAAATTTCTATGTCGAGTCGTAATGAGTAGGGGAGATGAAAATGTTAGAAATGAGAAGAAGCATGGATAGTACTCACAAGCCTTTGAGTTCTTCGCAATCATCATTAGGAATTCATGGTTACCAGGTAACGAATTGTTAAATTAGGCAGATGCAAAAATGGGGTGTTACACGTGCGACGAAAGCAATGTAGAGTTCCTTAAATGAGCTAATATCTCCATATGGCAACTTATGGAATCATGTCAAAGTGTTTTCCTACAAACTCGAAGGGAACAACCTACACATTAACCCCTATTTCTCTTTTCACCATGCAAGTATCTGTTGAAAGTGAAACAAATGCTCCACTGGATCCTTTGTCCCGTAATATGGGGTAAACTGCGATGGTTCAAATTCTTAAGAATTTCTTCGGCTAAAATTTCTAATAAAAATGAAAACTTTTGAATTCCCCGAATGGCTTGCTTTGCTACTGTACCCACGTCAACACTCTTCATCATTTTCTGTTCCTTTCTAATCATCTCTCTAACCTATTCTCAAGTTAAACCTACTACGAGTTTAGTTCAAGTGGCTGTCGCAGCAACCTCTATTCCATTTTTTCCTGTAGGGATTAATAACGATGTGCTCCCTTCTGTGCTGGAGGCATGGTGTAGACACCCCATTTTTGTATTCGCCTGATTAATAAACTCATCAACCCGATTGCAACGGTTCCCAATGATGGATATTTATTCTAAAATGTAGAAATCATCATTTGTCGACAAAAACAAACTTTACAATAAAAATCACTAAAAAAATGATCAAATTATCAAAATACCCCTAACCTCAAAACATCCCTAGAGCCTACATTACACTTAGGAAAATCTTTTTAAACATATAAAATAACAAATCAAAATCAAATAAATCATTTTGTCAATTTTCATAAAATTTGACAAAATTATGAAAATGCCCCTCATAAAGTTCACGACCATTTCGTACAAAAAAATTTCCTAAATGGCACAAACCAATATTCCCATTGAATTCCTTACGAAAAATCGATTCTAAAATATCCTGGAACATCAAAAACCGACTTGAATTGTAAAAGTTCTCTTCAGGGGCAAAACGGTAATTTTATAATTAAAAATTTTAAAATTTTGAAATTAATAAATAAAATATTAAATAATGTAAAATGAAACATTAATAAAATCAATTTAAAAATTTAAACCAAAAAAATCGATCAATTAGACTCTCAGGCAAAATTGTTGATGGTTGCTAAGATATTTATTAAAAGACCCATCCATCTATGGGTCCAAAGAATTAAAGATATAATAAAGGGGTTCTAAAAAAAAAAATAAAGTCAATCAAATAAGACTAAAGTCAATCTTAAAGTCAATTAAGTAAGACTAAAGTCAAGATCTTAAAGTTAATCAAGTAAGACTAAAGTCAAAATCTTAAAGTCAATCAAATGAGACTAAAAGTCAAAATCCTAATAGAATTCTAATTAAATAATAATTCTATTTAAAACATTTCTAACTAAATATATAACTCTATTTAATAGAATTCTAACTAAATAATAACTCTCTCTAAACGAATTATAATTAAATAATAACTCTTTCTAAAATAATTATAATTAAACATTAACTCTATCTAAAAGACACTTAAAAAAAATCTATAAATAGGGGTCCCTACAACCCATTTTCATATCAAATAATAAATCCTAAGAGAAGTAGGTTAAAAAACTTTCCTAGCCTCCCATAAACTCTAATTTTGAAGCCCTAATTTCTTACCTAACACCCATACCTCAATTTTAACTCGAAAAACACCTAGAAGCCCTTAAAAAATACTAAAAAATTCATAAATAAATTTGAAGAATCCAGATTAAAGAAAGAGATACCTTACCTCGGAGGTCAGAAATCAGATTCGGAGACAGAATGAAGCGAAGAGTACTGTATAAGGAGTTACGCTATCAGATCTGAGGGAACAAGACCGTTGTCTTCAGAAAGGTATACAAATTTCTTATTTTTTTTTATTATTACTTAGGTCTTTTAGCAATGTAGTTTATTTGTAAATTAGGAGACCGACGTTTGTCAGGCGGGGTTGGTACCTAACACCTTCCAATCTCGTAATTTGATCCCTGAATTCAGTTATTTTTTAAGTAGATTAGTTATTTTTACCCGTTTAGAAGCGATGTTCGGTTCTTAGATTGTAATAACTAGGTGGCAACTCCCAAACCTCAAATGTCAAAAGCGGATCCGCGCACCCCGCGGATCGATGACACTTTCAGTGGCGACTCTGCTGGGGACCATTGAGGATCATACTTGAAAAACCCCAAGTATGGGAGCATTGCTAAAATGATCTATATATATTTTTTTTAATTGTTAGTTTATCGGTTTATTTATTTGTTTTTTTTTTCTTCTATCATTCTTTTTGTTCAATTATGGATTGTGTGTTTGGGTTATGAATGTTCTACTTTTGCATGTTATTATTTATTTATGATTTAATCAAAGATCATTTGGAATGACCCCAAATAATATGAGATTTCGAAAGGATAATTTTTATTAAGGATGGAATATCGATTATTAGACCATGAAGATTGTAAAAAAAATAATAATAAAAAAGAAACAAAAGAGATCTTTATTATCCATCTTTAGGTATATGTCCATCCATTTTTGGATAGCAAGAGAGTTATTTTTTAAAATTTTTTTTAAAAAAAAAATGTTTGATTTATCGATTGCCAATGTTTTCTTATTTGTTTTTCTTATATGTGTGAAGTTTTTTTTTTTCTGTTTTTTTTTTAAGTTGTGCTATCCATTGACATCAAACAAAAATTAAAATTTTTATTTTGTTATTTTGTTATTTTTTTATTTTTTTATTTTTTAAGGGTGCTGTTAGCCAACAACACCTATTCCTCGTTTTAAATCGATTTTAGGCATGGCGTGCCAATAACAATTCCTTTTTTTATTAGTTCTATCTTCTTCTCAAATAAGAAGAAAATAAAACCAGCAAGAAAAAGGAACGCCTCTCTCTCTCTCTCCCTCTCTCTCTCTCTTTCTCCTTCATCCCTCTATCTCTCTCTAATCTCTCTTTCTATCTCTAGCTTCTGTAAAAATGTTTGTTTCACCACGATTTACAAACCCCATCTTCCATTCATGTCTTTCGATGTTGGATCTGGAGCCTTATGGAGATTCTTTTCTCTGCTCCAATGTTTGGCGCAAACAATTTGGGGATTGATGTTGGTAGTGGTGTTGGATTAGAAGAACCTGAAATTAATACTCACCAAATCTGGAGAGAAACCATCTCAATCTTGAACACATTCAGAGTAAACCTAAATCTCTATGAAGATGCAGATCTATCGGGTCTGTTTCTCTTCTTAATGGCTTTCAACTTGATTCAATTATGTGCTGGAAAGTTTCCTTTCAGAATCATACTGGGTTGGGTCATAGTTTATGTACTTTTCCTCTACGCTGTTTAATATGTTGGCTGATAGCAATGAAATTTGGATCTTTATCGTTGTTTGAGTCTTCTTGGACTATTGTATGCTGCCCTTGGTGACTTTTTCAATAGTTTCGTTGTTCGTTTCGTAAGGTGGGTTGGTTGTTTTTGTGTTGGCTAGAGTTATTGTGCTTTAGTCAACCAGGTTCGTACTCATATTCTGGTTGAGCTTGTTTCTTGTGAGAATGAGCATTGTGGGTTGATGGTGTATGCGCATTGTTTTCTCTTTAGGTTACATTTTGGTTGCTACGCTATTTCGAATTAAAATTATGTTCATTATATGAAAATGAAATTTGTTTTCATTAAGAAATATAAAAGGATATTTTTTTTTGAGTTATATTTTATGGCAGCAACATAAAAAATAAAAAATAAATTTTTTTGTGATTATTGGCAGCAACACAAATATTGTGGACAACAACATATTTAATGAAAAGTTTTTTTTTAGGTGTATGTTGCTGGCAGCAACATATATATATATATATATATATATAATAATAAAAACTTTTTGGCAGCCCAATGGTTTTAGAAGGGAGATTTTTTTTTCTTCTATTTGTCACCAATTTTTGCCCATGGCACACTACAATTGGATGTTTATTAATTATGTTTTGATTGCAAAGGTATAAGTTGGTATGGCAATAGAATTTCATAGGGCAATTTTCTATGGTTTCTTTAATAGTTAATAATATATATATATATATATATATATATATTTTATTTATTTATTTATTTTTTTTTTTTTTTTTGCTTCTATATATAAGAAAATCAATTTGTTAAAAACAAAAATTGGGTTGGATTTCAAAAATCAACCATTGGGGAAGATATTGGTTGAGTCAACTCAGTTGAACTCATGTTGCATCACGCAACATGGTCAATATGCGCGGTTTGGTCTTAACATATTGTTTTTACAATATGTGTTCTTTAATACCCTGATTTTGAATGTGATGAGTTGGGTCGACTTGGTTGGATCTCATGCAACTCAATATTTATTCGCAATGCATTCCCTTTATGCTTCTTGATAATGCTTCACGTGATATTTTTCCATGTTCTATGATGTTGAATGCTATGAGACGAGTTAACTCAATGAATCCACATGTGAATAGGGTGCATGGTTTCCTTTTGATACCCAATTGATATGATGGTATCCCTTGGATATCTCGATTGCTCGAACCATTAAGTTTAACATGTTGATTGTGTGATTCTAATTAATTGATTGGTTTTGATTCGATTGATTGATTTTAATTTGCATGCAATGATTTTGATATTGGTAATCTTACAATGCTTGTTGGTGGCCCATTGATGATCTGATCTAGCCCATGGGCCCATTTGTTTGAAAAGAACCCGGGCATACCCCCACCTTGTTTTACACACACCACTTGTACGTTTACTGTTTTGCACGCTTGCATGTCCCAATATAGTCAATGTGGCACTAGTGCATGGTTCGATCTCTTCGGAGATGCGACATCATTCATGAAAACTACAACTCCAGTCATGTATCTTAGGGTATATTAAATTGGGGCATCAGTACCGTTTAATCAGGTGACTCTGAAAGATATATCGATGCACCCAGGCTGGAGCGACCTGAGCCTTTGACTTATCGTAAGTTGCACAGTCACATGTCCCATATGTTAACATAGTACTAGTACGTGGTCGGTCCCCTCGTGGGATGCCAAACCATTTATGAAAGCTACAACTCTTGATTGTTACCCATAGGTATATCAAGGATAATATAAGTACATCAATTACACTTCTTAGTCAAAACCAGTACCTAAGCAAGATCCTACTCCGATGTACTACGGTACTAGGATGATAGACTACATCTATTCTAGAAAAGTGGTGATTTAATAGTGCCTTTGCTCAAGCATCACACGCCACCTCTGATCTGAGGATTAAACTGGCTGCTTTTGGTTTTAGAGAGGTGAGTTGAGGTTTTAGATTATCACCCATATGGTATATCAAATAAAGTCACTACGTATCATTTGATTGAGTACGCTCGAGAGGTATATAGGTGTATTTGGGCAAGGGTGGCCAGATAAAAATGCATTGCATATAGTAAGCTTAGAGTTTAGAAACCTCCCCTGCAGGTAACGACTCGAACTTATCGTGGGTGTTCCCGGATTGTTTATTGAATGGGACCTTGTGAATAATAAATGTTTGTGAATGATGAATGTATGTGAATGATGAGATCAAAATGTATGTGAATGTACGGTTTTGTCCTCAAGGATCAAATCTTTTTGTTTAAACTCGATTTGAAACTACTGTATTACTGGGTGCACCCACCCAATAAGGAATCCATTCAAAATGTAGCAATAATTCATGATGACTCAGTCCATCTCGATTCAACGATCATGATGGGCCAGGCCATTTAAATCAAAAGGGAAATTAAAGTTTTTTCTAAATTCGAGTTTCAACTCATTTAAAAAAAAAAATTTCCCAAAAGAATAGAAAATGATTTTTATAAAAGATCTATTTTTTTGCATGAAATTTGAAAAATCACTGAAATATGTTTTTCTAAAGGAAAAAATTGTTTAAATCAGATATTTGATAATTCAGTAAGATTATTTTTCCTTTTGAAATGATCATTGCATAAATGAATTGTTTAATGGCTTGGTGCACATAATTCAATAAAATCTCAGGGTTCATTTAAAATGTTATCAAGGGGGTAACACTGGAATTGATCAAATTCACAATTGATGGGGTCTCAAGGTTACCATTGCACCTAAGATCAATCGTTCACCGTTTTGTTGGGGTTATTAGTCTGGTTAGTTGGAACGAACGTCAATGCCAAATCAATCCTTTAGAATATCTCAACATTTCCCAGTTGTTCCTTGAAGGTCACAATGTTTCAGTCTTGCCGGTTATAAGCAATGTCTCGAGTCCTCAATCCATAATCAAGTCCGTTGTGGTAACTTGTCTTGAGTTTTCATAAGTTATTTGGGTTAGCTCGAGTCTATTTTTTATTATCAATTCATCAATGTCATGTTCTCCTAAGATCGAGTCCCCTTTTTTTATGTTGAGTCGAGTTAGTTTGTTGAGTCTATAGAGGTGTTTTTCGCCTAATTTGAATAAAGAAAATTTTTGAATACCTCGAGTGCATTAACAAATTAACTAATAATCTGACTTTGAGGATAGATTTTTCTCTTGAATAAGAAGATAAGGGTCGGGCTCAACCTTTAATCAAGAAAGCAAAGGTCATTTACCTCAGAATATAAAATAATTCCTAAAGAGATTCAAATAGAAGCCATTCTATCCCTAGAGGAACACAAGAGGATAATGAATTTTCTCAGAAATTTCAAAAGACTCATTCATGGGGGCCTATAAGGATATAGGTGCAAGCTTGGGTGTTGTCTGACACAGATTAAATACTGATTTGATAAAATGAAATTAAGGAAGATGTTACAAAATGTATTAGTGCTACACTTCTCAAAATGGTAAAGCTCTCAGAATAGATTATCACTCTCAGACTAATGAAACAGTTTAAGTGGTATTGATCTTTGATAATGGGTCGTATATCAAAGCTTAGGTTATTACTCTATGTGCAAAGTTCAGGATCCGGCATCACAAATCACCCCCTACGTTCTCAAGCTAATAGAAAGGTTGAAGCAGCCAATAAAAAAATCTCAAAACAATCATCAAGAAAATGTGTCAATCACATCGGGAATGGTTAAAGAAGTTGTCATTCACATTGGGGGCATATTGTACTTCAATACAACATTCCACTGGAGTTATTCCCTACTCTCTAGTGTATGATATGGAAACAATCTTACCAGTTGTGATGAAAATTTCGTATCACAAGGTCTTGATGGAAAATCCATTGTTAGAAACATACTGGGTCCGTCATCGGTATGAAGAGCTAAACTTGATTGAAGAAAAACGACTTAGAGTGCAAACTTATCAAAGAAGAATCGCTTGCACGTTTGACAAGAAGGTTAAAATTTGCCACTTACAAGTCAATGATTCAACCGTCTGACTTCAAGATCATGATGGAATCGAATTACCAAAACCAACCAACCTTGACCAAATCAAACAGTACTACATTTAAGGAGGTCATCTTTGGCCAAATCAATTCTCCTATTACCCAGTTTAATATATCCTTTCTCAACTCCTTTGCAGTCTTTTCAAAAAAAGAATAATATATATATACATTTTTCTTTCTTAGCCTAATCACCTAACCTAGGGGAGGAAAAATTCGAACTACGTTTTGGTTTGATCCCAAAAATCTGGGGTACGTAGGCAACCTGAGAAGTTACTTTAGGCTCAACCACATCAAAATAAAATAAAAAATTTATTTCCCACCACAAAAGAAATCCAGAAAAAATTCAAAAGAAAAAAAAGAAATATCTTCAAAATGGGGAAGAAAATTCAAAGCAAAATAAAAAAAATACCACACAAGGGACATTCTGATTTTTGAGCCTCAAAATCCCTTTCTTTTTATACCTAGTCCTAAGCTTACTCATAGAAATCCTCCTAAGTACTGTGCGAAAAGTCAAGGAAGATAGCAAAGCATGATCAGACAGTAATTCCATAAGGAAAAAAAAGAGAGAAAAAAGCCTGCTAGGTTGAAAACCCAAAAATGGTGACTTAGGCAAAAATTAGGGCAAGCTTGCAAGGTTGAAAATCCAAAAGGACAACTTTGACAATAATCAGAGCAAAAAAAAAAGAAAACTCGCTAAATTGAAAACCTGAAAAGGTGATTTAGGCAAAAGTTAGAGCAAGCTCGCTAAATTGAAAACCTAAAAAGGCGATCGAGGCAAAAGTTAGAGCAACAAAGTAAAACAGAAGAAAAGCTAAGAGCGGTCTGAGCTGAAACATCAAAAGTCCAAATAATCAAGTTCAATACTTAACTTAAACCAAGCACAGACTCAGAAGCCACAAGTATCTTGTCTACGATCGATCTGAATTTTTTTACTTCCCCAAGTGAACCAAGGGAGATAAGGGTGAATTCTATGATGAGTCTCAAAAAGAGATATTTTATTTTTTTGAGCCTGACTCAAAATCTTCTATAAAATTAATCAAAATTAAAAGTTGGATCTTTATTGCGCTTGTGGTAATCAAATATTTCAAACTTTCATACAAGGGGCATTTTCTTTTTCCTCTAAATATGTAGTTTCCCCCTTATACTAGGGGCATTTTTTTTATGATGTATTCAATTATCTCCAATGTCATATTTGTTATCAAACTAGGGACATTTTGTTTTTGAGCAATGTTAATCCTAAAAGATAATGGGAACCCCAAACTTAAGGTTACCCTCTTGATAATAATTTTTCGAAATCCCTTGAGGCTCAAAAGAAATAAAAACTCAGGTTTTAAATTCATAAAACTTTTGAAAAAGAAAACCTTGAGGTTCAAAAAAAAAGCGTTCTTGATCTCATATTTTGGTTTTCTGCCTAGAGTATGAGATAGAGCATTAATTCATTCCCAGATTCATTAATCCTTTTCCAGATCCATTCATTCTTAGATTCGATCATTCTCTTTCAGATTCATTATCTTCCAAATTTATTAATTCGTTCCCCGATTTAATCATTATTCTCCAGATTCATTTTCAATCTTATCCAGATTCATTTTAATCATTCTTCTCTATATTTATTCATTCATTTCCAAAATTCATTCATTCCTCTGCCAATTTTGCTTAGTTGCCGCCAATGATTATCTTGGATTTTGCTCAGTTGCCGCCAAGGGTGAACTTGGATTTTGCTCAGTTTTCGCCAAGGGTTATCTTGGATTTTGCTCAGTTGCTGCCAAGGGTTATCTTAGATTTTGCTTAGATGCAGCCGAGGGTTTTCTCGGAATTATGCCGCCAAGGATTTTCTCGAAACTATGCTCAGATGCCGCTGAGGGTTTTCTCAGAATTATGCTCAGATGCTGCCGAGGGCTTTCTCGGAATTAGCTCAGTAACCATCAAGGGTTTTCTCAAAATTATGCTCATTTACTGCTGAGGGTTTCTCAGAATTATGCTCAATTACCACCGAGGGTTTTCTCAGAATTATGCTCAATTACCGACGATGGTTTTCTCAGAATTATGCTCAGTTTATACTCAGTTTATGCTCAAATTATACTCAGATTATGCTCAGCCTATGCTCAGATTATGCTCAGTTTATGCCCGGTTTATACCTAATTTATGCTTAAATTATGCTCAATTTATATTCACTTTGTGCTCAGATTTTACTCAGTTCCAACTTAAACTCTTTGAAATTTATCTCAGATTTTAAGTGCACGTACTTGCACATTTGTTTTGTTAGTCAAGGAGAATTTTCTAAAATTCAAGGATCTGACATCGTTAGTGAGAGTTCTCTCTTGAGGACTAGATAACCTTTTTGTTCGAGGAGAGTTTTATCCTCAAGGATTCGAACATCCTGATGAATTGCTAAATCAGGTTGCAAAATGAACTGTCACTAGCTTTGGCATTCGGATATCGCACTATCTACCAAAATATATTTACTATCTAATTTGCTTTAACCCTTTACCAAAGAAGGGCATCTGTAGACACCCCATTTTTGCATTCGCCTGATTAATCAACTCGTCAACCCGATTGCAATGGTTCCCAATGATGGATGTTTATTCCAATACTTTATTTTGTTACCAGATATGTTTTAGAAATTCAGATGAGGTATCTCAAACAAACAAAACTGTAGAAACCACGCTACGCTAGGAAAATATAACCCCAAAAACGTATAAATCATCATTTTGCCGACAAAAACAAATTTTACGATAAAAATCACTAAAAAATGATCAAATTACCAAAATACCCCTTACCTCAAAACATCCCTAGAGCCTACATTACACTTAGGAAAATCTTTTTAAACATATAAAATAACAAATCAAAATCAAATAAATCATTTCGTCAATTTTCATAAAATTTGACAAAATTATGAAAATGCCCATCATAAAGTTCACGACCATTTCATTCAAAAAAATTTAATAAATGACACAAACTAATATTTCCATTGAATTCCTTACGAAAAGTTGATTTTAAAACATCTTGGAAAATAAAAAATCGACTTGAAACTTAAAAATTCTCTTTAGGGGCAAATCAGTAATTTTCCAATTAAATTTTTTTTAAAATTTGAAATTAATAAATAAAATATAAAATAATGTAAAGTGAAACATTAATAAAATTAATTTAAAATTTTAAATAAAAAAAAATCGATCAATTAGGTTCTCAGGCAAAATTATTGATAGTTGCTCGGATATTTATGAAAGGACCCCTCCATCTAGGGGCTCAAAGTATTAAAGATATAATAAAGGGGAGTTCTCCAAAAAAAAATTAAAGTCAATCAAGTAAGACTAAAGTCAATATTAAAGTCAATCAAGTAAGACTAAAGTCAAGATGTTAAAGTCAATCAAATAAGAATAAAGTCAAGATATTAAAGTCAATTAAATAAGACTAAAGTCAAAATCTTAAAGTCAATCAAATGAGACTAAAAGTCAAAACCCTAATAGAGTTCTAATTAAATAATAATTTTATTTAAAACAATCCTAACTAATAATAACTCTATTTAATAGAATTCTAACTAAATAATAACTCTCTCTAAAAGAATTATAATTAAACAATAACTATTTTTAAAAGAATTATAATTAAATATTAACTCTATATAAAAGGCATTTAAAAAATCTATAAATAAGGGTCCCTACAACCCATTTTCGTATCAAATAATAAATCCTAAGAGAAATAGGTCAAAACGCTTCTTTAGCCTCCCATAAACCCTAATTTTGAAGTCCTAACTCCTTACCTAACACCCATACCTCAATTTTAGCTTGAAAAATACCTAAAAGCCTTTCAAAAACACCCAGAAATCCATAAACAAGTCCGAAGAATCTAGATCTATGAAAGAGATACTTTGCCTCGGAGATCAAAAATTAGATTCGGAGACAGAACGAAGCGAAAAGTACTGTATAAGGAGTTACTCTATCAAATCTGAGGGAACAAGACTGTTGTTTTCAGAAAGGTATACAAATTTCTTATTTTTTTTATTATTACTTAGGTCTTTTAGCAATGTAGTTTATTTGGGAATTAGTAGAGACTAGCGTTTGCAGGGCGGGGTTAGTGCCTAACACCTTCCAACCGCGTAATTTGATCCCCGAACTCAGTTATTTTTTAAGTAGATTAGTTGTTTTTATCCGTTTAGAATCGATGTTCGGTTCCTAGACCGTAATAATTAGGTGGTGACTCCTAAACCTCAAAGGTCAAAAACGGATCCGTGCACCATGCGGATCGAGGGCGCTTTCACATGGCCATCTTTACTTGCCACCTGAGGATCCTTGGGCATGCTATCTTGTTATGCTTATTGCCAGTCGTCGAGACGCTGACTCAAGTTCTGGTTTTATTCTACCAAATCGTCCATCTTCTTCTGCATCTCCTCCTGTATCTTTCTCATAGCCTCCAACATTGTCAGAACCTATATATTTGCTGCTAGAACCATTAGTGGGAAAGCATTGACTTCATTTGTTCTTATAGATCTCATTATTGTTTCAACTGAAATCAATTTACTACTGGTAGTCCCATGGACGACACCAGTTGTGTGCGATCAGAATCTGGTGGACGACTTTGATGGTCCCAACCCACACTGATCCAAAGTCACTCCTAACGCCTCCCTCCTCGCGAAGGCCTGGTACCTGTCATAGACGCTCCGACACTCAAGTTAGAGAAGTAGAGGAATAGTAATTAGTACTGGCTAGCTCTCGATCTCTCCCGTCTCCCCTCAATATGCTTATTATGCTATTTAACCTCCCTACCTTACCCTAGGGTTTTCCCCTCTATAGGCTGTAATCATGGGATTTCTACTGGTTTTGTGGGGTGATTTATCTAATCGAGATAATCTGGATCAATCGAACTTATCTAGAGAGATCCCCTCTAAGATTTCTGGGATTTACGTGCACACAACAGTATTGCGATTTTCTTGAAGCCTAGCCTACCCTACTTGGTAGGTCTGGCTTTGCTTATCACTACACTACCTTGCTAGCCAGACTAGGGAATCCCTTTTCTGACTTGCCCTGCTTGCTAGACAATGCCTCATAGGCTGATCTTGCCTCATAAGCTGATTTGTGTCAGGTACCAGTTAGCTGACTTGGACACGTGTAGGGTTAAGATCGTTGCGTAATTATTTCCCTTTACAAATGGTATTGCTACTACTACGATTGCTTGAAACAAAAACTATTGCTGGTTATTGTATGGTTTTGCTAAGGGTTGTTGTGCTTGGTAAGGGTTGAGTGCTTGAAAAATCATTGGTGTTTTTTGTGCCATGGTTGGGAAATGTACATGTACTTAGGTTGGTTGTACATAAGTAATCGTCCTTCATCCTTCTTTACCGTAGTTACCAATTTCTTATGTATAGAACTGTTGGATGGAGCACATTGTTATGGAACCATCCAATCTATAATCATCCCCGACTTCAAACCATCCTCTATCTTATCAGTAATTTGAATCAAATAGGAGAAACTTGACATAGTGTGCCCTATGAAATGAGTGCAATAGTATTGCCTTAGTGTCAAAATGAACGTTGTGCTTATCACAATCTCTGTTATGGGAGGCTTCACTTGAGAAACTGACTCCCCCACCACTAAGCATACTCTTTGATGGTCTCTCTAGGCTTCCTTGTCATATTGCATACACCATGCCTATCTAACGCCACATCTATATTGAATCTGTAGTTACCCATGACGATTGTGTATAAATCTCTCTAGCGTTGATTTTTGTTATGGTGCAACTGAGTGAACCATCTATACGATGCCCCAGTCAAGCTCCTTTGGAACATCTGCACTAAGAGCTTGTCACTTCTTTCAAATTGGCACATGACACCATAATACAATTTAAGATAGGTGAGAGGGCATATGATGCCATTGTATTTCTTGAACTCTGGATACTTAAAGTCTGTTGGTGGTACGAAGTTCGAATAAAAGCATAAATCATCAAATCCAAAAATGTCTTGAGAATTTTCCCTTTTCAATCGGTTCAACTCTTCCATAATCACATCCATAAGACTTGACAACTTATCCTTTACGTAGTTCCTCTGGGGCATCCTAACCTAGTTTGTCTCTCCCTCATGTGTTATCTCAACATGTTATAGAGGTGGACATTGAGTAAAGATGAAGGGGGGGATGTTCATGGTTTAAATTGTTGCCGACATCGGTGCTGGCTGTAGACACCCCATTTTTGCATCCGCCTGATTAATCAACTCGTCAACCCGATTGCAATGATTCCCAATGATGGATGTGTATTTCATTGCTTTATTTAGTTACCTGATGTGTTTCAGAAATCCGGATGAGGTATCTCGAACTGACAAAACCTTAGAAATCACGCTACGCTAGGAAAATACGAGTCCAGAAACATAGAAATCATCATCTTGCAGACTAAAAAGAAGCTTCACGATAAAAATCACTAAAAATGACCAAATACCAAAATACCCCTAACATCAAACAAAACGCCCTAGAGCCTACGTTATGATTAGTAAACTCATTAAAACACATAAATAACAAATCGAAACCAAATAAATCATTTTGCCAATTTTCACAGAATTTAACAAATTACGAAAATGCCCCTCATAAAGTTCATGACTATTTCACACAAAAAATTTCATAAATGACACAAACTAATGTTTCCATTGAATTCCTTACGAAAAATCAATTCTAAAACATCCTAAAACATTAAAAATCGACTTAAAACGTGAAAAGTCCTCTCCGGGGGATAAACGGGTAATTTTACAATTTTTATAATTAAAAATTCGAAATTAATAATAAAATATTAAATAATTAAAGTGAAACATTAATGAAATTAATTTAAAATTTTGAACTAAAGAAATCGATCAATTGGGCTCTCAGGCAAAATTGTTGAAGGTTCGTGAGATATTTCTTTAAGGACCCCTCCATTTGGGGGTCCAAAGAATTACAGATATAATAGAGGGGGGGTTCTCCAAAAATTAAAGTCAATCAAGCAAGACTAAAGTCAAGGTATTAAAGTCAATCAAGTGAGACTAAAGTCAAAATTAAAGTCAATTAAGCAAGACTAAAGTCAAGATATTAAAAATCAATCAATTAAGACTAAAGTCAAAACATTAAAAGTTAATCAAATAAGACCAAAAGTCAAAATTATAATAGAGTTCTAATTAAATAATAACTCTATCTAATAGAGTTCTAACTAAAACACAACTCCACCTAAAACAATTCTAATTAAAACACAACTCTACCTAAAATAATTCTAACTAAAACACAACTCTAATTAAAAGAACTCTAATTAAATACTAACTCTATCTAAATCAACCCCTAAATTTTTTTATAAATAGAGGTCCTCACACCATATTTTCGTATCAAATCATAAATCCTAGAAAAAAGTAGCTCAAGAAGCCTCCCCAACCTTCCCAAAATCCTAATTTTGAAGTCTCAACTCCTTACCTAACACCCATACTTCGATTTTAGCTTGAAAAACACCTAGAAGCCCTTTAAAAACACCCCAAAACCCATAAATAAATTGATGTGAACCTTCTTGGATTAAGACCTTCTCTTGATGATCTCTTCTAGGAACTCTTTTATTCGAAGGCTTCGAACGTTATAGATTGTTTTAAAACAAATTAAAATGTTGATCGGACTAAAACCCCAAGGAAACTAAGTCCTTGAAACCTCAATCTAATGACACCACAAGGTTGATCACTTCCTTGATAAGTTGAATAGTCATGTCTTTTCTTCTAGAACTCGAATGAAAACTCATAAAGAACCCATAAAGAAAACAGAAACAATACTCAAGTTTCTTTGAATAAACTTCAAAATCTCATAGAGATGTAAATTATCAATTGTGTCTCAATTACAAAAATTGAGGTGCCTTTATAGACAAATTAGATCAAGATTAATTCTAATTAGTCCTTGGAAAAAGTAAAGAAAGTCTAATTAGTCTTAGGAAATAAAGAATTCAAAACTAAGGACAATTAGAACTAAAAATTCCCAATCAACCTTTGCATTCAAATTGATTTCCAAATTGATCTCTTGCATAAAAAGATAGTTGACCATCTTTGATGAAACTTTGATATATCCAAAGTTAGCCTTAGAATCTCTTGAATGGCCTCTTTGTATTGGACTTCTACAATCAAGCCTTGCAATGCCTCTTCCATCCTCTTTGTCCTTGTCCTAGTCATCGGACCGCCATTCCTTGCAATGGTTCTTGAGAAGATTTGGAACAGCAACTCGATCTCCATTATTCTCCCCCTCTTCGAAAAGATTCGTCCTCGAATCACCTACATTAACAAGGATAAATCAGCAACATTAAAAGTTGCACTAACATTACCATAATCACTTGGCAAATCAAGTTTGTAGGCGTTATCATTGATCCGTTCCAAAACTTGAAATGGACCATCTCCTCGAGGCTGCAATTTTGATTTTCTTTGGGTAGGAAACTGTTCCTTAAGCAAGTGCACCCAAACCCAATCTCCAGGGTGGAAAATAACTTTCAAGCGACCCTTATTGGCTTGCTTAGCATATTGTTCATTCTTCCTGTCAATGTTAGCTCGAACTTTGGCATGTAAATCTTTCACAAAATCTTTCTTTTTTTTACCATCAAGATTATCATATTCATTAGTAGGCAAAGGTAAAATATCCACAGGCGTTAAAGGATTAAAATCATAAACAATCTCAAATGGAGAAAATGAAGTAGTTGAATGAATAGTCCTATTATATGCGAACTCAATATGTGGTAAACACTTCTCCCATTGTTTTAAAATTTTTTGAATGATAGCACGTACAAGTAGTAGGAGTGGTCCCTTATTACTACTTCAGTTTGGCCATCCGTTTGGGATGCAACAATAGAAAGAATAAAAGTTTAGTTCCTAATTTACTCCATAAAGTACGGCCAAAATAACTAAGGAACTTAACATCTTTGTCACTAACAATTGATTTAGGTAACCCATGCAATCGAACTACCTCCTTGAAAAATAAATCAGCAATATGTGTTGCGTCATTGGTTTAGTACATGCAATAAAATGGGCCATCTTACTAAACCTATCAACAACAACAAATATACTATCTTTACCATTTTGAGTCCTTGGCAATCCTAAAACAAAATTCATGGAAATATTTGTCCAAGGCTGATTAGGTACAGGCAAAGGGGTATACAAGCCATGCGGTCGAATTTTAGACTTTACTTGCCTACATGTAATGCACTTGTTACAAACAGATTGAACATCATGCTTTATATGGGGCCAATAAAAATGCTCACGTAAGATATCTAAAGTTTTTAGGACACCAAAGTGACCCATTAAACCTCCCCCATGACTTTCCCTTACAAGTAATTCACGAACAGAACAATTAGGCACGCACAATTTATCTTTCTTGAAAAGAAATCCTTCATGCCTATAAAAGTCACCAGAAGCACACTTAGCACATGTATTCCATACTTGGCTGAAATCAGAATCATTGGCATACAAATCTTTAATTAATTCAAAACCAAGTAGTTTAGTTTGCAATGAAGTAAGTAGTACGTACCTTCTTGATAATGCATCGGCCACAACATTTTCCTTCCCAAGTTTATATTTAATTACATAAGGAAATGTTTCTATAAACTCCAACCATTTAGCATGTCTTTTATTAAGCTTACCTTGGGTCTTTAGGAATTTCAAGCTCTCATGATCAGAATGAATGATAAATTCCCTTGACCATAAATAATGTTGCCATGTTCGAAGAGTTCTCACTAGTGCATAAAGCTCTTTGTCATAAGTAGGATAATTCAATGTTGCCCCACTTAGCTTTTCACTAAAATAAGCTATTGGCTTAGAATCCTGCATCAAAACAGCTCCTACTCCAATCCCGGATGCATCACACTCTATTTCAAAAGCTTTATCAAAGTTAGGCCAACACAACAAAGGTGCATTAGTTAACTTATCTTTCAAAGTTTGGAAAGCCTGATCATGCACATTAACCCAATTAAAAACAACATTCCTTTTAACAAGTTCATTCAAATGTGCAGCAATAGAACTAAAATCCTTAACAAACCTTCAATAAAAACTTGCTAAACCATGGAAACTTCTTACCTCGTTCGCATTCTTAGGTGTAGGCCAATCCTTTATTGCCCTTACCTTTTCCTCATCAATACTAATTCCCTGTGAACTAACAACAAATTCAAGAAACACAACAGATTCCATACAAAATGTGCATTTCTTAAGATTAACATATAATTGGTGCTCTCTTAACACACTAAATACAGCATGCAAATGCTTCACATGGTCATCAACATTTTTGCTATAGACTAAAATATCATCAAAATAAACTACTACAAATTTTCCCATGAAAGCATGCAAGACATGGTTCATTAATCTCATGAATGTACTAGGTGCGTTAGTTAAACCGAAGGGCATTACTAACCATTCATACAACCCATATCTAGTTTTTAATGCAGTTTTCCATTCATCTCCCTCTTTCATGCGAATCTGATAATACCCATTCTTTAGATCAATTTTAGAAAACAAATGAGAGCCATGCAATTCATCAAACATATCATCTAGCCTAGGGATAAGATGCCTATATTTTACCTTTATCTTATTAATAGCTCGACAATCCACACACATGCGCCATGTTCCATCTTTCTTTGGTACTAAGAGAACAGGAACCGAACATGGGCTGAGACTTTCCCTCACAAATCCCTTCTGCAATAGTTCATCCACTTGCCTCTGTATCTCCTTTGTTTCCTCGGGATTAGCTCTATAAGCAGGTCTATTTGGTATAACAGAACCAGGTATGAAGTCTATTTGGTGCTCAATTCCTCTTAAAGGAGGTAAATCATGTGGAATCTCCTCGGGAAAAAAATCATCAAAATCCTGCAATAAAGACACAACAACACTAGGCAAAGATAAGTTAAGATCGGTAGTGGAAAAATAAACATCTTTGTACATAAGAACTAGAACTTGTGGTCTTACTATCATTACACTTTTAACATCATGTTTGTCAGCAAGTACATTCAATACTTTATTCTTATCTCCATGTTGCTCACTTTGCTCTCCTTTTTGCTCACACTTTTTTTCATCTCTCTTTTTGCACTCACTTGCTATCCTAACCTGGTCTTCATAAGCTTACAAAGGTTTGAGAAGGGCCAATACAATTTTTCGATTGTTCATTACAAAAGAATAACGATTTTTATACCCATCATGCGACACTCTCCTATCAAATTACCACGGTCAACCGAGCAATATATGACCAGCATGCATTGGTGCCACATCACAAATAACCTCATCTACATACTTGCCTATTGAGAAAGGAACCCGAATTTCCTTGTTTACCTTCACTTCTCCACAATCATTCAACCATTGTAGCTTATATGGTTTAGGATGTTTCTGCCATTTCAAATTCAACTTCTCTACCAACAAGGTACTAGCAACATTGGTACAACTCCCACTATCAATAATCAATGTACAGACTTTATCCTTCACGTGGCATCTTGTGTGAAAAATATGCTCACATTGCTCCTCATCTCCTTCATCCTTAGGCTGTATACTCAAAGCTCTCCTGGAGACAAGTAAATCACCATGCACAGGCTCTTCTACTTCAACATCAGAACAATCCTCTAATGGAGGCATCTCGTTGTCACTTGAACTAGCACTTTCAATGTCTCCGTTTGCCAATACAACCATAACCCTTTTGTTTGGGCATTCAGAAGCAATGTGTCCAAACCCTTGGCACCTAAAACACTTAATCTGACGTGACTTAATAAGAGGCTTTGTTTCAGGTCTATCTTTAGGAATAGAAACCGAAGGCTTCGACTTTGCGTCTTCTTTTGGTTTGAAAGGAATTTTGTTGTCCTTCCAATTTGGTCTCCACGGATTATTAGAAGATGATCCAGATCTGAATCTTCTAAACTTGATTTGTTTTTCCACTTTAATGGCTTTGTGCAGTAACTCTTCCATCTCCACATAATGGTGCAACTCAACCACATCAGCAATCTCTTTGTTCAATCCAGCAATGAATCTAGCCATGGTTGCTTCTCTATCTTCCTCTATGCTTGCTCTAATCATGGCAATCTCCATTTCTTTATAATAATCCTCTACACTCATGGAACCTTGAACCAACCCTTGCAATTTGATATACAAATCTCGATAGTAATGGCTAGGAATAAATCTTTTACGCATCACTGACTTCATCTCATCCCATGATCGAATAGGTCTCTCATTATTTCTATGCCTATTGATCACCAATTGATCCCACCATATACTAGCATAGTTTGTAAATTCCATGGCGGCTAGCTTTATTTTTTATCCTCAGAATAATTATGACAATAAAAAACGTGCTCAACTTTTCTTTCCCACTCCAAATATAATTCAGGATCATTCTTTCCGTGAAAGGTTGGAATCGTCATCTTTATGCTGTCCAAATTGTTATCTTCTTTGAAATCTACTTTCTTATCCCGTCGATAATGTACTCTCTCCGCTTTGGAATGAATATCTTCTTCTCCGTCAAACTCATGTCTTCGATATGGTTTAGATTCATTAGAGGATTCTATATTGTCCAACCTTGAATTCAACAATTTAAATTGATCATGAACGGCCTTGATGAATAATTTTAAGTCGGTCTCATGTGGTTCTCCTCCTTCGTTACTCATGGTTGAAACCCTGTAAATTAAAATAAACGAAAACAAAAAAAAACAAAATGCAACAATCTTGTAAGTCCCGAAAAGTGATGAAAATGATGGAATTGAAGGTCGAAACGATGTGGAACAAGGCTATGCCTAGTTCAACTAGTAGATCTCGAAAAGAGCTTCGATTTAATATGCACTAATAGTCGTTCCGATATCCGGATCAAAAGTTATGGCCGTTTGAAGTTAACAACTCCAATTTATCGATTTTCTGTAACTACAAACAGCAACTAACAAATCCTTTTTTTTTTAAACCAAGCCCAGCAAAAAGAAACAATAAATCAGCCTCCTTTAAGGTACTTAATTAGAAGCTAGAGTTCAATAACCGCAAAAATTCAGCATTCGATGTTCATACAACAAAAGAAAATTCTGTTGTGTATGGTTCTTAATAGAAGCAAGAATTCAACAAACCCAAAAATTCAACATTTAACAGAAACTACGGTACGCAACACAAGCCCACGATTCCACTCTTAAAAGAAAACAAGAAAATTTGTTATGGGTGTTAATTTCAGTAAGAATAAGATATATAAAAAAAATATAAAAAAAATTCCAGCAAAACACGTTACATGAATCAGTGAACAAGAAGTGCAACATTTTCAGCAAGAAATAATGTAGTTTTTTATTTATTTATTAATTTTTATTTATTTTTTTTATTTTAAGAATTAGTTATTAACTACTTCTTTTTAACGATTGTATCACAGATTCAAGTTGGAAGGATTAGTGGCGCAATTACGTTGATACAATTGCTGCAGTTTCAGCAAGAAATCCAATGTAGTTCAGCAAACAGAAAAAGAAAACAAAACAAACTAAAACTTGTTGGTTGAATTCGAAGATGACAAACCCACATATGGTTTTGTTCCTTAAAGACAGTCAAGAAAGTCGACCAATCAGGTCTGTTTTCAGCCAAAAGAATACAGCCCAAAAAACATTAAGAGACATAAATTCAAAAAATGCAGAAAATGCAGAAATTAAAATCTGAAGATCTATCAGTTCAGATCTATTTTTAGCCAAAAGAATTCATAAAATTCGTATATGTTAAGTTATAATGTTTGGCAGACAAACTTAAATCAAGGTGAAAAAATTCAGAAACATTACAGCAATTTGGATGAAAAATATGAACTCGGAAAGAATTCCAGCAATAGAACGATGATCAGCAATTGACAACAACGTTTGAAGGTACTACGATGAAGATTAACAAATTCATACAAATCGCAATACAATGTCAGACCATTAAAGACAACTCTATGTCCAAGACAATTCTCCAAACGAAAATTTCTGAAATCAAGAATCACAATTGAGTATTCTGTTATGGCTGAAATTTCAAGAAGCTCAATTTGCAGATGTACATATAAGGAATTAGAAAGAATGTTGAAGATCGAACATTGATTTCCAATTCAGCAAAATAGAATAACCAATAACACGTGGTGGCTGAATTCCAGAATTTTTTTTTCAATGAACAACACAGCAAAACATGGCTGTTGGGGCTGTGTTTCAGCAACAAATCAAGTTGTGGACAACAACTTTGGTTTGTTCTTGTACACGAAATTAAAATATGAATCTTTTAAAAACAAAGATGATCATGTAGCTCGTATATCTTAGATTGATTGTTGATGATCGACCACAATTTGTAATTTTAGCAAGAAAAATTTCAGAATTCACAAAGAAAATACCGCAAAGAAAATGTAGAATTCACAAAGAACTATGTAAGAACAACTACGAAATTCAATGAATGTTCATGGTTTCCAACAAGAACGTATCAATAATGTTTTGAAATAATAAAAACCTAGTTTCTAGCCATCGTTGGCTTTGAATTGATATGAATTTTGTTGGGAAGCAAGATATACCCCCGTTGTTCTTCAATTCGAATGTCACCTAAATCAAAATCTTCGAAGAATTACTTCATTCTTGATGTATTTTCCAGCAATCTTGGAGCTCTGATACCAAATGATGTGAACCTTCTTGGATTAAGACCTTCTCTTAATGATCTCTTCTAGGAACTCTTTTATTCGAAGGCTTCGAACGTTCTAGATTGTTTTAAAACAAATTAAAATGTTGATCGGACTAAAATCCCAAGGAAACTAAGTCTTTGAAACCTCAATCTAATGACACCACAAGGATTGATCACTTCCTTGATAAGTTGAAGAGTCATGTCTTTTCTTCAAGAATTCGAATGAAAACTCATAAAGAACCCATAAAGAAAACATGAAACAATACTCAAGTTTCTTTGAATAAACTTCAAAATCTCATAAGATGTAAATTATCAATTGTGTTTCAATTACAAAATGAGGTGCCATTTTATAGACAAATTAGATCAAGATTAATTCTAATTAGTCCTTGGAAAAAGTAAAGAAAGTCTAATTAGTCCTTAAGAAATAAAGAATTCAAAACTAAGGACAATTAGAACATAAAAATTCCCAATCAACCTTTGCATTCAAATTGATCTTCCAAGTTGATCTCTTGCATAAAAAGATAGTTGACCATCCTTGATGAAACTTTGATATCTCTGAAGTTAGCCTTAGAATCTTCTAGAATGGCCTCTTTGTATTGGACTTCTACAATCAAGCCTTGCAATGCCTCTTCCATCCTCTTTGTCCTTGTCCTAGTTATCAGACCGCCAATTCCTTGCAATGGTTCTTGAGAAGATTTGGAAATAACAATTCGATCTCCATTACAAATCCAAAGAATTCAGATCTAATAAAGAGATACTTCAACTTGGAGATCAGAAATCAGATCCGATGGCAGAACGAAGCGAGGAATACTGTACAAGAAGTTGTTCTATTAGATCTGAGGGAAAAGAAAATCGTTGCGTTCGGAAAAGGTAAGTATTTATATTTTTTTATTGATTAGGTCTTTTTAGCAATGTAGTTCTACTTGGGAATTAGTAGAGATCGGTGTTTGCCGGGCGGGGTTGGTGCCTAACACCTTCCAACTCCGTAACGTGATCCCCAGACTTAGTTTATTATTTTTCGTAGATTAGTTTCTTTTACCTTTTAAAGTCAATGTTCGGTTCCTAGATCGTAATAACTAGGTGGCGACTCCCAAACCTCAAGGGTCAAAAGCGGATCCGCGCACCCCGCGAATCGACGGCACTTTCAGTGGCGACTCCACTGGGGACTATTGAGGATCAGACTTGAAAAACCCCATGTATGGGAGCATTGCCAAGATGACCTAGTTTTTTTATTTATTTAGTTTGACTTTTTTTTTTTGTGGCTAGATTGTGGATGATTTTTGGTATTGTATTTTTGTCCAATTAAGGGTCACTTTTTGATGACCCCTAAATAATGAGAGATTCAAATTGACATATGAAAAGGATGGAATGATGAAGGTTGGGACAGCAATGTTAAAATATTTTTACAGAATATTTTAGTGAGAATTAAGTCTGGGCACCTCTTAATAAAATGTAGATCACATCGAGTAGATTAATTTAGAACATGAATTCACTCGATTTCGCTATTGGGAGCCTAAGATATCATCGATGCAAGTTCAATATGTAAATTTGGAATTATTGCTGAATGAAGATTGGGACAACAACGTTAAAAGGTTTTTATAGAACGTTCTAATAAGAATTATGTCTGGGCACCTTTAATAAAACATAGATCTTATCGAGTAGATTAATTTAGAACTTGAATTCACTCAATTTCATTATTAAGAGCCTTAGATATCATCGATGCAAGTTCAATCTGTAAATCTGGAATTTCTACTGAATGAATATTGGAATAATAATGTTAAAACATTTTTATAGAATATTCTAGTAAGAATTAAGTCTGGGAACCTCTTAATAAAATATAGATCTCATCGAGTAGATTAATTTAGAATCTGAATTCGCTTGATTTTCTTATCAGGAGCCTTGGATATCATCGATGCAAGTTTAATATGTAAATCTAGAATTTTTGCTGAATGAAGATTGGGACAACAATGTTAAAACGTTTTTACAGAATATTCTATTCAGACTTATGTCTGGGTACCTATTAATAAAATGTAGATCCTATCGAGTAGATGAATTTAGAATCTGAATTCACTCGATTTCATTATCGAAAGCTTTAGATATCATTGATGCTAGTTTAGATTGTATTTTTCTAATTTACAGAAAATCCAAATTTATCTAGTGTTAACACAGTTAATGTTCCTGAGAGCAAGCTCATTTGGCACTGGGATCTTTCTTTTTGATTTTCTTTTGGGTTGTGTTTCTAGTTTGTTTTTATAATTTAAAAAGAAAGGGGTTCATTGCTTCTCATCTCAACAATTATCATTCTATCATCAATGTAACATCTATTGGAATCTCGATTTATTTTGGATCACCCAAAAGTGATCATTGATTGGACCTTAAAAATTATAAAAATGCCATGATCATTAATTGATTTGCAATGATTTTGATTCATATATATTTTGATGTGCATGCTTTAATCTTGATTTTAATGCTTTGGATATTTATGTTGTATGATCACATTTTCTAATATCCATATTTTAATGGTTTGATCTGGCTTATGGGCCCACTTATTTGAAAAAGCCCCGGGCACACCCCACCCTGCTTTGCACACACCATATGCACGTTTACTGTTTTGCACACTTACACGTCCTATATAGCCAACGTAGCACTAGTGCGTGGCCCGATCTCTTCGGAGATGCGACGTCATTAATGAAAACCACAACTCCAGTCACGTACCTTAGGGTATATCAAACTGGAGCATCAGTACCGTCTGATCAGGTGATTCTGAGAAATATATTGATGCACTCAGGCTGGAGCGACCTGAGCCTTTGACCTATTATGAGCCACACAGTCACATGTTCTGATTGCCAATGTAGTACTAGTACGTGGTCGGTCCCCTCGTGGGATGCCAAACCATTTATGAAAGCTACAACTCTTGACTCGTTCCCATAGGTATGTAAAAGATAATCTAAGTATATCAATTGCACTTCTTGGTCAAAACCGGTACCTAAGCAAGATCTTGCCCCACTGTACCCTACTGTACGAGGGGGATAGACTACGTCTACTTTAGACGAGAGGTATTTAAGTGGGTCCTTGCTCAGCATTATGCGCAACCTCTCAACTGGAGATCAAACTGGTTGTTTTTGACTTCAGAGAAGTGAATTGTGATTTTAGATTATCACCTATACAGTATATCAAATCAAGTCACCACGTATCGAGAGGTATATAGGTGTATTTGGGCAAGGGTGGCCAGATAAATTGCATTGCACGTAGTAAACCTAGAGTCTAGAAGCTATCCTATAGGTCATGACTCGAACTGACTATGGGTGTTCCCGGGTTGTTTTATTCAATCCAACCAACAGGTAAGTGGGTGGACCGATCCAGAATAATCAAACAAAATCCACAATATCGGTCCGACCCAATCGGTGAAATGTACTGATTAATTTGAACTACTTAAACCAGTTGACCCAATTGACAAATGGATCAAACTGATCAATACCAAATCAGTTGGACTAATTGGTTTCACTTTTAAAGATCCAGACCACTTTATCTAGAAAGATTCGATCTTAAGATCAAATTAATTTATCTGATCAAAGGTTCAATCCTAATCAGGGGTAGACCCGCGTCTAACCTTTCTCACTTTCTTGGTTACCATAGACTTATAATGCATTTGGATTCAATATTTCCTATTGGACTTGGACTATTCTATATCGAAACTTTAATCATGTGGTTAAGAGTCAAACCTTTAGAGTCAATGGTTAACCTTTGTTTACTTCCAATCAGGTGATAATTGGTCCTAAACGTTTTAAACCTCCATCTGTACTACTTTGGGTCTGTGAAAAAAGTCGACTTTCTAGAGTACCATTGCCAAGTAGTCAGTCTTTGCCATAAGAAGAAACGAGTACCATGGATGAAGCTGCGCTCCTTCAGATTTTAGAATCTTTTAAAGCCCAGATTATTGCTTCTGTCCAAACACAAATCGAATCCCTGAAAATTGAAAAGGGAAAAGATAAAGTAATAGAACCTCAGGATGTGTTTGACCTCGTTGAAAACCAAGAAGATGATCAGTTACACGTTGACCCTGTCCTAGCTCATCGAATAACTCAGGTTGAAACTGCTTTGAAGAATATTAAAGACCCCGATGATCTTACTCTTGGATTAGGGGTAATGACCTTGTTTCCCACGGTCCGTCTGCCAGAGAAGTTCACAATGCCAGATATGGAGAAGTTTGACGGTATTTGATGCCCTAGGACTCACTTAAAAGTATATGTCGACATCATGCAATCTCAGGGTTTGAGTGAAGAACAGATGGCACAACTTTTTCAAAGAACCCTTACAGGTCCTGTCCTACGCTGGTTAATGTTATTAGACTCATCTCGGGTAAGAACATGGCATGAATTGATGAAGGAGTTTATTGGTCGGTATTCATTCAACACGGATATTGAACTTACAAGAAGAGACCTAGAAACTACTAAACAGAAACCCGGAGAAATTTTCACTGAGTTCATTGCTCGATGGAGAGTTAAAGCCGCTCAATTGTGGGATCGACCTCAAGAGAAGAAACAAGTCAAGATTATCCTCAGGAATCTCACTCCAAATTATGCCAAATACTTGATGCCTCAGTACCTTCCCACTTTTCAATCCCTCATCGAGGCTGGAAATCAAGTTGAGGATGCCTACTCTTCGGGACTTTTTGGTAACCCGTCTGAGTCAAAACCCAAACATTTCAAACATAATGTCAATTCCTTACAAGTGGCCAACACCACCTTCGCACTATCTCCTCAAGCTACTCAACCTTCCCAAACTAAGTCTAGGAGACAGTTTGCCAATCTTGGAATGTCTCTTAGTGTTGCTTATCAAAAATTGATGAAAAGGGGATTGCTGACACCTTTACAACCTAAGCCTTTACCTAATCCTCTTCCCCCAAACATGGATAATGGGCAATTCTGTGAATTCCATCAGATGCCTGGTCATATTCTTGACAGGTGTATTACTCTCCGACATGCTATCCAAGACCTTATTGAGCAAGGAAAAGTCACCATACCCACTCATATTACTCCCTATGTTAAGACTAACCCTTTGTCTACTTTTCAAAATCAGCCTCTTCTTACTCTGAACCTAATATCCATATCCAAACCCGAATCAATTGACCCAATTTCTTTAATTCACCCAATTGGTCTTAACAGTGCATTCGCTCCATGTCAGAATGAGCTCAACTACCCTAAGGCAGTGACAGAACTGAAAAACAGAGAAATCATTGAAGCAACGGGTTGTCTCGCATATGACAGGCTTGAATCAGAATATGAAGAGATATTAAAAGTAGGCAAGTTCAAGTCATCCATTGAAGATAACTAAAATGGCATAAACTCTAGAATTGTGTCCCTCCATTCAGAATGATGTCATCTTTTAAGTCTTCTTAATTTTTTTTAAGCTTTAGTTGCGTCAGTCTTTGAATTCAGTTAGTCATCTTTATTTTTAGGTTTTAGTAAGGTTTGTCAGTCTATGTTCTTTTCAATTCCAATAAATAAAGAAGTTTTTGATTATCATGTGTACAATAATGATTTGAATATAAGATTTAACATGAGAAATGACTTAAAGCTCACTAACTGAACTTAATAAATATTGGAATTAAAGAGTACACTCAAGAAGTGCAAATTGGTGATACATTATCCTTAAGAGAACATGAGAGATTAGTAAACTTATTTGAGAAATTCAACAATATTTCTTGCATGATCTCATAAGATATATGGATGAATTACACAAAAATATAGATCAAGTCAAGAGTGATTTCAAAGTCAAGGATTATCGATCAAAAATGATATAGTTGAAAGCATCGACAAAGACGCTAAGACTTATAAGTGGATCTACCATATTTCTCACTCAAAAGAGAAGAGTTTCATTCATAAGAGAATAAAAGATTTTCTCGAAGTTTTAGAAGAGTTGAATAGTCAGAAAACTCAAAAGAAGACTGAAGAATATTCATTCTAAAAAAAAGACCTTACTCGACAGAGTAATCCAGATATCAAATTCTTGAAACTTTGACCAAGTCGAGCAGCATTCATCAAAGGAGGCCTCCTTTGGTCGAATAATTTTCCTATCTTACAAAAAAAAATATAACCTTCTTTAACCCCTCGCAGCCTTTAAAAAAAAATCAATAACCTTTTCTTTCTAAATCACGTCGACCAACCTTGGGAGGGAATCTTAGTATGAACTACGTTTTGACCTGATCCCAAAAGAGAAAAGAAATATTTGGGGTACGTAGGCAACCTGAGAAGTTACTTCACGCTCGGTCATGCAAAGAATATGTGTATTCTCTTGTCATCTAAAAGGAAAATCTCTTATTGAAAGGTTTAAAAGAAAAGAATGTCAAACTAGGGGCATTAGAAAAAAGAATTGATAAAAAGAAAAGAATGCCAAACTAGGGGCATTTAGAAAAAAAAATCAAAATAATTGACAGAAAAGAGAGAATATTAAACTAGGGGCATTTTGGGAAGTTGAGCCTTATATATTTTCTTTCTAAACTATATCCTAAGCCCACATATTAAGTCCTCCTGAATGCTAATTGACTCGGTTAAAGTGTAGGAAACTGACAAGTTGTCGAGTTGGTTATACAAGATCATCAAGAAAAAAAAGAGAAGCCCGCTAAGTCGAAAATCCGAAAAGGCGATTTAGGCAAAATTTAGGGCATAACCATAAAAAGGAAAGCCTGCTAGGTTGAAAACTTGAAAAGGTGACCTAGGGAAAAATCAATGCATCATCAGAAAAAAGAAAAACAAGGCCCGCTAGATTGAAAACCTAAAGAGGTGATCTAGGCAAAAATTAGGACTTCATCAAACGGGAAGAAATGTCCCATCAAGAAGAAAAATTCAAAAGGAAGCTTGTGCAGAAACTAGAAAATGCAGAACCATTCAAGTCATAATAATCGTTTTTTCAGCTAATAGCTCACATCCAACAAAGACAATGTTGAAGTCAAACAAATCAGAAATCATCTTGAACATTGTAGGATCTTCAAAAGTATGTTTACTTGTTCAAGTGTTCGCCAATGGAAGATGTAGAATCATCAACCACTTTGAAGAGGACGATCTTTTATTATAATATTTATCAAGATTTTTTAAGTCCAACTCAAGCATTTTTCAAAAGAAATTCGAAAGAAAATGATTAATTCTTTATTACACATATGATAATCTTAAGAGTCTTAAATTTAAGAGAATGTCATTTCTTCTATCTATCAAACATCAGAGTCCATATTTTTCAAGCGTAATCCATTCCATCAGTCTCGTAGTCAAGTCCCAGTTAAAGCCAACCTTGAAACTAGGGGCATTTTTGAAGGTCATTTAATTCCAAAGTTTTTATTCTTAATCACATGATAAAAAGAAAATCATACAAAAACTTAAAAGTCTGGCGAAACCCAATGATAATTACGAATCCAGATGCATGATAAGCCAATAAAGGCCTGATTTTTCAAACTTTGAGCTCGATTTTGAATCATAGAATGAATTAATAGGATTGTTTAAGTTCCTATAAATCTAAGCCTGAGAAATGTGGCTTAGTAAGTTCGAGTCCGAGAAATGAGACTCCAACCTTTTGAATCATAGAATGAATAGGGTTTTTGAAGTGCCTATAAACCTAAGTTCGAGTCCGAGAAACGAGACTCTAACTTTTTGAATCATAGAATGAGTAGGCTTTTGAAGTGCCTACAAACCTAAGTTTGAGTTTGAGAAACGAGACTCTAACTTTTTGAATCATATAATGAATAGGCTTTTTGAAGTGCCTATAAGCCTAAGTTCGAGTCCGAGAAACGAGACTCCAACTTTTCGAATCATAGAATGAATAGGCTTTTTGAAGTGCCTACAAACCTAAGTTCGAGTCCGAGAAACGCGACTCTAACTTTTTGAATCATAGAATGAATAGGTTTTTTGAAGTGCCTATAAACCGTAGCTCGAGTTCGAGAAACAAGACTCCAATTTTAATAGGATTGTTTAAGTTCCTCTAAACCTTAGTTAGAGTCCGAGAAATGAGACTCCAGCTTTGTTTGAATCATATTGAATTAACATGATTGTTTAAGTTCTTTAGCCCGAGAAGCGTGGCTACAAAAGGCTTGAGTCCGATAAACGAGACTCAAACTTTTTCAAACTCTAAAAAAAATTTCAAATAGGATTTAACGAAATTCCTACAATGTTATGACTCTAATTACCTCATTGTTCAACCTTGCCATGATTGCTTTTGTTGCATAAGTACATTTCAATTTTGAATCATTATTGTCAATGAGAGAAGATCTCTGGGACCTGACACATTTGTACTCAGTTTCACACATACACACACTCACACTTGCACTTTTTAATCAAGGAGAATTCTTTAAAATTCGAGGATCTGACATCGTTAGTGAGAGTTCAAGCTCGAGGACCTGACAAACTTGTTCGGGGAGAATTTTACCCTCAAGGATCCGAACGTCTCGACGAATTGCTAAATCAGGCTGCAAAATGAATTGTCACTAGCTTTGGCATTTAGATATCACACTATCTACCGAAATAGATTTGCTATCTAGTTTGCTTCAACCCTCTGCCAAAGAGGGGTATCTGTAGACATCCCATTTTTGCATCCGCCTGATTAATTAACTCGTTAACCCGATCGTAATGATTCCCAATGATGGATGTGTATTCCATTGCTTTATTTTGTTATTAGATGTGTTTCACAAATCCGGATGAGGTATCTCGAACTGACAAAACCTTAGAAATCACGCTACACTAGGAAAATACGAGTCCAGAAACATAGAAATCATCATCTTGCAGACCAAAAAGAAGCTTCACGATAAAAATCACTAAAAATGATCAAATTATCAAAATACTCCTAACATCAAAATAACCCAAGAGCCTACGTTACGATTAGGAAAACTCATTAGAATACATAAAATAACAAATCGAAATCAAATAAATCATTTCGCCAATTTTCACAGAATTTAACAAAATTACAAAAATTCCCCTCATAAAGTTCATGACCATTTCACACAAAAAATTTCATAAATGTCAGAGGATTAAGAGTTAATGCCATTGGAGAAGGTACCACTATTGGGTTGGCTGTCGTAGGAGTTTGTTGACTTCATTGTCTGGAACTGTTTTCATGATTCTCGATAGCTTGAGTAACTCTTGGAATCAAAATCAGTGCTGATAGTATGTTCTTAATTGATTCCACTTGATCATTTAGTTTCTTAAATGCTTCTTCGCTACCAAGTCAACTATCAATCAAATTATCTGTAGCAAATGGGTTTTCTATAATTGGAGGTTTAGATCTGTTCGTCGGATCCATGATAGTAGTTCTAGATCTGAAATGATAACAACAATGTGTTGTAGCCCTTTTTTTAGTCCTTTATTCTATGGATGCCCAATATTTTCCCTCTAGTATTGAAGATTTCTTTGAAGTGCAGGTGCCTTGGATAAAAAAATAGACAAAAGATCTTATTTTAGTTTTAAGAAAAAAATTTCATTTTTATTTTAGGTTAAGTGCATGCGCTTCCCCTCATGGTGGAATTGGAAGAAACCTTGAAAATTTGAGGAATAAATGATCCTAATTACGACCCTTTATTATATTTTTATGTCTGAACAGAATGTAGAGGAACTAGCCTAGAAAAATCTAAGATGTTTGCCTAAAGACCCTTAAGCAATAAAAGGAATGATTAAGAAGGAAATGAATGCTAAGATGACCTTTAAGAGATCCAACAGTCTTTAAGAGACCCAATTTATGAATATAAGAATGCACTAAGCTAACCTTTAAGAGATCTAAAGATTTTTTAGAGACCCAATCTATGAATTTAAGAACGCACTAAGTTGACCTTTAAAAGGTCCAAAGTTCTTTAAGAGACCCGATCTACAAACTAAATTAACCTTTAAGAGGTCCAAAGGTCTTTAAGAGAATTGATTAACGAAGTAAAATGCAAGGTTATGAATTTGAGCAATAAAAATGAAGACAGATCCCTACCCAGACCTATTAACATTGAAGCTCGATCTAAGATGTCTTTTAAGAGGTCTAAAGATCTTTTAGAGATATGAAACTACGATCTAAAGTATTCTAAGTTGATCTTTAAGAGGTCCAAAGGTTTTTAAAAGAACAGAAACTATGAAACGAAAATGTCCTAAGTTGACCTTTAAGAGATCCAAAGATCTTTAAGAGAATTGAAATTATGGTCTAAAGTATTCTAAGTTGACCTTTAAGAGGTCCAAAGGTCTTTTAGACACCCGATCTACAAAACAAAAGAAAGATGTTTGAAGATGTCTCGAATGTAGGAGACATGAAGAAAAAAAGGTCCCTTGTATGGGTACTATGCCAGGACCTTTGAATTGGGTGCTTTAAGTGTATGAGGCAAAACCCAAAAGACCTTGAAAAAGGTTTGTTGTATATGGTATCCTAGCCTTTGAACCTCGGAATTGGGTATCAAGAATGTATGAGATTTGAAACCGAAAGAACTTGAAATAGGTTCATTGTATAGGGTCACTTTGCCTTTGAACCTTAGAAATGGGTATTTCGGTTGTTTGATATTTGAACCAATGAAATTTTAAAAGGACTGCATGGCCCTTGCCAACGAAGATCATGGTGATCCACAAGTGTGATGGAGCTCAAAGGTTCTGACAAACCTTGAACAAATAAGGATTGGTTGTATAAGACCTAGGGCTGTCAATAGATAGGTATCCAATCAGATAGTGTTATATCTGAATTCGAATATGAAATTTTTTAGTGATATCCAAATTTGAATTTAAATCCGATCGAATATCGCTAACCAATATTCAAATTCATATTTGAATAAGTTATTGGATATCCGATATTATTCGATTTGAATTTGATTGCAAATCGAATTCGAAAACTATCTGAAATTTATTTACTATTTGAAAATTATCTGAAACTTATTTTCCATTCGAAAATTATTCAAATTTTATTTAAAGAAATTCTATTTCCACACCAACTTTTTCTAACACCACCCTAGTTCCATTCTGTAATTCTAAATCTAAAATTAGATAACATGGCAGGATCCATTTAACAGTTAAAAAATAAACTTGGGATAATGTTGGAATTTGATAATTTATTCGAATACGAATTTGAGCTATCATTTGGCCTTATTTTTATACAAATTTATTACATTTAACTACCACATGTAAGCTTCAACTCCAGAACATCTTTGCTATCTAAGAGTAACCTCTTGCTTTTGGAACCAATACTACGTCTTATTTTCTTTTCTGGAACTAGTAATGGCTGCATCAATATCTTATTTGGCCATCCTCTATGCTTCTAAGTTTTACACTAGCCTACATCCCCATCAACTGAAAGCAAATGTCTTGACAGAGCATTTAAGTGAGGATCAATATTTCCCTTCAAAGACTGAAGAGGTTCTCAATAACACTCGAAAAAAATGTTTCGTTTGTAAGTGAACCATTAGCAATGGTAGATATGTGGGTTTCCTATTTAATTAATAATCAGATAATTGTCAGCGTGCTAACAAAACTCTAACATGGTTCCTGTGTGTGGACATATATGCTGAAAGTAGTGAAAATACTTGTAGAGTCGCAGAGTTTGATGCCTATCGAAATCCTATAAAAAGTTTTATCTCGGGATCTAATCGATTGAATGTTACTGCAACAACAATGATTCAAAACAAAGACCTAAGGATCAATTAATGCGTATAGCATGCCACCACTTCCACATAAAATTGTGTGATATAGTGAAAATTAGTAAGTTGGCAAATTATTTGGAATGAATGAAGAACTTGAACATTGAAAGTGCCATCGATCCGCGGGGTGCGCAGATCAGCTTTTGACTTTAAGGTTTGGGAGTCGCCACCTAGTTATTACGGTCTAAGAACCAAACATCGACTCGAAATGGATAAAAAAATCACTAATCTACTCTAAAAAAATACTCAGTCCGGGGATCACATTGCGGGGTTGGAAGGTGTTAGGCACCAACCCTGCCCAACAAACGTCGGTCTTTACTAATTCCCAAAAATGATTACATTGCTAAAAATACCTAAATAATAATAAAAAAATAAAAGAAATTTACCTCCACGAACACAATGGTTATGTTTCCTCAGATCTGATAGAACAACTCCTCGTACAGCACTCCTCGCTTCGTTCTGTCATCGGATTTATTTCGAATCTCCAAGATAAAGTATCTTCTTATGAATTTTTTTAATTTTTTTATATGGATTTTAGGGTGTTTTTGAAGGATTTCTAGGTGTTTTTTGAGCTAAAGTTGGGGTATGGATGTTAAATAAGGAATTGGAATTTCAAAATTAGGATTTATGGGAGGATATGGAAGCTTTTTGACATACGTTTCTTAGGGTTTATTTTTTTTAATATGAAATAGGTTGTATGGACCCCTTTTTATAGATTTTTTTAAGTGCTTTTTTTTTATAGAGTTAGTGTTTAACTAGAATTATTTAAAATAGAGTTAGTGTTTAATTAGAATTGTTTTAAATAGAGTTAGAGTTTGACTAAAATTCTTTTTAGGGTTTTGACTTTTAGTCTCACTTGATTGACTTGACTTTAGAATTTTGACTTTAGTCTTACTTGATTAACTTGATTTTAGGATTTTGACTTTAGTCTTACTTGATAGACTTTAATTTTAATTAGGATTTCACTTTACATTAATTAATGTTTTAATTATTAATTTTAGAATTTTTAATTATTAAAATTATAAAATTACCGTTTTACCCTTGGAAAGGACTTTTTGCGTTTTAAGTCATTTTTCAATGTTCTAAGACGTTTTGGAATCGATTTTTCGTAAGAAATTCAATGGGAATATTGGTTGGTGTTATTTATGAATTTTTTTGTGCAAAGTGGTCGTGAACTTTATGAAGAGCATTTTCGTAATTTTGTTAAATTTTTTGAAAATTGGCGAAATAGTTTATTTGATTTCTATTTATTGTTTTATGTGTTTGAAAGGATTTTCCTAAGCGTAATGTAGGCTCTAGGGATGTTTTGAGGTTAGGGCTATTTTGATAATTTAGTTATTTTTTAGTGATTTTCATCGTGAAGTTTCTTTTTGTTTGCAAGATGATGATTTATAGGTTTTCGGGATTATTTTTTCCTAGCGTAGCGTGGTTTCTATAGTTTTGTTTGTTTGAGATACCTCATCTGGATTTCTGAAACATATCTAGTAACAAAATAGAGCATTAGAATAACCATCCAACATTGGGAACCGTTGCAATCGGATTGACGAGTTGATTAATCAGGCGAGTTCAAAAATGGGCTGTCTACAAATACCCCTTTTTGATAGAGGGTTGTAGCAAGCTAGATATCCAATTGCCAAAGCTAGTGACAGTTCAATTTGCAGCTTGATTTAACAATTCGTCGGGATGTTCGGATCCTTGAGGCTAAAACTCTCCCCAAACAAGTTTGTCAGGTCCTCGAGCTTGAACTCTAACTGATGATGCCAAATCCTCAAATTTTAAAAAATTCTCCCTGACTAATGTAAAAGTGCACGTATGTGCAATGGTGTGATGGTTACTAAGTAAAAATGTGTCACGTCCTAGAGATATTCTTTCACTGACAATAATGATTTAAAATTGAAATGTGCTTATGCAACGAAAGCAATCATGGCAAGGTTGAACAATGAGGTAATTGGAGTCATAACATTGTAGGAATTTCGTTAAATCCTATTTAAAATTCTTTTTTAGAGTTTGAAAAAGTTTGAGTCTTGTTTATCGGACTCAAGCCTATTGTAGCCACGCTTCTCGAGCTAAGGAACTTAAACAATCATGTTAATTCATTCTATGATTCAAAAAAGTTGGAGTTTCATTTCTCGGACTCGAGCTTATTAGAGTCACATTTCTCGGACTAAGGTTTACAGGAGCTTAAACAATCCTGTTAATTCATTCTATGATTTAAAAAAATAAAAAATTGGAGTCTCATTTCTCGGAGTCAAACTTACTAAGCCACGTTTCTCGGACTATGGTTTACAGGAACTTAAACAATCCTGTTAATTCATTCTATGATTCAAAAAAAGTTGGAGTCTCGTTTCTTGGACTTGAACTTACTAAGTCACGTTTCTCGGACTTAGATTTATAGGAACTTAAATAATCCTATTAATTCATTCTATGATTCAAAAAAATTAGAGTCTCGTTTCTCGGACTCGAACTTAGCCATGTTTCTTGGGCTTAGATTTATAGGAATTTAAACAATCCTATTAATTCATTCTATGATTCAAAAAAATAAAAAATTGGAGTCTCGTTTCTCGGAGTCAAACTTACTAAGCCAAGTTTCTCGGACTAAGGTTTACAAGAACTTAAATAATCCTGTTAATTCATTCAATGATTCAAAATCGAGCTCAAAGTTTGAAAGATCGGGCCTTTATTGGCATATCATGCATTTAGATTCATAATTATCATTAGATTTCATCAGACTTTTAAGTAAGATTTTCCTTTTTATCATGTGATTAAGAACAAAACTTTGGAATTAAATAACTTTCAAAAATGCCCCTAGTTTCAAGGTTGGCTTTAACTGGAACTTGACTACGAGACTGATGAAATGGATTACGCTTGAAAAATATGAACTCTGATGTATGACAGATAGAATAACTGACATTCTCTTAAATTTAAGACTCTTAAGATTATCATATGTGCAATAAAGGATTGATCATTTTCTTTTGAAAAATGTTTGAGCTGGACTTAAAAAATCTTGATAAATATTATAATAGAATATCTTTCTCTTCAAAGTGGTTAATGATTCTACATCTTACATTAGTGAACACTTGAATAAGTAAACATACTCTTGAAAATCTTATAATGTTCAAGATGACTTCTGATTTTTTTGACTTCAATATTGTCTTCGTCGGATATGAGCTCTTGGTTGAAAAATGAATGTTATGGCTTGAATGGTTTTGCATTTCCTAGTTTCTGCACAAGTTTCCTTTTGAATTTTTTTCCTTTATACGACCTTTCCTCCCATTTGATGATGCCCTAATTTTTGCCTAGGTTGTCTTTTCAGGTTTTCAACCTACCAGGCTTTCTTTTCTCGATGATCTTGAATATTCAACTCGATAGCTTCTTGGTTTTCTACACCTTAATCGAGTCAATTAGCATTCAGGAGGACTTAATAAGTGGGCTTAGGATATAGTTTAGAAAGAAAGAGGTAAAAATGTTCGACTTTCCAAAATGTCCCTAGTATAATATTATCTTTTTTTGTCATTTATTTTGATTTTTTCTAAATGCCCTTAGTTTGGTATTCTTTTCTTTTTATCAATTCTTTTTATTCTTTTTTCTAATGTCCCTAGTTTGACAATCTTTTAACAGGGGATTTTTCTTTTAGATGACACTTTTTTTAAGAGAATATACCTATTCTTTGTGTGACCGGGCCTGAAGCAACTTCTTAGGTTGCCTACATACCCCAAATATTTCTTTTTTTCTTTTAGGATCAAGTTAAAACATAGTTCATACTAAGATTCCTTCTCAGAAAGAAGAGGCTATTGATTTTTTTTAAAGGCTGCGAGGAGCTAAAAAAAGTTATCTTTTTTTATTTTTGCTAAAACAGGAAAATAGTTCGACCAAAGAAGGCATCCTTTGGTGAAGTGCTAATTGATTTGGTTAAAGTTCTAAGAAGTTGATGTCTTAATTGCTCTGTTGAGGAAGGTCTTCTTTTGAGAAAAAGTAATTTTCAGTTTTCTTTTGAGAAGAGGTAATCTTCAGTCTTTTTCTGAGGAGCAATCTTCAGTCTTCTTTTGAGAAGGAGTAATTTTTAGTCTTCTTTTTTTAAGTTGAGTGTGATTGAGTTCTTTGTATTTGACATTGACTCGTTCAACCATTTCCAAACTTCGAAGAAAATCTCATGTTCTTTTGTGAATGATAACTCTTTTCTTTGAATAAAAATATGATGGATCCCTTCTTGTAGGTCTTGACACATTTGTGATGGTTTCAACTACATCATTCTTGATCGATAATCTTTGATCTTGATGTTCACCCTTGACTTTATGCTTTGATCTATTTTGGTACAATCTATCCTTATGAGACCATGTAAGAACATTGTTGAATTTCGCAAGTATGTTTATTATTCTCTCATGTTCTCCTGAGGATAACGTAATACCCATTTATATTTTTTGAGTATACTCTTCAATTCCAATATTTATCAAATTTGGTTAGTGAGCTTTAAGTCATTTCTCATATTAGGTTTTATGTTCACATCATTATTACACACATGATAATCAAAAACTTATTTATTTATTAGAATAAAAAAGAACATAGACTGACAAACCTGACTAAAGCCCAAAATTAAAAGATGACTAACTGAACTCAAAGACTGACGCAACTGAATCTAAAAGAAGACTTAAAAAGATGACATCATTATGAATGGAGGGACACAATTCTAGGGTCTATGCAACTTCGGTTATCTTTGATGGATGATTTGAACTTGCTTGCTTTTACTATCTCTTCATATTCCGATTCAAGCCTGTCATATGCTAGACAATCCGTTGCTTCAATAATCTCTCTGTTCTTTAGTTCTAATACTGCCTTGGGGTAGATATGCCCATCTCAGCATGGTGGGGTACACTGTTAGGATCGACCGAATAAATGAAGGAAATTGAGTCAACCGACTCGGATTTGAATAGGGATATCATGTTCAGAGTAGGGGGAGGTTGATTTTGAAAAGTAGGTAAATGATTAGTTTTAACATTAGAAGTGGGTATGGTGACCTTTCCTTATTCAATCAAGTCTTGGATAGCATGACGGAGAGTAATAAACCTGTCAAGAACATGACCAGGCATCTGATGGAATTCATAGAATTGCCCATTATCCATGTTTGGAGGAAGATGATTAGGCAAAGACTTAGGCTGTAAAGGTTTCGGTAATCCCCTTTTCATCAATTTTTGATAAGCAACACTAAGGGACATTCAAAGATTGGCAAACTATCTCCTAGGCTTGGCTTGTGAGGGCTGAATAGCTTGAGGAGATAGTGCGAAAGAGGTGTTGGTCACTTGTAAGGAATTGACATTAGGTTTGAAATGTTTGGATTTTGACTCAAACTAGTTACCAAAAAGTCTTGAAGAGTAGACATCCTCAACTTGATTTCCAGCCTCAAGGAGGGATTTAAAAGTGAGAAGGTACTGAGGCATTAAATATTGGACATAATTTGGAGTGAGATTCCTGAGGATAATCTTGACTTGTTCATTCTCTTGAGGTCAGTCCCACAATTGAGCGACTTTAGCTTTTCATCGAGCAATAAACTCAGTAAAAATTTCCTCAGACTTCTATTTAGTAGTTTCTAGGTCTTTTCTTGTGAGTTCAATATCCGTGTTAAATGAATACTGACCAATAAACTCCTTCATCAATTCATGCCATGTTCTTACCCGAAATGAATCAAATGACATTAGCCAGCGTAGGACAGGACTTGTAAGGGTTCTTTGAAAAAGTTGTGCCATATGTTCTTCACTCAAATCCTGAGATTGCATGATGCTGACATATACTTTTAAGTGAGTCCTAGGGCATCCAATCCTATCAAACTTCTCCATGTTTGGCATCGTGAACTTCTTTGGTAGACGGACCATGGGAAACAACATCATTGCCCCTAATCCGAGAGTAAGATCATCGGGGTCTTTGATATTCTTCAAAACAGATTTAACCTGAATTATTCGACGAGCTAAGACAGGGTCGACATGTAATTGATCATCTTCTTGATTTTCGACGAGGTCAAACACATCTTGGTTCTATAGCTTTATCTTTTTTCCTTTTCAGTCTTTAGGACTTCAATTTGTATCTGGATAGAAGCGATAATTTTTGCTTGAAAAGATTCCAAAATCTGACGGAGTGCTACTTCATCCGTGGTACTTATTTTTTCTTGTGACAAAGACTGACTACTTGGTAAAGGTACTCTAGAAAGATGACTTTTTTCACGGACCCAAAGTGGTACAGATGGTGGTTTAGAACGTTTAGGAGTAATTATTACCTGATTGGAAGTAAACCAAGGTTAACCATTGATTTTAAAGGTTTGACTTTTAAAAATATGATTAAAGTTTCGATATAGAATAAACCAAGTCCGGTGGGAAATATCGAATCCAAATGCACTATAAGTCTATGGTAACTAAGAAAGTGAGAAAGGTTCGACACGGATCTACCCTTGATTGGGATTAAACCTTTGATCAGACAAATTAATTTGATCCTAAGATCGAATCTTTCTATATAAAGTGATTTGGATATTTAAAGATGAAACCAATTAGTCCAACTGATTTGGTATTGATCAGTTTTATTTATTTGTCATTTCACCGATTGGGTCGGACCGATATAGTGGTGAAAACGCCCTCGATCCGCAGGGTGCGCGGATCCGCTTTTGACCCTTGAGGTTTGGGAGTCACCACCTAGTTATTGTGGTCTAGGAACCAAACTGACTCTAACATAGATAAAAGAAACTAATCTACCATAAAAAATCTGAATTCGGGGATCAAGTTACGGGGTTGGAAGGTGTTAGGCACCAACCCCGCCCGGCCAAAGCCGGTCTCTACTAACTTCCCAAGTAAATTACATTGCTAAAACCTAGATAAAAAATAAATAAAAATAAAAATTTACCTTTCCGATGGCAAGGACTTGGTTCCCTCAGATCTGACAAAAAGAGCTCCTTGTACCGTGCTCCCTTGCTTCGTTCTATTTTCGGATTTGACTTTGGATCTCCGAGGCAAGGTATCTCATTGTTTTTGAATCTGAACTCTTCAAGTTCGTTGCGGATTTGAGGGTGTTTTTAGAAGGCTTTTGGGTATTTTCTAGACTAAAATTGAAATAGGGATGTTAGTTAAGGAGTTGGGGCTCCAAAACTAGGGTTTATGGGGGGCTAGGGGAGCTTCTAGACCTACTTCTCTTAGGGTTTATAATTTGATACGAAAATAGGGTGTAGGCACCTCTATTTATAGATGTTTTTAGGGGTTGATTTGGATAGAGTTAGTGTTTAATTAGAGATCTTTTAATTAGAGTTGTGTTTTAGTTTGACTTGTTTTAGGTAGAATTGTGTTTTAATTAGAATTATTTTTAATTCAAATTATTTTAAGTAGAATTGTTTTTAAGTTAGAACTCTATTAGATAGAGTTATTATTTAATTAGATCTCTATTATGACTTTTGGTCTTATTTGATTGACTTTTAATGTTTTGACTTTAGTCTTAATTGATCGACTTTCAATATCTTGACTTTAGTCTTGCTTAATTGACTTTAATTTTGACTTTAGTCTCACTTGATTGACTTTAATACCTTGACTTTAGTCTTGCTTGATTTACTTTGATTTTTGGAGAACCCCCTCCTCTAAAATATTTTTAATTCTTTGGACCCCCAAATGGAGGGGTCCTTAAAGAAATATCCCACGAACCCTCAACAATTTTGCTTGAGAATCCGATTAATCGATTTTTTAGGTTCAAAATTTTAAATTAATTTCATTAATGTTTAAATTTAATTATTTAATATTTTATTTATTAATTTCGAATTTTTTAATTATGAAAATTGTGAAATTACCGTTTTGCCCCCGGAGAGGACTTTTCACGTTTCAAGTCGGTTTTTAATGTTCTAAGATGTTTTAGAATCAGTTTTTCATAAGGAATTCAATGAGAACGTTGGTTTGTATCATTTATGAAAAATTTTATGTGAAATGATTGTGAACTTTATGAGGGGCATTTTCGTAATTTTGTCAAATTCTGTTAAAATTGGCGAAATGATTTTTTTGGTTTCGATTTGTTATTTTATATGTTTGAGAGAGTTTTCCTAAGCGTAACGTAGGCTCTAGGGTTGTTTTGAGGTTAGGGGTATTTTGGTAATTTGATAATTTTTTTAGTGATTTTTATCGTGAAGCTTCTTTTGGGTCTGCAAGATGATGATTTCTATGTTTCTGGGGTCGTATTTTCCTAGCGTAGCGTGGTTTCTAAGGTTTTGTCAATTCGAGATACCTCATCCGGATTTCTAAAACACATCTGGTAACAAAATAAAGCAATGGAATACACATCCATCATTGGGAATCATTGCAATCGGGTTGACGAGTTGATTAATTAGGCGAGTGCAAAAATGGGGTGTCTACAAGTGGGTATAGTTTGAACAGTCTGGATTAATCCACCTACTTACCTATTGGTTGGATTAAATAGAGCAACTCGGGAACACCCATAGTCAGTTTAAGTCGTGACCTATAGGAAGGTTTCTAGACTCTAAGTTTGCTACATGCAATGCAATTTATCTGGCCACCCTTGCCCAAGTATACCTATATACCTCTCGAGCGTACTCTATCAGACGGTACGTGATGACTTGGTTTGATATACCGTATAGGTGATAATCTAACACTTCAACCCACTTCTCTGAAATCAAAAGTAGCCAGTCTAATCCCTAGATCAGAGGTGGTGCGCAATGCTTGAGCAAAGACACTCTTAAATCACCTCTTTTCTAGAATAGACGTAGTCTATCCTCCTAGTACCGTAGTACATCGGAGCAGGATCTTGCTTAGGCACTGATTTTGATCAAGAAGTGCAATTGATGTACTTGGATCATCTTTGATATATTTATGGGTACTGTAGCTACGTGGTTTTCGTCATTACGACGGCCATAACTACTAAATATTGGAGTCGCCACCATTCAAGTTGGAAGTGGGTGTGAATGGTCACCCGAGGTACATTTTCCAAAAAAATGATATTTTTGGCACTTTAGTGACTCACGATGGATAAAGGGGTAGTCAAACCTCGAGATTTGGGTAAGCGGCTCGGTTGAAGAAAAGGGAAGGTGTTAGGCACCCTTTCCTCCCCGCCACGTGGCGGTAACCTCAAATAATTCGATCATTTTGTTTTTTTAAAAGATGGTGAAAAATGTGCCACGTGGGTGCATTTGTTCCCTAAGTAGGGATTCATTTTCGGCTTGATCATAGGGTCATTTCATTAGTGAAAATGACCCATATGAACCTTAGCCTTGGGGCCCAATCATCAAAAGGGGTAAAATAAAATAGAAGAAGGGGGTGTTAGAAGAGGGAAAGAGTAGAAGGTTAGAGAAAGAGAGGGGGGTGTGCTTCAAACCCACCTTGTATCTTGTTTCTTCTTTTCTTCTTCTTCTTGCTTGAGTCTTCTTGAGTCCTTAGTATAATATGAGAGTATGAGAATGGGAAGAGGTGATTAGAGAGAGTAGGGATTTCTTTTGTTTTAGTGAGACTTGTAGAGGATTTGTGTGAAAGAGTTGGTAAACTTGGTGAGAATTGATGATGGTTGTTAGTAGAGAGAGTGTTGGGGAGAAGTTTTGTAATGAGAAGTTGGGGGCCATTTTTGGGAAGAGGATGAGGGTATTTATAGATGTTTAGGAGTTATTTTAGGGATATAATGGGGTGAAGTGAAGAAAATGGGTAGAATGGTTATGAGTTTGAGAGAGAAGTGGGTGTAATTTAGAGGAGATTGGATGGTATTTAGGGAAGGGGGGTTAAATGGGTGAGTTTTGACCCAAATGGTTTGGATCCTACCCAACCCATTTGGGTGGAGTGTTTGGTGAGGTAAGTTTAAGATGGTGGTTGAGATTAAATGGTATTTGGTTTAAGAGAATGGAGGATTTAAAGAGGTGGTTGATGATATTTTGGGAGGGTGAAGGAGATGATGCCATGTGTTAAAGTGGGTGGAAATAAAGGGTTGGGATAGGTTGATGGGAGAGGTTGAGTGTTTGACTTGAGAGGATGGTGTAGGTTTAGGTTGTAGATGTAGGTTTTGTAGAAATGATGAGGGTAGATTAGGGGAGGTATAGGTTAGGGGTGTGGGTAGATGTGTTTGATTTGAGAGAAAATGTGATGGGTTGATGTGTGGGTAGATGGGATTTAAAGCAAATTAATGGGATAGGTAGTTGGGTGAGGGAGGTGAGATGGGGTGATGACATATGTCATCTTTTGATGATAAAAGAGTGATTGGTTGATGTGGGTTGTGGTTTATGGGTTAGGGTTGTGGGTTGGATAATGAATTGGATATGGTTAATGATTTGTGGGCTTTGTGTGTTGGCTTGGGTTTTAGAAATGGTTTTTACGGATACGGAGGCGGAGCGGTGGTAGTAGAGGAGGGGTAGGCATCTCAAGTCTTACCTTTTTAATTTTTATTTTTTTAGATTTTTGCAATCATTAGTTTGATAAAAAATGCCACGTGTTGGCGAATCGGGCTTTTTAGGCCCGTTGGTGAAATTTATCGAAAATTTGACGTTTTTTATTTTGGAAGCAGAGCGGTGAATGTTGGGAAGTCGTAAGGTAAGCCGAGTCCTTTTGGTGGCCTCCTAAACCATTGAGAGGTCTTAGGGGCCTCGGTTTGGTAAAAATGTCCCTTTTCAATGAGTTGGGCCCTTAAGGCCCGTTGGCCCATTTATTTGAAAAATCGATATTTTTGGGCCCTTTCGAGAAGTGGCCCGTTCAAATTGAGGTGTCTACAGCTGCCCTTCTTTGCAGGAATTGCGTGCAAAGAACTGCAAAGAATAGACTAAACCCCTATTTGTACGGGCCAGAAAATTTTTGTAAAAACACGATCTTGAATTATCGATTGTATTGAAGATTTTTGTGGAAAATGGTTACTCAAGCACGGGGTCTGACAGAGTTTTGCCTTATTAATTCATTGATCTCGATGGCGCGGAGCTCGTGTGAGATCTTTGATTTGATGAAAATTTGATGAGTTTTGAAATCCGACTATTTCTTCGATTGTGTTTTGACAAATCGGAGTTGAGTGCAACTCGAAAGGTTTTTGAAATTCTTTTGATTTTTTTTTTTTTTTTTTTTTATCTTCTTTTGTTAATCTTGCTCTGTTTCTATCATTCGCTAACCCTCTCAATTCATGTATTGTCCTTTGATACCTTTGATCCTTTCAACGGTGCAAGCACTGAGGTTGTTAGCAGTCGCCACAAATCCAAGAGGGTTTTGTAGTTGGAGCACAAGCAATATGGTTGTTAACAGCTGTCACTGATCCAAGAGAGAGTTTTGCAGTTGGAACCGAATCGACCAAGACCTGTTGCATTGGTGCTACTCTCTTGTAATATCAACATGTTGTTCTGACTGGAATTTGGAGTATTAGCTTGCAGTAGAGAAACACAATTACCAGGATCTCTACCATTAATAATATGTGCCATTTCTTGAACAGCACCACCATTAGAAAGAATGTCCCACTCACTTCTAAAGTTCTCATCGCGAAGGAAATTGAAAACTCCCTTTGGTGAGACTGGAAGCCAGAAAGAAGTAGCTACACTTAGCACAATACCAGGAGGCCTGCTGAGATCATCTATGCTTTTTCCAATCATGGCCCTTACATCTTCAACGCCACTTCCCGATGATGTTGTCCATGTGTGAGCAGTAGAAGCACTTACACCAGAACAAAAACTCATCACCATTCTTTCAGCTAACTTCAACATACTCTTTCGTCCTTCTTGACTTGTGATCACACCAACATCTCCAGCGGGCATGTTACTAGCCATCACATTTGCAAGGTGTTCACATTGTTGATCTAGGGTAGCAACCCAACGCTTTGCGCCAAATCCAAGGCTGGAGTTTAACCAGTGTTTTATATACTATGAACTGCTTTATCATCCACTTCTACGTGTTCGACCCATATAACCTTGGAGTAACCATTTGGCATTTCTTGGATTTACAACAACCTGATGGCCTTCTTCGACATCTCGATATCAGGCTAGGATACAAATGATCCAAGAAACATCGACCACCGTCCAAATCCCCTTGACATGTTGTTTACAATACCTTACAAAGAAATTTTCTCAAGTCAGAACTAGAGGTGAAGGAACTTGAAATTCTACTGTCATCACTTGAAGGGCTCTATTGTAGTTTTCTGCTACGCCTATTGATACGATTTCAAGAGTTGTTGCTTTTGAAACAATGTTAACAAACACGGTGGACCACTGATTCACATCCATAAGGATCTCAACAAGGTTAATGTGATTCATGATAACAACGGCAGTTTCTCGAGAAGCTTCTGATTTCAATAGTTTTGGTCCAATTCCTCTCGGGAAGGTTTGTATGTACTCATCTTCACTTAGAATCTCATAAGCATCGTTACGGCCACGCATCCATAAGGATTTCCCTAGTTAGGTCATTCTTATAAACTCTTCCATTGCTACAACTGTAAGTTCGATGATCAATGGTTTATCTACCTCAGTAGGCCCGGAGAGTGATCTTAGGAGAGGTTTGCCTGCGGTCCCTTCTTCGATGCCTTCGCGTCTTGTCTAGTGAGTCGTGATGATGAGTCAGGCTGAAAAATTGATGATGAGTCGGGCTGCCCGAATCCGTGCTTTGTAGGAACGCCTTGACTCTTTTTACAGAATGTTGAAAGATTAATGCAAAGAAAATAGGTTTTGTACTTAGTTGGCCTCAGGTGTATCTAATGCTTTGAAAACTTGAAGTTTGAAAAGTCCTAGAATCTTCATCATCGGCCAAAATAGTTTTTTTCTTTTTTGAAATTTTATGAAATATCTTTATCAAATGAGTACGATAAATTCAAAGTTTGTAAAACCTTTGGTTGCGACGATCTTGGTGTTTTTGCCAATCACCGAGGATATAAATGTCAATTACTCTTTTGATTCCTTTAGAGTCATTCCCAGTGCTTTGGGTCTCGGGATTTTGGAAAGATTTTGCCGTTCACAGTTTATACTCTTGCGGGCCAGGAGTTTTTTTTTTTTTTTTTAACCTTTATTGCCCCTGATGCCCATTACGGTTTTCATCAGACCCGGTTTCCACATTTTTACGCATCAACGTCCTTTTTGGGATTTTCATCGTGCTGGTGGCTTTGATCTTGCCATAGTCTGATTCTTTTACTCATAGCGCCCTTTCAGGTTTTCCCTATGCCCTTTCAGACCATGCTTGTATTTTTTTAGATTTTTCATTACAATTCTGCTCGGAATCTCTATGTCTTTGTGGCTTGGTGGCTTAAGTTGAGCTGCAAGATCGACGACTCTACTCTTGTAGTGGTACTCTTTCTTGAGTAATAGATCTAGATTCCCCTATTGAGCTTGCTGACGACTATTCGTGGTTTGACAACTCAAGTTGAGCCGCGAGATCGACTACTTCTACACTTCGAGTACTTTTTTTTTCGAATATCCGATCTGGATTCCCCTCTCGAGTCTTCCAACGACTGATAAGACTTTGAGGTCTGGACCAAGTTGCAAGATCATTGGTGTTGCCACTGTCGTTATGTTGCCCTAAAACATTTCCTGATCAAAAAGGACTTTAAGTAGGACGAAATGTTGGCTTAGGCTTATGGTAGTGGAAGGTTACAAAAAGGTTAAGGTCTGGATCTTAGTTTATCTAAAAGTGGAATAAACATGGGGTTCGTCTATTTTTGTTTCGGAAAAGTGATCTATGTCTCCTCCCAGCGTCTCTCGAACTTGTTTAGGCTGGAGATTTGGGTCGAGCCAAGATCAAGTGTTCGAGTTTTTGACTTTCTTGATTTTTTTGTATTTTTAGCCGTTCACAGTTTATCCTCATGCGGGCCAGGAGTACTTTTGATGCTTTTGATTTTTCTATTTTTTCTGATCTTTTTTTTTTTTTTTTTTTGTAATTGTCGACTTGCCCTAGTCTTAGGTTAAGAAATGAACGTGATGGCTCAAAAGGGTTTACTAGGGTGTGATGGTTTGTTTGGGATAACAAAAATGGCCTTTCGTCATCTCAGGGTCAGGTCTTAAGCGTAATATTTCTTAACAGTGTCAGCATTGATCGGTTGCGGAAAGACTTGTCCGTCCATTTCTGTGAGAATCAGAGCTCCTCCCGTCATTACCTTCTGTACGATGAATGGTCCCTCATAGTTTGGTCTGAACTTTCCTCTGGCGTCTTCTTGAATGGGCAGAATCTTCTTTAAGACCAGGTCTCCTGGCGAGAAATCCCTAGGCTTAACTTTCTTGTTATAGGCATGAGCTATTCGTCGTTGATAGATCTGTCCATGACAAATGGCTGCAAGGCGTTTCTCTTCAATCAGATTCAGCTGATCAAATCGGGCTTGAATCCATTCAGTCTCATCTAACTCTGCTTCTTTTAAGATTCGGAGGGAGGGAATCTCCACCTCTACGGGTAAGACTGCTTCCATTCCGTAGACCAATGAATACGGAGTTGCCCCAGTCGAAGTTCTGAACGAGGTTCGGTAGGCATGTAGTGCAAAGGGCAACATGTCGTGCCAATCTTTGTATGTAACTGCCATCTTCTCGATTATTTTCTTGATGTTCTTGTTGGCTGCCTCGACTGCTCCATTCATTTTAGGTCTGTAGGGTACAGAGTTGTGATGGGTGATCTGGAAGTCTTCGCACATTCTGATCATATCTTTATTTTTGAAGTTCTTAGCATTGTCAGTTACCAATCCGCTTGGAAGTCCATACCGACAAATGATGTTGTTCTTGACAAACTTCATGACGTTGCTCTTAGTAACATTGGCGTATGATGCAGCTTCTACCCATTTTGTGAAGTAATCGATAGCAACCAGGATGAAACGATGTCCATTTGCAGCTTTTGGCGAGATCTGCCCAATGACGTCCATGCCCCAGAGTGAGAAGGGCCAAGGAGTAGTCATATTATGTAGTTCTGAAGGTGGGGCATTGATCTTGTTGGCATATATTTGGCATAGATGGCATTTGCGAACATGCTGATAGCAGTCACTTTCCATTGTCGACCAATAGTATCCCATCCTCATGATCTTCTTAGCAAGCATATGACCATTCATGTGAGGTCCGCAGACTCCCCATGTACAGTCTCAATTAGTCGTTTCGCTTCTGTTTCTGCCTGCACACACCTAAGTAAGATCTCATGGTGTGACTTCTTGTACAGAATACTGTTGCTCAAGAAAAATTGTCCTGCTAGCCTCTGAATGGTCCTTCTATCATTTGGCGTTGCGTCTGAGGGGAGTGTTCGATCTTCAAGATATGCCTTGATGTCAGAATACCATGGCTTTTCTTCAGCTTCTTCTACTTCGACGGGTAAGCAATAGGCTGGCTCATCTTGAATTCCAATCTCAATAGGGTCGATGATTAAGTCTTCAGAGATGTTGATCATAGAGGCCAGTGTAGCTAGTGCATCTGCAAACTGATTCTTAGCTCTCGGTATGTACGTGAATGAAATCCTATCGAAGCGTGAGCTTAGTTCTTCCAAATACTCGTGGTAAGGGACCAGTCTTTGCTCTCGGGTCTTCCATTCTCCAGTCGTCTGATAGACTACTAAGCTTGAATCTCCGAAAACATCGATTTCATCAACCTCGAGATCCAATGCTGCCTTCAATCCTGCTATGCATGCTTCGTATTCAGCCTCATTGTTGGAACATTGAAATTTTAGTCTGATTGCGATTGGTACGTGGGATCCATCTGGCTTGATCAGAACTGCCCCTATTCCGTTTCCTTTCTGATTGGCTGCTCCGTCGAAGTACATTTTTCAGCCTGGTTCATCATTATCGTCTTCAACCTCAGTGATCAGTATGGCTTCGTCAGGAAAGTTTGTCTTTAATGGCTCGTAGTCAGGCAACGGGTGCTCGGCTAGGTGGTCGGCGATTGCTTGCCCTTTGATGGCTTTTTGAGTGACATAGGTGATGTCAAACTCAGATAACAATAGTTGCCATTTTACAGTGCGACCTGTTAATGCTGGTTTCTCGAAAAGATACTTCAGGGGGTCCATTCTAGCAATAAGCATAGTTGAGTAACTAAGCAGATAGTGGCGTAGTCGTTGAGATGCCCAGACTAATGCGCAGCAAGTCTTCTCAAGTGTTGAATATTTTGCTTCATACTCGGTAAATTTCTTGCTGAGATAGTAAATGGCTTGTTCTTTCCGTCCTGATTCATCGTGTTGCCCTAGCACACACCCCATTGATGTTTCTTGTACCGAGATGTACATCAGCAAAGGTCGCCCTAGAGTAGGAGGGACTAGGACTGGTGGATTGAGCAGATATTGCTTAATCTTGTCGAACGCTTCCTGACAGTCTTTGTTCCACTTCTTTGGCGTGTCTTTCCTTAGTAGCTTGAAGACTGGCTCACAGATAAGCGTAAGCTGAGCAATGAAACGGCTAATATACTGTATCCTCCCCAAGAATGCCCGAACATCTCTCTCTGAAACGGGTGCTTTCATCTCGAGGATATACTTGGTTTTTGTCGGATCTATCTCGATGCCTCTTCTACTGACGATGAAACCCAGTAGTTTGCCCGATGTTGCCCCGAATACACATTTTGCAGGATTTAGCCTTAAACTGTATTTCCTCAGCCTGTCAAACAACTTCTTTAGATTTACCAGATGATCTTCTTTAATACCGGATTTAGCAATCATGTCGTCTACGTAGACCTCCATTTCCTTGTGGATCATATCGTGGAATAGTGCGGTCATTGCCCGTTGGTAAGTCGCCCCTGCGTTCTTCAGCCCGAATGGCATAACTTTGTAGTGAAAAGTACCTCATGGTGTGATAAACGCAGTCTTTTCTTGGTCTTCTTCCGCCATTTTTATTTGGTTATAGCCTGAAAAGCCGTCCATGAACGAGAACATGCCATGCCCTGCTGTACTATCGACTAGAGTGTCGATGTGTGGAAGTGGAAAATCATCCTTAGGACTGGCCTTGTTTAGGTCCCGATAGTCAACACACATGCGTACCTTCCCATCTTTCTTGGGTACTAGGACAACATTGGCCAACCACTCAGGGTACGTAGAGACTGTAAGAAATCCGGCTTCGAACTGTTTCATGACTTCGTCCTTAACCTTGAGGGTCCATTCTGGTTTTAATCTTCTCAATTTTTGCTTGATTGGCTTGCTTTCGGAGGCAATTGGTAGCTTGTGCACGACAAGATCTGTGTCTAATCCCGGCATATCCCTGTACGACCATGCGAAGACATCTTGATAATCTTGTAAGAGTTTGATCATTTCTTCCTTTTGTTGTGACGTTAATAAGGCTCCGATCTTGACAATTCGTGGGTCCTCTTCGGTACCAAGATTGATTGAATCTGTATCCTCAATGTTTGGCTGAACACCTTTCTCGTGGCGTTCTACCAAGTCTTTGATTTCTTTAGGCGGGTACTCCATTTCGTCCTCAGACTCTTCTTCGATCCCCATGTGGTCAAAGTCGAGTTCAAGATCGAAATCATACTCGTCCCTTTCAAATTCTGTTTTATCTAGGTGCTCATTTGATTGAGACATATCCCTTGAAAACTCTTTTTTTGATTTTTGAAAAATATCTATTTTTTTGCAACTTTGAAAGCTTTTTGATTTTTTTGACTTTTGATAAATTTTTGATTTTTTTGCTTTTTGAGGAATATTTGTTTTTTTGTTGCTTTTCGAATACCTGAAATAAGAAGAACAATCATGCGAATTCGTTAATAAAGATAGGGAGCCCTCAAAACAGTCTTTACCCGAGGACGAGGGCTCGTTATGATCCTCGGGCAAGCTAGATTCGTTTAACGACGTTTTTTTTTGGAGGCCTCAACAGTCTCAAGGGTCAATGGGAATTCCTCCCAATTGTTCAGAACTTCCCCTTCTCTGAGGGGCGGATGAGATGTGAAAGTGATGTGTTGGGTGATTTGGTTGGTGGTTCGGAGATAACCATGATCTCCGATTGATTTTTGTCAGATGGGGGTATAGTTTCTCCCAAACTCGGTGGGGCGACGACTGATGCCCACTCGATGCCAGATGAAAATGGTGATTTTTTCTTTTGGTTCGTGGTAGTTTCCACTTTGGTTGTTTTTAAGACGATCTTTGATAGACTTTCATCGGAATCCCCATTGAATAAGACATCAATGCCTTCTATGAAGGATGATTGGGACTCAACGACTAAGTCTTCTTGACTGCGCACGGGTTTGAAATTTACCCTTTTTGGCCTTTTTGCTGGTGGTGATTCCGATAGGTCGTCAGGTCTGATATGGGATTTTGGGAAGCTAATGCTGATATGCGGGACTGGCAAAATATTTTGAAAAAGAATTACATCAGCACGGAGCTGGCATCGACACGGAGTCGGTAAAATTTAAAAGCGATTTCATCAGCACGGAGCTGGCATCGACACGGAGTCGGTAAAATTAAAATGATTACATCAGCACGGAGCTGGCATCGACACAGAGTCGGTAAAATTAAAAACGATTTTATCAGCACGGAGCTGGCATCGACGCGGAGTCGGTAAAATTTTAAAAACGATTTCATCAGCACGGAGCTGGCATCGACACGGAGTCGGTAAAATTTAAAAATGATTACATCAGCACGGAGCTGGCATCGACACGGAGTCGGTAAGATTTTAAAAACGATTTCATCAGCACGGAGCTGGCATCGACACGGAGTCGGTAAAATTTAAAAATGATTACATCAGCACGGAGCTGGCATCGACACGGAGTCGGTAAAATTTAAAAACGATTACATCAGCACGGAGCTGGCATCAACACGGAGTCGGTAAGATTTTAAAACGATTTCATCAGCACGGAGCTGGCATCGACACGGAGTCGGTAAAATTTAAAAATGATTACATCAGCACGGAGCTGGCATCGACACGGAGTCGGTAAGATTTTAAAAACGATTTCATCAGCACGGAGCTGGCATCGACACGGAGTCGGTAAAATTTAAAAAGATTTCATCAGCACGGAGCTGGCATCGACACGGAGTCGGTAAAATTAAAAAGATTTCATCAGCACGGAGCTGGCATCGACACGGAGTCGGTAAAATATTTTGAAAAAGAAGATTACATTTTGAATTTTGTACACCAACCCATTAAACAATTCATTTATGCCATGATTATCCCCAAATAAACTGAAAGAAATTTCATTAAACTATTGAAAATTTGTTTGACAAATAGGATTTTCATTGAATAACAACTTTCAATAACTCTGACTTAGACTTTTTTACATGGACGCTTGGATTTGTTTTGATCGTCATCAGGATTGCTGGGACAGTTAGGCTTGCTTCTTTTAGTTCTAACAACTAGTTCCTTGAACTCTGCTGGTCCATCTGGATACCCTAAGGTGCGTTTGTTTCACGCCTTCTCAATGAGATGCACTAACTTTTCAGTCAATGGTTCGGGAGAAAAGAATTGTTTGTGTTGAGGTAGCAAAAACTCTATAGGTACTCCGTACTGTTCTGGGATCAAAGCAGGTTGGTAAAAAGATGTCTCCTCTAGTCCGATCAAACGGACATAATAGGATCCTTTGGTACCTAAAACAGGGTAGTCCGTCATCCACCAAGGGCATCTCAAACCAATATGACGTGCAAGACGAGAATCCAACCATTTGCCCCAAGCCTTGACTGAGTTGTGACGCACTAACATGTTTCTCCTGAAAAAATGCTCTGGCCTATACTCGAGGGTTGAAGGAATGTCCACAATTTTGAGACGGCCGCAGAGCCACATATAAAGTAGGTGAGGACTTCCTTTGAAATCTCTTCCCCCACCATTTTTTATGGCATCCAAACCTGAGAAGGTTTCAGCTAGAATAAGAGGTACGGGATTGGCTTTTCTAGAGAGCTGGGAGGCTATGTCTATGAAAGACTCAGGAACAGTTTGACCCTCACTTTTGGAGGTCAGTATGTATTGGGCTAAGATTCCTAAACACAATCGATAATCTCTAGTGGCTCTCTAAGCTTCTGGCTTTACATTGATGGGATGACTACGAGAATGGTATGGACTCAATAAGGGTACTAAATCCAATCTCCCGTTACGGACTAAGGCTTTGGCTTCTTCCTTTGAAATGTTTAGGCCTGTGGCGAGGTCACCCGAATATCCTGTCTTCAATGAAGGCCTGACTAGAGGACCTGAAGTAGATATCCCCATGATGCCACAATAGTCTTCATGAGTAGGACACAAGTGCATATGCCCAATGTGGAAGATGTGAAGATATGGGTTCCAACGCTTGGTCATAGCGCGCAAAAGATTCCAATCTATCTCAAACTCGTGAAAGTACAAGGCGCATCTCAACATGAATTTTACAAAGTTGAATTTCTCTACGGTGTGCATCCCCGTGATGGTTGTTTTGACTAATTGGTCGATTGGGTTATTGCCTGCAGCCAGCATCCTGAGTTGACACAAGAGAATAGTTCAGTACCTTTCCAAGGTCAATGTAAATTTACTTTTCTTTTGAAAATCTTTATTCTTATGGAAAACACTTTCTTGAAAACACTTTTCTTTTTTGAAAATTTGATTTTCATTTTAAATGGCCCGGCCTATCATAATCATTGGATCGAGATGGACTGGGTCATTATTGAATTTTTGCAAGAAATGGATTCTTTATTGGGTCGGTGTACCCATTTTAATTTCTGAAAACAAAACTTTGACCCTTGAGGACAATCATACACTTTGATCTCATTATTCACATCATTCACATACACCAATCATCAAGTTTCTTTCAACAACCCGGGAACACCCGCGATAAGTTCGAGTCGTGACTTACAGGGAAGGCTTCTAGACTCTAATCTTACTACTGCAATGCATTTTTATCTGGCCACTCTTGCCCAAGCATACCTATATACCCCTCAAGCGTACTCAATCAGACGGTACGTGCTGACTTGGTTTGTTATACTGTATAGGTGACAATCTAAAACTTCAATTCACTTCTCTGAAGCCAAAAACAACCAGTTTGATCCCCAGTTGAGAGGTGGCGCACGATGCTGAGCAAAGGCCCGCTTAAGTACCTCTCGTCTAGAATAGACGTAATCTATCCCCCTCGTACAGTAGGGTACAGCGGGGCAGGATCTTGCTTAGGCACTGGTTTTGACCAAGAAGTGCAATTGATGTACTTGGATTATCTTTTATATACCTATGGGTACGAGTCAAGAGTTGTAGCTTTCATAAATGGTTTTCGCATCCCGCGAGGGGACCGACCACGTACTAGTACTACGTTGGCAATCGGGACATGTGACCGTGCGGCTTACAATAGGACAAAGGCTCAGGTCGCTCCAACATGGGTGTATCAATATACCTTTCAGAATCACCTGATCAAACGGTATTGATTCCCCAGTTTTAAATACCTTACGGTACGTGATTGGAGTTGTGGTTTTCATGAATGACGTCGCATCTCCGAGGAGACCGGGCACGCACTAGTGCCACGTTGGCTATTAGGGACATGCAAGCGTGCAATACAGTAAAGTAAACGTGCTAGTGGTGTGTGCAAATAGGATAGGGTGCGCCCGGGGCATTTTTCCAGATGAGTGGGCCCGTTGGCCAGATCATAGCCTTTTAGATAATTTGTCCGTAAGAGTCGCACATTCATCATCAACCAATCAATTTTTTTTTTCATCATTTTTTTCCAATTTTACAAATGAACTAATCATAAAAGGACTTCTCATTTTTTATTTTTATTTTTATAGTCCAACCAATGATCACTTTGAATTTTCATTTTGATCAATCAAAAAGTGGCGAGCGGTACGCCCTGAGTTTGGAAAAGATGATCCGTTTTGATCTTTTGAAGCTTTAAAACTTAAAATAAAAATAAATTCCAAGAGAAAAGTTTCCAAGACTGATGTAAGGAACAAGTTGAACAAAAAAAAAAAAAAAAAATTTTTATTTAATTAATTTTTTTATTTAATTAATTTTTTTTTTAATTTTTTTTGTGTGCTCATTTTGAGGCACATTGCCTCTGGTTTTTGGCTTGGGCCAAATTTTTTTTCCTTTTTTTATGCTTTTTTTTTTTTCAACTCATTTTGTATCGAGACGAGACGTCAAACGAAAATGATAGCGTAAACGATAGTAAATGAGCTCAAAAACCGATTCTGACTTGTCAAAATATTGCTAACTTTGTCACATTTGGTAAAAAATTTTGTTCTACCCCAAATCGATATGCACTAATAGTTAATCGGAGATCGGACGAGAAAGTTATGATCATTTTAAGTTCGACTGTCCATTTGGCCAAAAAAGAAGAAAAACGACTTTTTTTTTATTTTTTTATTTTTTTATACCCATTTTGAGGCACATTGCCTCTGGTTTGTGGCTTGGGCCAAAAAAGAATTTTTTTTTTCATTTGTTTGGTGATATACATGCTTAAAAGGACATAATCGGAGAAATAACGTGAAAATCAGATTTTTTTTTTTTTTTTTTTTTTTTTTAAGTGAGTAAATAAATAAAGGAAACCTACCTAAAATATAAATACAACAAACACAACAAGTATTGTTAGCTTGCAAAATAAAAAAAAAAAAAATTGAAACTTTTTTTTTTTTTTACCAAAATAAACGAGTTGACACGAGGGTGGAGTCTTTACTCCCCAGCGGAGTCGCCAAGCTGTAGCTACGTGGTTTTCGTCATTACGACGGACATAACTACTAAAATATTGGAGTCGCCACCATTCAAGTTGGAAGTGGGTGTGAATGGTCACCCGAGTACATTTTCCAAAAAAATGATATTTTTTGCACTTTAGTGACTCACGATGGATAAAGGGGTAGTCAAACCTCGAGATTTGGGTAAGCGGCTCGGTTGAAGAAAAGGGAAGGTGTTAGGCACCCTTTCCTCCCCGCCACGTGGCGGTAACCTCAAATAATTCGATCATTTTGTTTTTTTAAAAGATGGTGAAAAATGTGCCACGTGGGTGCATTTGTTCCCTAAGTAGGGATTCATTTTCGGCTTGATCATAGGGTCATTTCATTAGTGAAAATGACCCATATGAACCTTAGCCTTGGGGCCCAATCATCAAAAGGGGTAAAATAAAATAGAAGAAGGGGGTGTTAGAAGAGGAAAAGAGTAGAAGGTTAGAGAAAGAGAGGGGGGTGTGCTTCAAACCCACCTTGTATCTTGTTTCTTCTTTTCTTCTTCTTGCTTGAGTCTTCTTGAGTCCTTAGTATAATATGAGAGTATGAGAATGGGAAGAGGTGATTAGAGAGAGTAGGGATTTCTTTTGTTTTAGTGAGACTTGTAGAGGATTTGTGTGAAAGAGTTGGTAAACTTGGTGAGAATTGATGATGGTTGTTAGTAGAGAGAGTGTTGGGGAGAAGTTTTGTAATGAGAAGTTGGGGGCCATTTTTGGGAAGAGGATGAGGGTATTTATAGATGTTTAGGAGTTATTTTAGGGATATAATGGGGTGAAGTGAAGAAAATGGGTAGAATGGTTATGAGTTTGAGAGAGAAGTGGGTGTAATTTAGGGAGATTGGATGGTATTTAGGGAAGGAGGGTTAAATGGGTGAGTTTTGACCCAATGGTTTGGATCCTACCCAACCCATTTGGGTGGAGTGTTTGGTGAGGTAAGTTTAAGATGGTGGTTGAGATTAAATGGTATTTGGTTTAAGAGAATGGAGGATTTAAAGAGGTGGTTGATGATATTTTGGGAGGGTGAAGGAGATGATGCCATGTGTTAAAGTGGGTGGAAATGAAGGGTTGGATAGGTTGATGGGAGAGGTTGAGTGTTTGACTTGAGAGGATGGTGTAGGTTTAGGTTGTAGATGTAGGTTTTGTAGGAATGATGAGGGTAGATTAGGGGAGGTATAGGTTAGGGGTGTGGGTAGATGTGTTTGATTTGAGAGAAAAGGTGATGGGTTGACGTGTGGGTAGATGGGATTTAAAGCAAATTAATGGGATAGGTAGTTGGGTGAGGGAGGTGAGATGGGGTGATGACATATGTCATCTTTTGATGATAAAAGAGTGATTGGTTGATGTGGGTTGTGGTTTATGGGTTAGGGTTGTGGGTTGGATAATGAATTGGATATGGTTAATGATTTGTGGGCTTTGTAGTGTTGGACTTGGGTTTTAGAAATGGTTTTTACGGATACGGAGGCGGAGCGGTGGTAGTAGAGGAGGGGTAGGCATCTCAAGTCTTACCTTTTTAATTTTTAATTTTTTTAGATTTTTGCAATCATTAGTTTGATAAAAAATGCCACGTGTTGGCGAATCGGGCTTTTTAGGCCCGTTGGTGAAATTTATCGAAAATTTGACGTTTTTTATTTTGGAAGCGGAGCGGTGAATGTTGGGAAGTCGTAAGGTAGGCCGAGTCCTTTTGGTGGCCTCCTAAACCATTGAGAGGTCTTAGGGGCCTCGGTTTGGTAAAAATGTCCCTTTTCAATGAGTTGGGCCCTTAAGGCCCGTTGGCCCATTTATTTGAAAAATCGATATTTTTGGGCCCTTTCGAGAAGTGGCCCGTTCAAATTGAGGTGTCTACAGGTACGAATCAAGAGTTGTAGCTTTCATAAATGGTTTGGCATCCCACGAGGGAACCGACCACATACTAGTACTACATTGGCAAACGGAACATGTGACTGTGCGGCTTATAATAGGTCAAAGGCTTAGGTTGCTCCAGCCTGGATGCATCGATATACCTTTCAGAGTCACCTGATCAGACGGTACAGATGCCCCAGTTTGTACGTGACTGGAGTTGTAGTTTTCATGAATGACGTCGTATCTCCGAAGAGACCGGGCCATGTACTAGTGCCACGTAGGCTATATGGGACATGCAAACGTGTAAAGCGATAACCGTACTTGTGGTGTGTGCAATACAAGGTGGGTGTGCCCGGGGTTTTTTCAAACAACTGGGCCGATGGGCTTGATCATATCATCATAACATCGATACCACATGATTACTAATCAAAACAAACACCACTCCAAAATACATCATGAAAAATGAGCACATCAAACAAAATATATATATCTTGGCAATGTTAGAAGCAAGTATTCACTCCATAATATTTCTTTATATGCTCCAATCAATTTTGGAAGGCCCAAAATAATTCGGAATTTCTGTAGACACCCCATTTTTTGCATCCGCCTGATTAATCAACTCGTCAACCCGATCGCAATAATTCCCAATGATAGATACTATTTCCATTGCTTTATTTTGTTACCAGAAATGTTTCAGAAATCTGGATGAGATATCTCAAACTGACAAAATCTTAGAAACCATGCTACGCTAGGAAAATATGACTCTAGAAATATAGAAATCATCATTTTACAGACCCAAAAAGAAGCTTGACCAAATTATCAAAATACCCCTAACATCAAAACAACCCTAGAGCCTACGTTATGATTAGGAAAACTCATTCAAACACATAAAATAACAAATCGAAACCAAATAAATCATTTCACCAATTTTTACAGAATTTGACAAAATTACGAAAATGCCCCTCATAAAGTTCACAACCATTTCACACACAAAATTTTATAAATGACACAAACTAATATTTCCATTGAATTCCTTACGAAAAATCGATTCTAAAACATCTTAGAACATTAAAAACCGACTTAAAATGTGAAAAGTTCTCTCCGGGGGTAAAACGATAATTTCACAATTTTCATAATTAAAAATTTTGAAATTAATAAATAAAATATTAAATAATTAAAGTGAAACATTAATGAAATTAATTTAAAATTTTGAATTAAAAACATTGATCAATAGAACTCTCAAGTAAAATTATTGAGGGTTCGTGAGATATTTCTTTAAGGACCACTCCATTTGGGGGTCCAAAGAATTAAATATATAATAGAGGGGGGTTCTCCAAAAATTTAAAGTCAATCAAGAAAGACTAAAGTCAAGGTATTAAAGTCAATCAAGTGAGACTGAAGTCAAAATTAAAGTCAATTAAGCAAGACTGAAGTCAAGATATTAAAAGTCAATCAATTAAGACTAAAGTCAAAATATTAAAAGTCAAAATCATAATAGAATTCTAATTAAATAATAACTATATTTAATAGAGTTCTAACTAAAATACAACTCTACCTAATAGAATTTTAATTAAAACACAACTCTACCTAAAATAATTCTAACTAAAATATAACTCTAACTAAAAGAACTCTAATTAAACACTAATTCTATCTAAATCAACCTTTAAAAAAAATCTATAAATAGAGGTCCTCACACCCTATTTTCGTATCAAATCAAAAATCCTGAGAGAAGTAGGTCAATAAGTCCCCTTAGCCTCCAATAAACCCTAGTTTTGGAGTCTCAACTCCTTACCTAACATCCCTCCTTCGATTTTAGCCTAAGAAACGCCTAAAAGCCTTCCAAAAACATCCCAAAATCCACAACAAACTTGAAGAATTCAGATCCAAGAAAGTAGAGATACCTTGCCTCGGAGATCAAAAATCAAATCCGGAGACAGAACGAAGCAAGGAGTACGGTACAATGAGTAATTTTTGTCGGATCTGAGGGAATAAAGTCTTTGCTATCGGAAAGGTATAATTTGTTATTTATTTATTTATTATTATCTAGGTTTTTAGCAATGTAATTTATTTGGGAAGTTAGTAGAGACCGGCTTTGGCCGGACGGGGTTGGTGCCTAAAACCTTCCAACCCCGTAACATGATCCCCGAATTCAATTTTTTCTGTTCTAGATTAGTCCTTTATCTGTTTAGAGTCATTGATCAGTTCCTAGACCGTAATAACTAGGTGGCGATCCCAAACCTCAAGGGTCAAAAGCGGATCCGCGCACCCTACGGATAGAGGGCGCTTTCAGTTACGACTCCACTAGGGACATTGAGGATCAGACTTGAAAAACCCCAAGTATGGGAGCATTGCCAATGACCTAGTTTTTTGTCTTAGTTTATTTCTTAGTTAGTTTCTTTTTATTATGCGTGTATTGTTTTTATTTTTATTAGTACATCATGAATTATCTAGTTCTACTCGGAGCACTTTGATCCAACATGTTAATCTTTATGATTTAATCAAGGGCCATTCGGAATGATTCTAAATAATGCGATATTTCAATATGGATAATTTTGTTGAGGGTGGAATGATGATCATTGAGGATGGAATAATGAAACGAAAAGGATTTTTTTATTATAGTTTTTCCTCCTTTTGGGGTATGTCGATCCATTTTTGGGTAACAAAAATTGTTGTGTTTAGGAAACATGTTTGATAACATTTTTTTTTTTTAAAAAGGGAATTTTTTTTATTAGTTATTTGTTTTTTCGCTTATTACATAGGTATTCAATTTTTTTTTAGTATGCAAGACATGCTGTCCATTGACAGCATATAGAATTTAAAAAAAAAAACAAAAAAAAAAAATTTTGAATTTCTGCCGACAGAAATTTTTGGTGTTGTGTGCTTAGTGTAAATCAACTAATGATTTTGGGGTGCTGTTAGTAGAAAAGACTTTTATTTATTTCTTTTTCAACCTTTTAAAATAGTTGTCTTTTAAAAGAATCCATCTTCTTCTCCACATTAAAAAACCAGCAAGAGAGAGAGACGTCCCTCTCTCTCTCTCTCTCTATCTCTCTCTCTTGTCTCTGTTTCCGGTTCGGATTTTGAGATATGTGAAGATGAGAAGAGGTCGTAAAAGATCTTCCATGGCGATCTTGAAGGATGAGTGGTTTACAGAGCTTGGTTAATGATCTTTCACGCTTTTATGATTCTGGATTTGGTGAAGAAACGCACGATCTCTGATCTAAGAAGAACAAATTCTATCTTATTTGTTTTTTTATCGAAATTTCTAGGTTCTGTTCTTGAATTCGAAGGAAGAAGCTTAATCTGTTTGAAATATTGAACTTGAGATCTTGAGCTCGTTGTATTAAAGTTGCTGGAACAGTAGTTTGAAGGTTTTCTTTCTAGGAACATTTCAATGTAATTGGTTTTCAGGATCATAGATCTGGTTTTGACATCACTAGTTTGGATGAGAGCTTGAGGAAAGACGAAGAAACTCAAAACTCTATGAGAACTCGAGTTAGTAGAGGTTTTTTTTTTGGAAAAATCGATGTAATTGGCTTTAAAGATCATGGATGTCATTTTGGTATACAGATGCTTAAAAGTTAGAGACATTGATGTTGTAAAAAGATAGAGATCTAATTTCATGGCATCTCTTTTGGATGGAAAAATAGAGAAAAATAGATCAGTGAGCAAGTTCGGAATGGAGTTTGGGATAATTTTGTTGCTGAAGTTAAGTATTTTTGGTAATAGAAAAAATGAAGCTTTCCCCAATAGCGTTGCCATGGGGAGGTTTACGAGTCCCAGATTTAATGGCGTCAATGCTTGGGATCAAGAAGTTAGTTCCTCTTTACTCGAATCCAACTTTACCTGACAGTGGACTATCGACAAGTGTAAGTTTTGCATTGGCTGGGGTTAGGTTTTGATGATCTGACAACCCTAGTGTTTAGGGTGGTTTTGATGTAATCAAATTATTTTAAGGAATATTAAGAGAAACCTGAGAAAAAGATGGTGATGCAATAGAGAGAGAGAGAAAGAGAGAATTTTCTTGGGCCACACTAATTTGTGCTAAGCATTACATGCAACAATTTATTTTTTTAGGTAAATTTTTTTAAAAAAAAGGAAAATCAATTTGTTTGATTTGTTTAGTGATAATTAATCATAGGGTCCTTAAATTTCTTTTCTTTTTATAAATTAAAAAAAAGGGGAATTTTTTCTTTAAAATCAATTTGTTTTTTTTTTTTTTTTTAAAATCATGACACCTTATCTTGACAATGATCATGCTATCTTCAATCTAATACTCATTGGGACCTCGAATTATTTCGGGTCGCTAAAGGTGACCCCAATTGAACCATAAATAAAAAATAAAAAAATAAAAAATCCTTATGGTTTGGATTAAAAATTGGGTGTTTGTTTATGATTATTAGTCTCTATGTGATCCCCATTGATTGTATATCTAACATGCCATGATTAATACATGTGATTTTATTATTTTAATCTTAATTTTGATGTGATTTGTTTTCGCATTATCTTGATTAATATTTCTATTAAAATCCATGTTGATATTATATGATCAGGCGCATGGGCCCATGTTGTTTGAAAATGGCCCCGGGCACACGCCTTCCTGTTTTGCACACACCACATGCACGTTTACTATTTTACTCACTTACACGTCTCATATAGCCAACGTGGCACTAGTGTGTGGCCCGGTCTCCTCGGAGATGCGACGTCATTCATGAAAACCACAACTACAGTCACGTACCTTAGGGTATATCAAACTGGGGCATTAATACCGTCTAATCAGGTGATTCTGAGAGATGTATTGATGCACCCAGGCTGGAGCGACCTGAGCCTTTGACCTATTGTAAGCCACACAGTCACATGTCCCGATTGTCAACGTAGTACTAGTAAGTGGTCGGTCCCCTCGGGGGATGTGAAACCATTTATGAAAGCTACAACTCCTGACTTGTGCCCATAGGTATGTAAAAGATAATCTAAGTATATCAATTGCACTTCTTGGTCAAAACCGGTGCCTAAGCAAGATCTTGCCCCGCTGTACCCTATTGTATGAGGGGGATAGACAACTTCTATTCTAGACGAGAGGTATTTAAGTGGGCCCTTGCTCAGCATAGTGCGCCACCTCTCAACTGGAGATCAAACTAGCTGTTTTTGGCTTCAGAGAAGTGAGTTGAGGTTTTAGATTATCACCTATACGGTATATCAAATCAAGTCCCCACGTATCGAGAGGTATATAAGTGTATTTGGGCAAGGGTGGCCAGATAAAATGCATTGCACGTAGTAAGCCTAGAGTCTAGAAGCCTTCTTATAGGTCACGACCCGAACTGACTATGGGTGTTCCCGGGTTGCTTTATTCAATCCAACCAACAGGTAAGTGGGCGGACCGATCCAGAATAATCAAACAAAACCCACATATCGGATCGACCCAATCGGTGAAATGTATCGATTAAACTAGTTGGCCCAATTGACAAATGGATCAAACTGATCAATACCAAATCAGTTGGACTAATTGGTTTCACTTTTAAAGATCCAGACCACTTTGATAGAAAGATTCGATCTTAGGATCAAATTAATTTGTCTGATCAAAGGTTCAATCCCAATCAGGGGTAGACCCGCGTCTACCCTTTCTCACTTTCTTGGTCACTATAGACTTATAGTGTATTTGGATTCAATATTTTCCACTGGACTTGGGCTATTCTATATCGAAACTTTAATCATATGGTCAAGAGTCAAACCTTTAGAGTCAATGGTTAACCTTGGTTTACTTCCAATCAGGTGATAATTGGTCATAAACGTTCTAAACCTCCATCTGTACCACTTTGGGTCCGTGAAAATAGTCGTCTTTCCAGAGTACCATTGCCAAGTAGTAAGTCTTTGCCACGAGAAGAAACGAGTACCATGGATGAACCTGCACTCCGTCAGATTTTAGAATCTTTTCAAGCACAGGTTATTGCTTCTGTCTAAACACAAATTGAATCCCTGAAAATTGAAAAGGGAAAAGATAAAGCTATAGAACCTCAAGATGTGTTTGACCTCGTTGAAAACCAAGAAGATGATCAGTTACACGTCGACCCTGTCCTAGCTCATCGAATAACTCAGGTTGAAACTGCTTTGAAGAATATTAAAGACCCTGACGATCTTACTCTTGGATTAGGGGCAATGACCTTGTTTCCCACAGTCCGTCTGCCAGAGAAGTTTACAATGCCAGATATGGAGAAGTTTGACGGTATTGGATACCCTAGGACTCACTTAAAAGTATATGTCGGCATCATGCAATCTCAGGGTTTGAGTGAAGAACATATGACACAACTTTTTCAAAGAACCCTTACAGGTCCTGCCCTACGCTGGTTAATGTCATTGGATTCATCTCGGGTAAGAACATGGCATGAATTGATGAAGGAGTTTATTGGTCGGTATTCATTCAACACAGATATTGACCTTACAAGAAGAGACCTAGAAACTACTAAACAGAAATCCAGGGAAACTTTCACTGAGTTCATTGCTCGATGGAAAGCTAAAGCAGCTCAATTGTGGGATCGACCTCAAGAGAAGGAACAAGTCAAGATTATCCTCAGGAATCTCACTCCAAATTATACCAAGGACTTGATGCCTCAGTACCTTCCTACTTTTCAATCTCTCCTTGAGGCTGGAAATCAAGTTGAAGATGCTTATTCTTCAAGACTTTTTGGTAACTCGTCTGAGTCAAAACCCAAACATTTCAAACCTAATGTCAATTCCTTACAAGTTGCCAACACCTCCTTCGCACTATCTCCTCAAGTTACTCAGCCTTCACAAATTAAGCCTAGGAGACAGTTTACCAATCTTGAAATGTCCCTTAGTGTTGCTTATCAAAAATTAATGAAAAGGGGATTGTTGACGCCTTTACAACCTAAATATTTGCCTAATCCTCTTCCTTCAAACATAGATAATGGATAATTCTGTGAATTCCATCAGATGCCTGGTTATGTTCTTGATAGGTGTATTACTCTCCGTCATGCTATCCAAGACTTGATTGAACAAGGAAAGATTACCATACCTACTCCTACCGCACCCAATATGAGGACTAATCCTTTGCCTACCTTTCAAAATCAACCTCCTCCTACTTTAAACCTAATATCCATATCCAAACCCGAATCAATTGACCCAGTTTCCTTCATTCACTCAATTGGTCTTAACAGTGCATTCGATCCATGCTAGTATGAGCTCAACTACCCTAAGGCAGTGACAGAACTGAAGAACAGAGAAATCATTGAAACAATGGGTTGTCCCACATATGACAGGCTTGAATCAGAATATGAGGAGATAGTAAAAGTAGGCAAGTTCAAGTCATCCATCGAAGATAACTGAAGTGGTATATACTCTAGAATTGTGTCCCTCCATTCAGAATGATGTCGTCTTTTAAATCTTCTTAGTTTTTTTTTTTAGCTTCAGTTTGTAGACACCCCATGTTTGCATCCGCCTGATTGATCAACTCGTCAACTCGATTGCAATGATTCCTAATGATGGATGTGTATTCCATTGCTTTATTTTGTTACCAGATGTGTTTCAGAAATCTGGATGAGGTATCTCAAACTGACAAAACCTTAGAAACCACGTAACGCTAGGAAAATACGACCCCAGAAACATAGAAATTATCATTTTTCAGACAAAGAGAAGCTTCACGATAAAAATCACTAAAAAATGACCAAATTACCAAAATACCCCTAACCTCAAAATAACCCTAGAGCCTAAGTTACACTTAGGAAAACTTTCTCAAACACATAAAATAACAAATTGAAACAAAATAAATCATTTCGTCAATTTTAACAGAATTTGACAAAATTATGAAAATGCCCCTCATAAAATTCACAATCATTTCACACAAAAAATTTCATAAATGATACAAACCAACATTCTCATTGAATTCCTTACGAAAAACCGATTCTAAAACATCCTCGAACATTAAAAACCGACTTGAAACGTGAAAAGTCCTCTCCGGGGGTAAAACGATAATTTCACAATTTTCATAATTAAAAAATTCAAAATTAATAAATAAAATATTAAATAATTAAAGTGAAACATTGATGAAATTAATTTAAAATTTTGAACCTAAAAAATCGATCAATCGGACTTTCGGATAAAATTGTTGAGGTTCGTGGGATATTTCTTTAAGGACCCCTCCATTTGGGGGTCCAAAGAATTAAAGATATAATAGAGGGGGGTTCTCCAAAAATTTAAAGTCAATCAAGCAAGACTAAAGTCAAGGTATTAAAGTCAATCAAGTGAGACTGAAGTCAAAATTAAAGTCAATTAAGCAAGACTGAAGTCAAGATATTAAAAGTCAATCAATTAGGACTAAAGTCAAAACATTAAAAGTCAATCAAATAAGACCAAAAGTCATAATAGAGTTCTAATTAAATAATAACTCTATCTAATAGAGTTCTAACTTAAAAATAATTCTACCTAAAACAATTTGAATTAAAACACAACTCTAATTAAAAGATCTCTAATTAAACACTAACTCTATCCAAATCAACCCCTAAAAACATCTATAAATAGAGGTGCTCACACCCTATTTTCGTATTAAATCATAAACCTTAAGAGAAGTAGGTCTAGAAGCCCCCATAGCCTCCCATAAACCCTAGTTTTGGAGCCCCAACTCCTTACCTAACATCCCTCCTTCAATTTTAGTCTAGAAAACACCTAAAATCCTTCCAAAAACACCCCTAAATCCGCAACAAACTTGAAGAGTTCAGATTCAGAAATAAGGAGATACCTTGATCTAAGAGATCCGAAGCCAAATCCGGAGACAGAACGAAGCAAGGGAGTACAGTACAAGGAGCTCTTTTTGTCAGATCTGAGGGAGCAAAATCCTTGCTATCGGAAAGGTATGAAATTTTTATTTTTATTTTTATCTAGGTTTTTAGCAATGTGATATCTTTGGGAAGTTAGTAGAGACCGGCTTTGGCCGGGCGGGGTTGGTGCCTAACACCTTCCAACCCCGTAACATGATCCCCGAATTCAGATTTTTTATGGTAGATTAGTTCTTTTTATCCATGTTAGAGTCAGTTTGGTTCCTAGACCACAATAACTAGGTGGCGACTCCCAAACCTCAAGGGTCAAAAGCGGATCCGCGCACCCCGCGGATGGATGGCGCTTTCAGTGGCTACTCCACTGGGGACATTGAGGGTCAGACTTGAAAAACCCCAAGTATGGGAACATTGCCAATGACCTAGTTTTTTTTTAGTTGATTCTATTTAATTGCTAGTTAGTTAGTTTTTTATTGTTCGTTTATCTGATTTTTTTTTGTATATTGGTGGGTTTAACCATTAATTTCGGTTCAAATTTGAATACGTTATTCTAGTTTTTATATTGGTGGGTTTAACCATTAATTTCGGTTCAACTTTGAATACGTTATTCTAGCATATTATTATTCTTATATAATTCAATCGAGAGTCACTTGGGGTGACTTTAAATAATACCAAGTTTCAACGGATACTTTGTTGAGGGTGGAATAAGGATCGTTTAGGATGAAATAATGAAACAAAGGTTTCTTTTTTAGTTTTTATTTTAAAGCATGTCGATCCATTTTTGGATGACAAAGGATTTTTTTTTAAAAAAAAGGAAACCATGTTCGATATAACTCGTTTTTTAGGTAGTTGTTTTTTCATTTTTTTTCATTTATTTTTTAGATGTTTTATAGGCAAGAGAGGCTGCCCATTGACAGCATCTCAAACAGTAAAATTAAAAAAAAAAAAAAAAAAAAAAAAAAATTTCTTGAATTTCTGTCGGCAGAAACTGTTGGGGGGGGTGTGTGCGTAGTGAATCATTCATTTTGGGGGGGTGCTGTTAATAAAAAACCCATTTTATTTATTTCCCATTCAACCCTTTAAAAATTAAAAAAAAAAAAAAAACCATCGTCTTCTTCATTCGGTTCTACTGTCTCAACAGAGACTCGAAAACCTTGCTCCTCAAAGGTTCTTAACCCACCTCTTGGCTCATTAATCTCGGCCGATTTAAGGATCAACCGGTTGAGTTTTGCATTCATCCTGATTATCGATTGATCAATGATGGATTAACGGACTGGTATGGGGCGCTGTTCCCTGAATTACTTCACATCTTCTTCGCTCAAAAATCATCCCATGTCTCAACTTTAATGGCTGTTCTTGCTCGATCAGCTGTTCTTGTAAGAAAGATGCTTCTGATCTCGATCGAACGTGGAGATCTTTGTGAAGATTGGTTGAATCACGGTTTCTCACTCTTATTCTTTCAAGTAAAAGTCTCTAATCACCATTAGAGAAGTTCATGAAGAGATCTCTCTCATCACAGCGCTAAAATGGCAAACAATTCGTCGAAAAATCCCATGTTATAAGCTGATCTCGACGATTAGTCTGCTGTTATGGGCTGATCTCGACGATTAATCTGCTGTTATAGGCTGATCTCGACGCTAATCTGCTGTTAAAGGTTGATCTCGACGTTAAGCTGCCGTTGATCTCGACGTTAAGCTGCTGTTGATCTCGACGTTAAGCTGCTGTTATGAGCTGAGCTCGACGTTATCCTGTTGTTTTAAAACAGCAAGGCCGATCTCGACATGTGCTGGATGAGTTCGATTATTGGCAGCGGCACATAATCTGTTTCACAAAATTATCTTGGTTTTTTAAGATCAATTTGTTTTCTAAAAAAAAAAAAAGGGGGGGGAAATTAATTTGTTTCACAAAAAGGAAAATCAAAATATAAAAAATAAAGAGTAGAAAGTTTTAAAAAAAAAAAGGAAGTTCAAAAAATAATGAAATCAATTTTTTTAAAATGTTGCTAATGGCAACATATGCTCAAGTTTTTTTTCTGAATTTCTTTTGATCGGGCTCATCTTGTGTTTTTTAAACTATCCTCTCTATTTCATCGATTATTATTATACCCTCAATTCAATACCCTTAGAAATTTCGAATTACCTCGGGTCACCCCAAAATAACCTTCGATTGGAATACATAAGAAAATAATACGGGATTAAAAGCTAATATCAAGTATATGCTTAAGGTGCTTATCTTTGCCTATATGATTGAATAATGTTGACTTTGATTGAATATTCATTTGATCCGAATAGTTTTGATCTTGATTAAATTTTCATACGGATTGATTGGGCCATGGGCCCATTTGTTTGAAAAAGGCCCCGGGCACACCCCACCCTGCTTTGCACACACCACATGCACGTTTACTGTTTTACTCACTTACACGTCTCATTTAGCCAACGTGGCACTAGTGCGTGGCCCGGTCTCTTCGGAGATGCGACATCATTCACGAAACCCACAACTCCAGTCACGTACCTTAGGGTATATCAAACTGGGGGCATTAATACCATCTGATCAGGTGATTCTGAGAAGTATGTTGATGCACCCAGGCTGGAGCGACCTGAGCCTTTGTCCTATTGTGAGCCACACAGTCACATGTCCCGATTGCCAACGTAGTACTAGTACGTGGTCGGTCCCCTCGTGGGATGCCAAACCATTTATGAAATCTACAACTCTTGACTCGTACCCGTAGGTGTAAAAGGTAATCTAAGTATATCAATTGCACTTCTTGGTCAAAACCGGTGCCTAAGCAAGATCTTGCCCCGCTGTACCCTACTGTACGAGGGGGATAGACTACGTCTATTCTAGACGAGAGGTATTTAAGTGGGCCCTTGCTTAGCATTGTGCGCCACCTCTCAACTGGAGATCAAACTGGCTGTTTTTGGCTTCAGAGAAGTGAGTTGAGGTTTTAGATTATCACCTATATGGTATATCAAACCAAGTCACCATGTATCGAACGGTATATAGGTGTGCTTAGGCAATGGTGGCCAGATAAAAATGCATTGCACGTAGTAAGCTTAGAGTCTAGAAACCTTCCTAGTAGGTCACGATCGGAATTTATCGTGGGTGTTCCCGGGTTGTTTATTGATTGGAACCTGTTGATTGATGAATGCATGTGAATGATGTAAATGATGAGATCCGAGTGCATAATTGATCTCAAGGATAAAAATGTTGCTTTTGAAAAGTAAAATGGGTGCACCGATCCAATAAAAAAAATCTATTCTTTTACAATAATGACCCAGTCCATCTCGATCCAACAATTATGATGGACTGGGCCATTTAAATCAAAATGGAAATCGAATTTTCAAAGAAGAAAAAGAAAGTATTTTCCAGGAAAAAATATTTCCCAAAAGAAGTGTTTTCCAGAAAAAGTGTTATTCTCTAGAAAAAATATTTTCTAAGGAAAAAATATTTTCTAGAAAATATTTTCCATAAGAACAAGATTTTCCAAGAGAAAATGTTTTTCAAATAAAAACTATTTTTCAGAGAAAAAATATTTTCCAGAAGAAAATGTTTTCCAAAAGAAAAGAAAATGAAGGAAAAATGATTTACAAAAGATCTATTTTGCATGAAAAATTATTGAAAAATGTTTGTTGAAAGTTGTTATTCAATGAAAACATTATTTGTCAATATTTTTCAAGAGTGCAATAAAATTATTTTCCTTCTGAATAATCATTGAATGGATGAATTGTTTAATGGATTGGTGCACAAAATTCAATAAAATCTCAGGGTTCATTTAAAATGTTATCAAGGGGGTAACACTGAAATTGGTTAAATTCGCCTTCAAAGAGGTTTTAAGGGTTATCATTGTATCTAAGCTCAATCGTCCATCGTCTAACTAGGGTTGTAAATCTGGTCAGTTAGAATAAACGTCAATATCAAGTCAACAGTCAGAAATGACCTCAATATTTCTCAACATCATCCAGTTGTTCTTTGAAGATCATAGTGCTTCAATCCTACCGGTTATAAGCAATATCTCAGTCCTCAGTCCTAATCAAACTCGTGTGGGTACTTGTCTTGAGTTTTCATGAGTCATTTGAGTTAGCTCGAGTCCTTTTTTCCAGTAAGGTCGTGTCTTCCTTAGATTGAGTCTACTCTTTCCTATTGAGTCAAGTTAGTTTGTCGAGTCTATAGAGGTGTCTATCGTCCCTTCTGAAATTGATCGGATAAAAGAAATTTTTGAATACCTCGAGCGCATTAACGAATTAACTAATAATTTGATAGATTTCGTTTCTGAACAAGAAGATAAGAGTCGGGCTCAACCTTTAATCGAGAAAGGAAAGATCTTTGACCTCGAAACAAAAAATAATTCCTAAAGAAATTCAAATAGAAACCATCTTATCCCTAAAGGAATACGAGGGGATAATGAATTTTCTCAGAAATTTCAAAAGATTTGTTCATGTGATCATATGAGGGTATGTTAGGTACAAGCTTAGGTGTTGTTCAACACGGAATAGATTCTCGTCTATATCGATGGAATTAAAAAAGATGTTATAAAATGTATCAGCACTATCCTTACTACATCTTGAGTTTCAAATCACATATTATCAATCGATATGGGGGTACCTTTTGAACTAATCTCTGATAATGGGTCGTACTTCAAAGCATAAATCATTACTTTATGTTTAAAGTTGAATATCCGGAAGCACAAATCATCCCCCTACCGTCCTCAGATCGATGGAACGGTTGAAGCAGTTAGTAAGAGTCTCAAGACTATCATCAGGAAAATGTGTCAATCACATCGAGATTGGTCAGAAAAATTATCATTCATGCTATGGACATATCGAACTTCAATTCGATCCTCTAGTGGAGTTACTCCCTACTCCTTAGTGTATGACATGGAAGCAGTCTTGCCAGTTGAAATGGAAATTTAGTCTCTCAGGGTCTTGTTGGAAAATTATTTGTTAGAAACAAATTGGGTTCGTCAGCAGTATGAAGAATTAAACTTGATCGAAAAAAACGAGTTAAAGCCCTATACCATGTGCAAACTTATCTGAGAAGAGTCACCCATGCATTTGACAAAAAGGTCAAAGCTCATCATTTACAAGTTAAGGATTTAACTATCAGACTTCAAAGAAAATTGAACACTCCTCCTCGACTATAGGAGAAAGTCTGAACCCAATTGGAGAAATTCATTCATTAAGGAAATACTGTCTGGAAAAGTCGTCAGACTTCAAGATCATGATAGAAGTGAACTACAAGAGTCAACCAACCTTGACCGGATCAAATTGTACTACATTTAAGGAGGCCATCTTTGCTCGAATCAATTTTCCTGCTATCCAGTTCATTATCTCCTTTCTCAGTCCTTTGCAGTCTTTTCAAAAAAAAAAAATGATGCCTTTTTCTTTCTCAGCCCGATCACCTAACCTAGGGGAGGGAAAATTCGAACTACATTTTGGTCTGATCCCAAAATTCTGGGGTACGTAGGCAACCTGAGAGGTTACTTCAGGCCCGATCACATCAAAAAAAAAATAATAAAAATAGATTCCCCGACAAAGAAAAAATCTAAAAAGAAAAAATTCAAAAGAAAAAAATTGTCAAAGTGGGGAAGAAAATTCAAGAAAAAAGAAAATAATTTAAAAGCAAATGCCACACAAGGGGCATTTGGGTTTTTGACCCTCAAGATTCCTTTCTTTTTATACCCAGTCCTAAGCTTACCCATGAAAGTCCTCCTAAGTACCGTGCGAGAAGTCAAGGAAGATAGCAAAGCATGATCAGACAGCAACTCCAGAAGTTCAGAAGGGAAGAAGAAGAAAAAAAGCCTGCTAAGTTGAAAACTCAAAAAGGGCGGCTTAGGCAAAAATTAAAGTAAGCTCGCAAGGTTGAAAATCTAAAAGGACGACCTTGGCAACAATTAGAGCAAAGAAAAAAGAAAAAATTATAAACTCGCTAGATCGAAAACCTAAAAAGGCGATCTAGGCAAAAGCTAGAGCATGCTCGCTAGATTGAAAACCTGAATAGGCAATCTAGGCAAAACTTAGAGCTATCAAAAAATAAAAGAAAATCTCTGTTGAGTTGAGAAGCTGAAAAGGTAGCCCGTGCCGAAATATCAGAAGTCCGAATGATCAAGTTTCAATACCCAGTTTGAACCAAATATAGACTCAGTGGATACAAGTATCTTGTCTATGATTGATCTGAAGAGTTTCCTGTCCCTAAGCGAACCGACGGGGAGAAAGAACAAATTCTATGATGAATTTCAGAAAGAAATATTTTGTTGCAATGTCTTTGAGCCTGACTCAAAATCTTCAATATAAAAAGTCAAAATTAAAAGTTAAACCTTTATTGCGCTTGTGGTAATCAATTATTTCAAACCTTCATACAAAGGGCATTTTCTTTCTTCTTTAATGTAACTTTTCCCCCTTATACTAGGGGCATTTTTTTTAATTTTAGCATGATGTGTTCAATTATTTTCAATGCCACGTACATTGTCAAACTAGGGGCATTTTGTCTTCGAGCAATGTTAATCCTAAAAAATAATAGGAACCCCAAACCTAAGGTTACCCTCTTGATAACAGTTTTTTCGAAAAACTTTTGAGGTTCAAAAGAAATAAAAACTCATGTTTTAAATTCATAAAACTTTTTGATACATCCTTGAGGTTCAAACAAAAGCATTTTGGATCTCACATAGGAGATATGACATTCTTTCGTTCTCCAGATTCTTTTTCAGATCCAATCATTCTTGGAATCCATGATTTCTCTTCCAGATTCATTATCTTCTAGATTTATTCATTCTCCGGTTCGTTCTAATCAGATTTCTCCAAAATTCATTCATTCCTCTGCCAGTTTTGCTCAGTTGCCGCCAAGGGTTATCTTGGATTTTGCTCAGTTGCCGCCAAGGGTTATCTTGGATTTTGCTCAGTTTCCGCCAAGGGTTATCTTGGATTTTGCTCAGATACCGCCGAGGGTTTTCTCGGAACTATGCTCAGTTACCGCCGAGGGTTTTCTCGGAACTATGCTCAGATGCCGCCGAGGGTTTTCTCGGAACTATGCTCAGTTACCGCCGAGGGTTTTCTCGGAACTATGCTCAGATGCCGCCGAGGGTTTTCTCGGAACTATGCTCAGATAACGCCGAGGGTTTTCTCGGAACTATGCTCAGATAACTCCGAGGTTTTCTCGGAACTATGCTCAGATAACGCCGAGGGTTTTCTCGGAACTATGCTCAGATACCGCCGAGGGTTTTCTCGGAATTATGCACAGATGCCGCCGAGGGTTTTCTCGGAACTATGCTCAGATGCCACCGAGGGTTTTCTTGGAATTATGATCAGATACCGCCGAGGGTTTTCTCGGAACTATGCTCAGTTTATGCTCAGATTATATTCAAATTTTGCTCAGTTTATATTCAAATTATGCTCAGACTATGCTCAATTTATGTGCACACACTTGCACATTTGCACTTTTTAGTCAGGGAGAATTCTCTAAAATTCAAGGATCTGACACCGTCAGTGAGAGTTTGCGCTCAAGGACCTGACAATCTTTTGATTCGGGGAGAGCTTTACCCTCAAGGATCCGAACACCCCGACAAATTGCTAAATCAGGCTGCAAAATGAATGTCACTAACTTTGGCATTCAGATATCGCACTATCTACCAAAATAGATTTGCTATCTAGTTTGCTTCAACCCTCTGCCAAAGAGGGGCATCTGTAGACACCCCATTTTTGCATCCGCCTGATTGATCAACTCGTCAACCCGATTGCAATGATTCCTAATGATGGATGTGTATTCCATTACTTTATTTTGTTACCAGATGTGTTTCAAAAATCCGGATGAGGTATCTCGAACTGACAAAACCTTAGAAACCATGCAACGCTAGGAAAATACGACCCCAGAAACATAGAAATCATCATTTTTCAGACAAAGAGAAGTTTCACAATAAAAATCACTAAAAAATGACCAAATTACCAAAATACCCCTAACCTCAAAATAACCCTAGAGCCTACGTTACGCTTAGGAAAACTTTCTCAAACACATAAAATAACAAATTGAAACTAAATAAATCATTTCGCCAATTTTAACAGAATTTGACAAAATTACGAAAATGCCCCTCATAAAATTCACAATCATTTCACACAAAAAATTTCATAAATGATACAAACCAACATTCTCATTGAATTCCTTACGAAAAACCGATTCTAAAACATCCTAGAACATTAAAAACCAACTTGAAACGTGAAAAGTCCTTTCCGGGGGTAAAACGATAATTTCACAATTTTTATAATTAAAAAATTCGAAATTAATAAATAAAATATTAAATAATTAAAGTGAAACATTGATGAAATTAATTTAAAATTTTGAACCTAAAAAATCGATCAATCGGACTTTCGGGTAAAATTGTTGAGGGTTCGTGGGATATTTCTTTAAGGACCCCTCCATTTGGGGGTCCAAAGAATTAAAGATATAATAGAGGGGGGTTCTCCAAAAATTTAAAGTCAATCAAGCAAGACTAAAGTCAAGGTATTAAAGTCAATCAAGTGAGACTGAAGTCAAAATTAAAGTCAATTAAGCAAGACTGAAGTCAAGATATTAAAAGTCAATCAATTAGGACTAAAGTCAAAACATTAAAAGTCAATCAAATAAGACCAAAAGTCATAATAGAGTTCTAATTAAATAATAACTCTATCTAATAGAGTTCTAACTTAAAAATAATTCTACCTAAAACAATTTGAATTAAAACACAATTCTACCTAAAATAATTCTAATTAAAACACAATTCTACCTAAAACAAGTCAAATTAAAACACAACTCTAATTAAAAGATCTCTAATTAAACACTAACTCTATCCAAATCAACCCCTAAAAACATCTATAAATAGAGGTGCTCACACCCTATTTTCGTATCAAATCATAAACCCTAAGAGAGGTAGGTCTAGAAGCCCCCATAGCCTCCCATAAACCCTAGTTTTGGAGCCCCAACTCCTTACCTAACATCCCTCCTTCAATTTTAGTCTAGAAAACACTTAAAATCCCTCCAAAAACACCCCTAAATCTGCAATAAACTTGAAGAGTTCAGATTCAGAAATAATGAGATACCTTGATCTAGGAGATTCGAAGCCAAATCCGGAGACAGAACGAAGCAAGGGAGTACAGTACAAGGAGCTCTTTTTGTCAGATCTAAGGGAGCAAAATCCTTGCTATCGGAAAGGTATGAAATTTTTATTTTTATTTTTATCTAGATTTTTAGCAATGTGATATCTTTGGGAAGTTAGTAGAGACCGACTTTGGCCGGGCGGGGTTGGTGCCTAACACCTTCCAACCCCGTAACATGATCCCCGAATTCAGATTTTTTATGGTAGATTAGTTCTTTTTATCCATGTTAGAGTCAGTTTGGTTCCTAGACCACAATAACTAGGTGGCGACTCCCAAACCTCAAGGGTCAAAAGCGGATCCGCGCACCCCGCGGATCGAGGGCGCTTTCACAGTTGCGTTAGTCTTTGAATTCAGTTAGTCATCTTTATTTTTAAGTTTTAGTTGAGTTTGTCAGTCTATGTTCTTTTCAATTCCAATAAATAAAGAAGCTTTTGATTATCATGTGTGCAATAGTGATGTGAATATAAAATCTAACTTGAGAAATGACTTAAAGCTCACTAACTGAACTTAATAAATATTGGAATTAAAGAGTATACTCAAGAAGTGTAAATTGGTGATATGTTATCCTCAAGAGAACATGAGAGAATAGTAAACTTATTTGAGAAATTCAAAAATGTTCTTGTATGGTTTCATAAGGATATATGGATGGATCATGCAAAAACATAGATCAAGACATAAAGTCAAAGGTGAACTTCAAAGTCGAAGATTATTGGTCAAAAATGATATACCTGAAAGTATCGACAAAGACGCTAAGAATTACAAGTGGATCTACCATGTTTCTTACTCAAAAGAGGAGAGTTTTCATTCATAAGAGAATAATAGATTTTCTCGAAGTTTTAGAAGAGTTGAATAGTCAGAAAACTCAATCATACTCAATTTCACAAAGGAGGCCTCTTTTGGTCGAAACATTTCCCTGTCTTACCAAAAGAAAAAAAACTTTCTTTAGCCCCTCGGAGCCTTTTAAAAAAAAAAAATTAAATAGCCTCTTCTTTCTAAATCACACCGACCAACCTTGGGAGGGAATCTTAGTATGAACTACGTTTTGACCTGGTCCCAAAAGAAAAAAAAATATTTGGGGTACGTAGGTAACCTGAGAAGTTACTTCAGGCCCGGTCCTGTAAAAATTATTCTCTTAGAAAAAGTGTTGTCCAAAAGGAAAATCCCCTATTAAAAGGTTCAAAAGAAGATAATGCCAAACCAGGGGCATTTAAAAAAAAAAGAAGGAAAAGAATGCCAAACTAGGGGCATTAGGAAAAAATAGTCAAAATAATTTACAGAAAATAATTGAAAGAAAAGAGAGAATATCAAACTAGGGGCATTTTGGGAAGTTGAGTCTTATATCTTTTCTTTCTAAATCATATCCTAAGCCCACCTATTAAGTCCTCCTGAATGCTAATTGACTAGGTTAAAGTGTAGGGAACTGAGAAGTTGTCGAGTTGGTTATACAAGATCATCAAGAAAAAAAGAGAAGCCCGCTAAGTCGAAAATCTGAAAAGGCGATTTAGGCAAAATTTAGGACATAACCATAAAAAAGAAAGCCTGGTAGGTTGAAAACCTAAAAATACGACCTAAGCAAAAATCAAGGCATCATCAGAAAAAGAAAAACAAGGCCCGCTAGATTGAAAATCTGAAGAGGCGATCTAGGAAAAAATTAGGGCTTCATCAAACGGGAGGAAAGGTCCCATCAAGAAAAAAAATTCAAAAGGAAGCTGGTGCAGAAACTAGAAAATGCAGAACCATTCAAGCCACAATATTCGTTTTTCAACTAAGAGCTCACATCCAACGAAGACAATGTTGAAGTAAAAAAAATTAGAAATCATCTTGAACATTGTAGGATCTTCAAAAGTATGTTTACTTGTTTAAGTGTTCGCTAATGGAAGATGTAGAATCATCAACCACTTTGAAGAGGAAGATCTTCTATTCTAATATTTATCAAGATTTTTTAAGTCCAGCTCAAGCATTTTTCAAAAGAAATTCGAAAGAAAATGATCAATTCTTTATTGCACATATGATAATCTTAAGAGTCTTAAATTTAAGAGAATGTCAGTTCTTCTATCTGTCATACGTCAGAGTTCATAATTTCAAGCCTAATCCATTCCATCAGTCTCGTAGTCAAGTCCCAATTAAAGCCAACCTTGAAACTAGGGGCATTTTTGAAGGTCATTTAATCCTAAAGTTTTTGTTCTTAATCACATGATAAAAAGAAAATCATACAAAAGCTTAAAAGTCCAGCGAAGCCTAATTATAATTATGAATCCAGATGCATGATAAGCCATTAAAGGCCTGATCTTTCAAACTTTGAGTTTGATTTTGAATCATAGAATGAATTAATAGGATTGTTTAAGTTCCTATAAATCTAAGCCCAAGAAACTGGCTTAGTAAGTTCGAGTCCGAGAAACGAGACTCCAATTTTTTGAATCATATAATGAATAGGCTTTTTGAAGTGCCTATAAACTTAAGTTCGAGTTCGAGAAACGATACGCCAACTTTTTGAATCATAGAATGAATAGGCTTTTTGAAGTGCCTACAAACTTAAGTTCGAGTATGAGAAACGAGACTCCAACTTTTTGAATCATATAATGAATAGGCTTTTTGAAGTGCCTATAAATCTAAGTTCGAGTCCGAGAGACGAGACTCCAACTTTTTGAATCATAGAATGAATAGGCTTTTTGAAGTGCCTACAAACCTAAGTCCGAGTCCGAGAAATGAGACTCCAACTTCTTGAATCATAGAATGAATAGGCTTTTTGAAGTGCCTATAAACCTAAGTTCGAGTCCGAAAAACGAGACTCCAACTTCTTGAATCATAGAATGAATAGGCTTTTTTGAAGTGCCTATAAACCTTAGTTCGAGTCCAAGAAACGAGACTCCAACTTTGTTTGAATCATATCAAATTAATAGAATTGTTTAAGTTCTTTAGTCCAGAGAAGCGTGGCTACAATAGGCTCGAGTCCGATATACGAGACTCAAATTTTTTCTAACTTCAAATAGGATTTAACGAAGTTCCTACAATGTTATGACTCAAATTACCTCATTATTCAACCTTGCCATGATTGCTTTCGTTGCATAAGCACATTTCAATTTTGAATCATTATTGTCAGTGAGAGAAGATCTCTAGGACTTGACACATTTTTACTTAGTAAGCATCACACTTTTGCACACACGTGCACTTTTGCATTAGTCAGGGAGAATTTTCTAAAATTTGAGGATCTGACATCATCAGTGAGAGTTCAAGCTCGAGGACCTGACAATCTTTTAGTTCGAAGAGAGTTTTACCCTCAAGGATTCGAACATCCTGACGAATTGCTATATCAGGCTGCAAAATGAACTGTCACTAGCTTTGGCATTCGGATATCGCACTATCTACCGAAATAGATTTGCTATCTAGTTTGCTTCAACCCTCTGTCAAAGAGGGGCATCTTTAGATACCCCATTTTTGCATCCGTCTGATTAATCAACTCGTCAACCGATCGCAATGATTCCCAATGATGGATGTTATTTCCATTGCTTTATTTTGTTACCAGAAATGTTTCAGAAATCCGGATGAAGTATCTCAAACTGACAAAACCTTAGAAACCACGCTACGCTAGGAAAATATGACTCTAGAAATATAGAAATCATCATCTTGCAAATCCAAAAAGAAGTTTCACGATAAAAATCACTAAAAATTGATCAAATTACCAAAATACCCCTAACATCAAAACAACCCTAGAGCCTATGTTACGATTAGGAAAATTCATCAAACATATAAAATAACAAATCGAAACCAAATAAATCATTTCACCAATTTTCATAGAATTTGACAAAATTACGAAAATGCCCCTCATAAAGTTCACAACCATTTCACACACAAAATTTCATAAATGACACAAACTAATATTTCCATTGAATTCCTTACGAAAAATCGATTCTAAAACATCCTAGAACATTAAAAACCGACCAAAAGTCAAAACACTGTTTGAAGATAGACCGACATACATCCTAATAAACATTAAAAAAAAAACAACCAAAGGGCAGATCGACACACCCTTACCAACAAATAAAATAATAATAAAAAACTAAAAAAAAATAAAAAAAAATAAAAAAAGAAAAAAAACTTCCCGATTCCATGATCATCATTCCCTCTTTAATTAACTTATTGAAATCTTGCATTATTTAGAGTCATTCCAAATGACCCTTGATTGAACCATATAAAATAACATGTCAAAGTAAATATTCAAAGTCCAACCCGATGAGCAATAATTGAGTCAACAATTAAAAAAAATAAACTGAAAAATGAACAATTAAAAATAACAAAACCAGGTTTTTTTAACAATGCTCCCATACTTGGGATTTTTCAAGTTTGATCCTCAATAGTCCTTAGTGGAGTCGCCATTGAAAGCGCCCTCGATCAGCGGGGTGCACGGATCCGCTTTTGACTTTGAGATTTGGGAGTTGCCACTTAGTTATTACGATCTAGGAACCGAACATCTCTACTTAAAAAAATACTGAGTCCGGGGATCACATTGCGGGGTTGGAAGGTGTTAGGAACCAACCCTGCTAGGCAAACGTCGATCTCTACTAATTTTCAAAAATTATTATATTGCTAAAAAGACCTAAATAATAATAAAAAAAAATTCCACGAACGCAACGATTATGTTCCCTCAGATCTGATAGAACAGGTCCTCGTACAGTACTCATCGATTCGTTCTGTCTCCAAATTTGTTTTGGATCTCCAAGATAAAGTATCTCCTTCTGAATTTTTCTAATTTTTTTTTATGGATTTTGAGGTGTTATTGAAGGGTTTCTAGGTATTTTTTGACTAAAGTTGGGGTATGGATGTTAGGTAAGGAGTTGGGACTTCAAAATTAGGGTTTATGGGAAGCTAGGGAAGCTTTTTGACCTACTTTTCTTAGGGTTTATTTTTTTGATACAAAAATAGGTTGTATGGACCCCTTTTTATAGATTTTTTTAAGTGCTTTTATTTTTTTATTTTTTTTATAGAGTTAGTATTTAATTAGAATTATTTTAAATAGAATTAGTGTTTAATTAAAATTATTTTAAATAGAGTTATTATTTAATTATAATTATTTTAAATAGAGTTAGTGTTTAATTAGATTTTTTTAAAATAGAGTTAGAGTTTGACTAGAATTCTTTATAGGGTTTTGACTTTTAGTCCCACTTGATTGACTTGACTTTAGAATTTTGGCTTTAGTCTTACTCGATTGACTTGATTTTAGGATTTTGTCTTTAATCTTACTTGATTGACTTTAATTTTAATTAGGATTTCACTTTACATTAATTAATATTTTAATTATTAATTTCAGAATTTTTAATTATTAAAATTGTAAAATTATCGTTTTGCCCTCGGAGAGGATTTTTTGCATTTTAAGTCACTTTTCAATGTTCCAAGACGTTTTGGAATCAATTTTTTGTAAGGAATTCAATAGAAATATTGGTTTGACCATTTATGAAAATTTTTGTGCGAAATGGTGGTGAACTTTATGAAGGGCATTTTCATAATTTTATCAAATTTTGTGAAAATTGACGAAATGATTTATTTGGTTTCAATTTGTTATTTTATGTGTTTGAAAGGGTTTTCCTAAGCGTAATGTAGGCTCTAGGGATATTTTGGTAATTTAGTGATTTTTAGTGATTTTCATCGTGAAGCTTCTTTTTGTCTGTAAGATGTAGATTTCTAGGTTTTTGGGGTTATATTTTCCTAACGTAATGTGGTTTTAGTAGTTTTATTTGTTTGAGATACCTCATCCGGATTTCTGAAACATATCTAGTAACAAAATAGAGCACTGGAATAACCATCTATCATTAGGAACCGTTGTAATTGGGTTGACGAGTTGATTAATCAGGTAAATGCAAAAATGGGGTGTTTACAAACATATGTATCAATGTAACTAAAGATTAATTCAAAGTCTAAGATCTATAGGCCATAAACCACAGTAATCCACTATTTATGATTTACCTGCATCGTGGTCACCTTTTTTTCACCATCTTTAAGAAGCAAATAGCGAGCATTATAAATGCTTGATCGAACAAGAACCACACTCATAAATTTATCAAAGTCCTCCTACTAGATAATATTGGAGCAACAAAATAAACCTAACATTACATGTACTAAGTATTAAATAATATACAAATTTTATTTTATTTAATTGGGAGGTTTTTTGTTATGTGAAAAAAAAACTTAATTTACACCCGAGTCGAGTTATGTAGCATATATGTACAATACATGAACTAAGTGTTAAATGGAAGAGAGGAGTTTGCTTACCACAAGGATTTAGAGGAGAAAACCAATTAAAGTCATCACAAGATCTAAAATTGCAATAAAATGAAATACACTCAGTTTTCTAATGTGTGAGAAGTAATGAAATAGCATACCAAAGGCAAGTGATTGCATCTGAATACATGGGATGGGACAATTGTTTAATATAATTAGAACTATTAAAGCCATCTTATGTCGACTATATATTAGTTTTAGCACTATTAAATGCTTCACAAATAATCCAAAAGAAACTAGTTCACATGAATTAGCCAATAAAAATATCTTGTGGTGATCGTGAACTTGATTTCTTGTCAAACTACTACACACATTCTTGATTTTCCTGAAGTCCAATAACAAAACCTACCGAAAAAGGGAAGCAACAAAGCAACGCATACAGTTGAAAGGACAAGTCCTGCTCTTAGAAGAATAGAGTACCAAAAACTATTAGAGGCTTGGAGGGGTAGAAGCTCTTCCAAACCCTTGGCCAATGGAGTCATTAATAATGCATACGTGATGGATGTCAAGCACACAAATTAGAATGAAAAAGAAAATAAATTATCCAAATAATATTGATAATTTCAATAGCTTGGGAATTTTTATAGCCGAAAGGATATTTGGTGAAAGAGCTTGTAATCTACGAAGTAAAGACGAAACAAATATGAAAATCACACTATAGCAATTAAAGAATTGGTACCTGTGACATTGGAACCAACAAAGCACTAAGTAGTCACAATGTTTTCAAAGAAATCTAGAGGAAGACTAGCTCCTAATGACATTTTATTTTTTATGGGCATACAATCGTCTCTTTCTTTTTATACTCCATACATAACTAAACACACTTTGGACATTGGAAACAACAATTATAAGGTCCTTTTCTTGTTTTTCTCTAATAAATCATTTCTCTTGACAGAACTTAAGAAATGGAGCATGCTCAAAGAAATGCTATGAAGACATCAATGTAAATTAATCACTAGCATTTTTTTTAGTTCTTTGTTTATGAATTTTACTTATTAACAAAAATAAAAGAATGTAAACAATCACTCATCTAAGATTTTGCTAACAAATCCTGAACATACATGTTTTTAAAAATAGTTATCGAAAAACAACCTGAAAAGAAGATATATTTTTCATTTTAAAAAGCTTGTTTGTTTCATAACCAAACATTCAAGAATAGAATAGACCCAAGTATGTGAATCATCTGCTTGAGAAGATCAAATTCTGAGGCTCCTGAAAATAGTGGTAACCTTACGAACAATTCCACTATAATGCATCCGAAAGACCACATATAATTGTAGTAGTGTATTTGAAAGACAGATCAAGAATTGAACTAGAACACCAATGTTATAATAAGAAAATAATAATAATAGAAAACATAGCATTATGAAATAATACTCAAATGCATCCAATGTAATCATGGATAGTGGAGAGAGCACAATTTTAATTATACATATAGTGATGATTAAAATTTCAATTTTGATGTAACATGTCCTTAATTAAGCAAAGAAAAAAAAAAAAAGAAATTTAACAAAATAAGAAGAAATGCCTGGAAAAGGAGTTGAAATTGAAACTTTCAAGTTAAGCATGTCAAGTAACCAATTCAAAAGGAATACCATAATGTGTTTCCCTTTAATAGAAAAAAAGATACAATTTCCATAACATGTGATTCAAACGCATTTATAAAATGTTTGGAACTATTGAATAAACACATTATACAAGACTGAAGCTTTTTCTCACCACATATATCTCCCTTTTGAACTAGATAGCAATATTCTCAATCATAAAAGTTGGAGAGGACGACCTGTTTAAGCTCATTAGTTTCAAAATCTAAAACAAGATCAAACAAAATAGTGAATAGCGAACATTTCTTTAACGATATAGAAAAGTAAACAATAATTTGTCAACAACCATGAAAAGTATGTTGTTTAAATGTTACAACTATATTGAAACATCCTTAAATAAAAAAACATATAATGTTCAAACTTTAAAGATACTAAAATCAAAAGTTCATATGGATCCATATCGACGTAAATTCAATCAACCAAATTAATAGCATCTGCAAAAAAAAATCATTAGGAAGGATATACACAATAAAATATAAACTTAATAAAATATAACAATTATATTATTTTCCCTTAAGGGATGGCAACCAATCTTTTATGCAAACCAAGGCAATCACAACTTTAAGACTCAATGAGAAACGAGATTCAATGATTATTCTACCTGCACTCCTAAATGTTGATTTTGATGCTACCGTAGATATTGGAACCACCAAGATGTCAAGAGCCATCCTTGTAAGTATAGAAAATTTTGGGCCATTACTTTTCCACCAAAGTAATATATAAAAACTCTTTTCATCTTCATCTAGTCGAAATAAGCTTTCATCTAAGTATTTATCCAACTCTATCTTTTGAAATTTCTATAAATTTTGAGAACATTTTTGGATAAATTTATTGAATTCTTCTTGCATCCTTGAGTTCTTAGTATTAGAACTTCCATCATCAACTATTCCCAAACCACGTTTAATTGAACCACTAGCTAAATTAGTAGAAGAATCATCTAAAATGATATACTTGGAATATAGTTCATTCATTGATTTCTTAACTTTATTGATGTGCATGTCAGCATCTTACCTATAAATCCTAGAAAATACAAACTCAATGAACTTCATTTTACAACATGGATCAAGGACTACACTAATGCTCATCAACAAATTGCTATTACTCTAATATTTATCAGAATTTTCAAACATTTTGAAAATCATTTGATGCACATAATTATGTTCAGAGACAAGCCACTAATGATGTTATCATAAACATAACATGCACCTTTAAAATATAAGTTAGCCATTGAATATTTGACTCCTAAGAAGTGAAGAGTAGTATTATAAAATACTCGCAAACAATCACAAATAACTCTCCCTACTTCTCATTCTTCTGAAGATGGTAAACATTTGTAATCGGGAGACAACTCCGCTAATCGTTCATATGTTGAACGTACGGTCAAAACACTATCAAACATCAAATAAATATAATTCCATCTGTTTGATACATCCCTGGACATCCATTTTCCAGTCAACCTAGTATGGGCCAATGCACTTGTAAAATTTTGACCTTTAGATGTGAAAGATTTTACAAACTTTACACTTTCTTGAATCTTATTCAAAATTTCGTCGATCTCTTTTATCCCATCTTGAACAATTAAATTTATAATGTGAGCATTATATCATATATGAAAAAAGTCCCTATTAAGTGCTAACATCCCTATGGAGCATAACCAATTTTTGAGATCTCTTGCCATTACATCATTATTATATGTATTACCGATTGTGATTGAAAATATATTTTTATCAAGATTCCAATCTAATATTTTTGATTTGATAAATCCATTCAAAGCTTTCTTAGAATGTGAACCTTTAATTAATTCAAAAGATATGATTTTTTTATTCAATCTCTAATCATTGTCTATGTAATGGCAAGTCAGGCAAGAATAATTGAGTTCTTGATGATTAGATGTCCATAGATCTGTTGTGAGACTACATCGAGTAGGCAGTTGATCAAGCAAGTCCTGTAATCCAATTTTCATCTTGTTATAAACTTCAGTAAATCAACCTGTCTTGTATTTCTAGAATAGAATTTGACCATGGGATTAAGGCTATTGACGAATAACTGAAAATACTCGTGCTAACCCATACTAAATGAGTAATCATGCTTCGCAAAATTCATTCTACTTTTTTCAGGATCATACTACCAATTTGTCAATTTTGTGGGTTCTTTACTAGATTTTGTAACAGACAATAATTGTTGTTTGACATCTTTATTTGATCTTCTCATATATGTCTTTGTATGGTTCATCAAATGTGCAGTTCCTTTTAAATTAGAGCCATCAAATATCCTCTTATAATGTATACAAATTGCTTAAATGCTCCCATCCCCCAATTTCTTTTCATCAAATTCTATTCATACTTTTGACTTCTTTTTCTAACTTTTAGTTTCTAATGATATTTCAACTATAATATGGATTAATGGAATCATATTATTTGTATGTTCATCATTATTAAAATCATCATCAATTATAAGAGAAAGGGCAAATGCAACAATAGGAATTGTATTAGTTAATGAATCAGACATTTTTTTTATAGTCTATAAAATACGAACAACATATATCATACTTAACTATTTGGATTACTAATTGAATTATTAAACAAAAGATAATTATATTCAACAGAGTGGACAAAATCTCAAAAATAAAATACTCTTATCCAATATTGTAATTTATTTGGTCTTGACATATTATCAAACACTCTCTTTAAATTACAACCCCAACATTAATACTTTGAATCATCCATAACTACTTAATTAAAATAGAGTTTAAAATTTTTTAAAACAATATAAAAATCTGGGTTCTTATACAAATAAAATAATTTCCAAAATTGGTTTCTACACCATCAAAGTAATCTCAAAGTTTGAACTTGAATTCTAACCATAATTGGAATACGACATTTTACATAAGTGTGGCAATTAATCATTTTCACAGAAAATTCAATTTTCGAATAAAAAATATAATGACTAATATGGATTTAATTGAAACTTCTTTGAAACTCATAGACAATCAGAAAATATGAATTTTAAGGCTTCGATCCTAATAAAAAACTATGAAATCCATGAATTTCAGTGAAGTGCAGGTTTTTATGGATCATCAATTAGACGAAAAATTATAGATTTTAAAAAAACATAATCAGAAAGTATGAAATTTGAAGAAACGAAGCTTCGACCCTCTCTAAACTCGAAAATTCAACAAAACACAAAAGATCTAAACTATCGATTGTTCATGGCTTGTGTCCATTCACAAAAAATCTGAAATGTATTGATGAAATCGATTTTTTTAATTTTGAAAGTTAAACAAAACTTCGATCGGAGCTTGATCAAAGATCTATGTATCTCAGTTGTGCCATAAATCCCTTTTGGTTTCCTCTCTCTATGGTTCTATCAAGTGTGAGAATAGAGAGCTGGAATTTTACCAAAAAAACAAACAGAAGCAAAGAAATTAGAGATGAAGAAATCGATTTGGAGAAAGAGAAGAAAAAGAATAAGAAATTTGACCTAGGCGAAGTCATTAAGAGTTTTGAAAGAGAAAGAGAGAGATTCTGACTACGATGCCGAAGGTGAGGATGTGACAACGAATGACTAAGGTCGTGAGGACAAGGTGAGGTCATGAAGTGATAAGGGGTTGAGCCGCTAAGGTCGTTGAGACATGAGAGAGAAGAAGTCTCTAATTACTTTTAGAGAGAGAGAGAAAGAGAGATTTCGAAGCTGATGCTGAAGGTGAGCCCGTGACCGTGAGGGGCTAAGGTTGTGAGGCACTGAGATTGTTGAAAACGATGAAGGGCTAAGGTCTATAATCTGTTCAACAAAACTTATATCCCTAAAGAAAACAATTAATTTATTTTAAAATAAAAATAAAAAAATATTTATTTATTTTTGATTTCGGATAAGATATTATTGAATCGAATTCATCGATATACAAATTCGTATCCGAAACACTATCGAATATTCAAAATTATCCGAATCTGAATTTGATATTCAAAATTTTTGGATAATATCCGATTTTTTTAATTCGAATTCAGATTTTGGCTATCTATTAACAGGCCTAGGTCATTAGAATTTTTTTTTTAGAAAATTCTCTAGGGTGGAAAAACTTTAATAGGTCCTTAAACTTAGTAAAATCACCTTGAATGCCATGGAACCTCTTTGGCCTTAACAAACCAAGGTTAAAATGGGTAATTTGCCTTAAGTGGGACCAAAGAGGACTTTTGATTTTGGAAAAATTATAGAATTGCCAAAGGACCTTGGTGGGGGGAATTTGGAGGTTTAGGGCATAGATAACGAGGTAATTAAGAACAAATTAAAAGATGGAAAATCTTATTTACATGGGTGGATGAGGTCATTTTTTTGTTGAAAATCTCGTACATACATGAGCTCTCTAAGTACCTAATTAAATTGGATATATATGCTAGGTATGCAAATTAAGCCTGAGTATTGATTAGTGTCTCAAAATATTAATTTATCCGCATTTTTTCCAGGCAATTATCTCGATTTCTGTCCTTATTTCATTAGATTAGATAAATAAGTATGTTAAGCCTCAAATTATCATATTTCATTTTATACCATATTAATTAGGCTTAATTGTACAAAATAATTGTAAATATTAGAAAATTGATGACGTATGTTCATTGTATAGGTCAATGATCAATTCATCTAGATGAATAGTACATCACTTAAGTAAGAATGCACTACAATCAAGATGTCAGAGCAAGACAACCAGTCAAAAATTGAGATTTGGAGGTCTCCAAAGCAATGCAACACAGTCAAACCCCAATGTGACGAAGTTTACCTCGGTTGGATCGTCGTAGAATTTCTCTTATTTGATTCACACGTGAGATTATACATAAGAGTGATGACGTCTATTTTTAGATCTATTGAGAGCACCTCAAGTCTATAAATAAATCATTTTCCCAACTAGAAAAGAGTCCTTGGGTTTTTGTCCCTTCTCTTCTTCTCCCTCCAATACCCTAGATATTTTATCTATAATTTTTATTTTCTAGTTAGGTTTTATTTCATCAATTTCTGTAATTTTTCAAGGAGATAGTATATTTTGGTTATCGTGAATATAAGTGTCGTTTCTTTTACTTTATCTTGTATCATTATCATAACCATAGGCTAGACTCCCTCTATTAGTAAGTGGAGGAAGCTTAGGAGCAAAGCTTTAATTCTGTGTTATTTATTTATCCTTCTATGTTCTTTATAATGTTTATAGGGTTCATTTCAAGATTTTATCCAACTCTAATGGATTAAAACTTTAATTAAATCTCTACACCTTATACGCTTAACTTAGGTGTTTTATGCTTAGATAAGATCAAAATAGAATATGCTTAAACTAGATATTTGGTGGTAGGGACTTCACACATTAGTGAGTGAAGGGGTCCTAACTATAGTGTTTTCTTAAAAAGCTTCATGTCATATCTTCTAACTCAAGGAGCTCCCACCAAGTTTTTGTGGTTGAGTGCAAAGAAAAATAAACTCAAATATAGTTTTATGTCCTAATCTTAAGTTACTCTAATCACTAATGATTTATCTCTTTTGTTTACTTATTACAATTTTCTCTTTTATTGTTTTAATTTCTAGCAACACTTTAATCTCCATTTTATTTCACAAAAATAAATTTGAATTGTAAATTAGATCAATTTCATTTCTTGTTAACATTGTAACATCCCCCATTTTCTTTTGGATTTGATCCTTTACCTATTTACAAGCTAAGGAGAGTATAAATATTAATTTTTGATGAGATGACAATGACGACCTCAAACATCACAAAAATGTATGTTAGAACATAAAATGGCCTATACAAATGAATCAAATAGCCAAGTTATTGTTTATGCTTGGCCGTTTGGTCTATACGGCCAGGTGAAACTAATTTTTGTTTGATGATTTTTTATTGGTACGATTTGGGTCCACTTGATTGATAATAAATTCTTTTGATCTAATCCTTGATACTAGATTCAAATGAGCTCTCGGGCTTGTTAGATCAAATTGGGATGTATACGCCAGTAACAAAAACATATAAAATAACTAGGGAAAATCTCTTGATTAAGGCCAAAAAATGGTTGATAATCAATCTAATTGTTAGACTAAAATCATTTAATTATCCCAATTATCAAATTTACCACAAAATTCAATAAGAAAGTTAAAAATTGAATTAGACTTGGTAGGAAAATAAAATTACTTGAAAAAATAAATTGGAGATGATGCACTTGGAGCTAACTTTATGATCGAAATGAGTAAGCTAATAGCAACTTCAATCAGATTATTGGATTTCTTGAAGTGTTGATATGAATGTGATTTCTACAGAGTTCTCTAATTACCTGAAAAATTGATTTGAGAACTCTAGATATTTTGAATTATTAGAAAAAATAAAATCGACCTTTATCATCTTCAACAAATCCTAGATCCACAACACACACACACACACACACACACACACACACACACACACATACATCCGGAGAGAGAGAGAGAGTTACCTTGATGGATTGAGGGAGTTATGAAATAAATCGCAAAGGTGGCATAACAGAATTCGTTTGGTTTTGGTGGAAGGAAAATGGAAGAAGAGGAAAAATAAAAAATAAAAAACAAAAAATTAACTCTATACTAACGACCCCTTCTTTTGGTTGTCGCTGCAGTGCTCTACAATGATAGAAAAAATCTGGACGTCGCCAAATCCCATCACTATATGAAAAGTTTTCTGTAATGTCCTTTTGCAAGTTGAAGGACATGAACATACTTCTATGCCTTTGTACTTACCTATAAGCTTTCTAACTCTAAAAACCTCAAAAAATCAGCTTCTACTTTGACTTTAAGTCAAATATAGTAACCACCAACTTAGTGGGTAAGACGAGGTACCTGAGACATTTCTCGTCTCACAATCGAACCTCCTTATCCTTGACCATTAAATTAAGATGAATTTGAGTAAGTAATTTGTTGGAAAAACAGATTACTAAAACCTTTTTATGGTGTTTATTCACATCTTAAATTCTTTGAATGGCAGCGAGTCCTAAAGCTACGTAGATGAGGTCAAAATACATTGAACCTCAAATAATACAAACAAATTTTTGTTGTTACTGAGTACTAATTTCTTATGGCAGAGAGAGAAGAAGTTAGAACAAATCTTGATTTTCAAATTGAATGTAATAGAAAAATATTACCTAAAAAAGAAATGGTTAAGGCGTGCACAAAGTACTGTCCTAAAACGAAATTCGCCCCCTGCTACGGTACCACAGTCTGTAGGTGTTCGTTCTGCAGGATTCAACAAGTCACGTATCCAAAATGGTACTGTAAATTGGAACGTAACTTTGAACTTGACGATGTTGTGTGCTCTCACAACGAATAATAAATTACTGATTTTCAAAAAAATAAAAGATAACAGAGAAAATTAAGTGTTTAAATCGACTAAACAATGGTTATAAATAAAGAGAAAGTGATTGTTTAGAACAGTTACAAACTGATTTAAAACATAATTTAAATTTAAAAAACTTCTAAACGAACCTATTCGCGCACCCACGTGAGGTGTAAATATGAGATTTTGCACCCCCCTGCGCGCACGTCATACGTGCTCACACGCATTAAAGTTTCGGACAGGTGGATCCAAATTCCAATTAGAACCATGGGTTTTCCTCTTGAGCCCCCGTGTGCGCACGTGAGCCCACCCACTACTTCTATCCACTTTTAAAGCTATTAGAAGTATAACTATTTAAGAATTACAAATCAATTCTTCTCCTAGTCGATGTGAGACTAAAATTACTCAAAGCAAAACAAAACTATCAACTAAACTAAAAGCAATAAAGTAAAAAGCATAAAGCATAAAGCAAACATGGGATTGAAATACCCTATGGTTAATAGATTGATTTATCATATGGTTATAACTAATTGAATATTTAAAGAGTTTTCAAATTCAACCCTCTAAATTCCAACAATTTTGATATAAAAAAAATATTTCATAGAGAGAAGCAAGTCGACCTTGTAACAAAGCTACTTACAAACACATGCTAATGTGATAAACAGTGGGAGAAAGCTAACAATAATTTTTTCTAGCTACATACATATCAAGCCTAAGAGTGTTATAGATAGGATGTATTGTAACCCTGGCCAGCTCTGTCTCCATTTTCAACAATGCTTTAGCTAGCTGAATCAATTCGTACACCTTATGACAATTTATCCTGTCTCTAACACTCAATAATTAATATTTAACAATTGCAAATTCCAGTCTTTTTGTTTGATTTTCAACCAAAAAATAGAATATCATGAGCTCTGAGATGCATTAGCTATAGCACAGCTAATGGCATGGACCGATCAAAACTACTATGAACATTTCTCCCTTGACTTGATTTTTTCTTGATAACCCCAGTATCTGACTGTCGGGGTACTGCAACATTTCCAAATGGGAGTGGGGCAGATGTAGCAATATGGGTGATTCCATCCTTGCTAGCACCACCTTGAGTCAGTATCCGCGTGATCCCTGAGTAGTGGAGTGAGTCGGCGATCTGCAATGCTGTTAAACCCTTATTTGCCCGTGCCTCAACATCGGCTCCCTTCTTAATGAGCAACTCGATCACATCAGCTTGGCCTGACTCAGTTGCACAGTGCAATGCTGTGTATCCATCTTCATCCCTTGCATCAACATCCACACCCTTGTCTAGTAGTGTTCGGACTGCATCAACTCGTCCTTTGAATGCCGCTCGGTGTAATGCAGTCCATCCATGCTGGTCCCTACCATTGATTGATGCACCATTTTCAAGGAGTCGATGAATAGTTCGTACCTCGCCCTTGCGTGCTGCTGCACTTAAGCTATCTCCGAGCCCAAGCGCATCGTAGAGTCTAGTGTGCCCGTGTTCTGATGCTACATCATAAGCTGTCTTCCCCAGCTGGTTACGAATAGACTTATTGGCTCCCTTTTGCAATAATAACTTCACCATGTGTTCGTTGCCCAAGCCAGCAGCCAAATGTAGTGGTGTGTCACCATCACCTATTAACAATTTACTAATTAGATAGGTTTCATTGTAATAACAATCAATAATCAATGCAACTAGGATTTTTCAAGCTCTAACAAGTTGGAATCTCTTAGAATACTTGCCTATGCTTATCTTTTAAAAGTTGTACCATCCCAATCAAATCCCCTACTTGATAATATTTTCGACAGAGATTACCCCTCCAGATAGTGAGCCTTTGACCCAACCGATTGATTTGCCCGAGCCATGCTGCTCACAGACGGCTGAGATGTGAAGAGAAACACAGATTTCCCAAGGATTTATACAAGCTTCCTAGGGACTTTTTTTTCTAGGAAATTCGTCGCAAATATCATGACATCTCAGCCGATGGTTGGACATATTAACTGTAATTTTTTGTCATAATTAATCTAATTTTACAGTGTTATCGTATATATCTAATATTGTATTACCTGAACAACCTATGTCGACTCTCGCGCCACTGGCCAACAAGAGCCTTGCACAATCCCTCTGGCGCTCCTCAACAGCGAGATGCAGTGCAGTTCGCCCATCCCCCGTAAGGCCATCAACATCAGCTCCCTTAAGCAATAGTAGCCGTAGGATCTCCACGTGTCCGCCTCCAGCTGCTAAGTGTATCGGCCCCCAGGTAGAAGATTCTGATCTTTCAGTACTAGCTCGGTGAGCCAACAAGAGTTCAACAATCAAAGTCTCCCCGGCTGCAGCTGCTTCCTCAAGTGGGCTCCGCCCTGAACGACTATGAGCCTCCACATTTGGCTCAAACTCGAGGAGGAGTTGAACAAGGTCAGCTCGGCTCTGAGCTATAGCCAAGTGTAGTAAAGTCTGGCCGTGTTCATCAACTGAGTCAGCAGCCTTCCAAGAAGAATCGCTTCTCTCGAGTGCTTCACGGACTTCATCCATGGAGCCGTGTTTTACAAGCTGAGCCAATATTAATGAGCCAATAAATAATACTTTAATACCACTATCAATAAAAACCTGCTTCTTTTTTGTGGTAAACCAATCATTACGCACAGAATCAAGTGCAGATGAAGGATCCTTGACTGCTGCACCGGGAACTACGATGCTATGTAAGAGGAATGAATCTTCCGAGTAAGGGAATGAGTCCGGGAGAGTTGAATTTGGTGGTAGGACATAAGTGATCTCTACAGTAAGTGTTGAGAGAGGAGAGATGATACCCGATTGTGGCCGAACAGTGTAACGGTTCTTGTTCATGGGTTGTATACGAAAGGCGACAGGCATCGTGTACATAACGTTACGCAACGTTAACTCTCCGTAACACCTATGACCCGGTTCGACTCGGATTGCAACTAGGTTTGATGGTTCTAAACTTATAAGTCTGTCCATGTTTCTTTACCGATCTCGTTCTTGATTTCTTTGATGACTGATCTCTTGTCGGTGTTGTTGATATTCCTGATAACATAGCCTAATGAACTAACTTCAATCTCTTCTATAATTACGGCTCTTTCCTTCTTTATTTATCTGTTCCTTTACGGGTTTTGAAGGAAAAAGAGCAAAACCCATGAAGAAAAGAGGAACAGATCAAAATGGTGGATTTGAGGTATTTTAAGATGGGAAAATGAAGGCCGGCTCTGGTGTTGGAGTGCCACGTGGTGGTGTTAAAACCGAAGCTGACTTGTTCGATCCGGCGTCCGTAGGACAGTTGGACAAGCTAAACTACAAAGTTATTTTGGATGTTTGTTTCCTCTAAGTCCATTTCATTGGTCTACAAAGTATCACGCCCCAAATCACTTTCATACAACAACACTTTGATTATTATTATTATAATTATTATACTATTGTTTATATGGTTTAGTGGGAATCAAGAGAAAGGTAGCTACGATGCTCTTTTAAATTTTGCCACTTGGTTTTCTCCTGTTTGAAGTTTTTTTATTTATTATATGTCTGATCATTTTACCTTTCGACTCATGGTAAAATTTTGAGAATTGATTACCCAAGTCGACTCAAGAGCTCATAGAGTTCGAAATATACTAACCAAATTTTGATTTGACAATTATTGAGTAGGTATTACTTTGAATAGAGAGAAATTTCCCAAAACATGATCAACCATTGGCAAATTTCCCATTCTGGCTCATTGTTCATTTAAATTCCTTTAGAGGTGTAATTTGTGAAGCACCTTGAGATTTGTGACTTTGATGATAATTGGCTCTCCTCCAATTTCTCTTTGATGGTGTTCTTCACCTCAAGGCCTCAAACACTCAAGTTAGAAAAAAAAAAAAAAAAAAAAAAGTCACAGAGAGGGTTTTTGGATAAGAGAATTGCTTACATTTTTGGTGGTGTGGGTGTACTTTTTAATAGATACAAGGAGAGTTCTCCCTTTTTAGATGTCTCCCAATTTGTTGTTATCTTAATTTTAGTAACCTTGTCTTGCCATGATTTTCTCTCCTCTTTTGTTTCCATCTCTTTCTTTATTGTTGTTGTTTATATTTTATACATCTAGATCTCGCAAAATTAAGGATCATGCGTACCCATACGATATTTGAGATCTCCCAACCTTATTGTTTTGTAACTTCCTTCCGAACGTTTGACATTACTTAAGGTCTAAAAGGCATGCTACCCATCTTATTCGTACTATGTGAAGCCACGTGTCACCCTCCTAGGGCTAGAAATTTGTCCCTCCACAATGCCCTCTCTCGAAAGTTTGAACCTAGTTTAAGCTTTCGGGAACTCTCTTTCTCTTCTTTTGATTCAAGAACTTTCTTTTTTACTCTTAATAGTGTATTTGGTCGATTTTGCTTCTTCCGACTGTTTTGAAGTTCATTGGGCTCTTCAACATATGTTACCTTCAGATTTGATTGATAGACCCACTCATTTCTTTCTAGCATTGGTTACACGTTCGCTAGGTGTTCATTCAATGATCATTCATGTATCACCTTATTACTTGTTTTCTAAAGAACATCGATTGATAGACTACATGGGTTTATTGTACCTTGGCACTTCATTTGTTGTGTTGATGAATCATTAATCCTGTCATACATGTAGCATGGTTTTATTGGGTAGGCTCGATATTGTTATCGTTCAGTTGCCTCATTTTTTTCATGTGCAATGATGCACACCCATGTCTTACTCCCCTAGGAACCTTTGACCATGATTTTTCAACCATCTCGAGCTCGATTCACTATAAATACCTAATGTGGAATCTAGCCGATGATGAGAATTACTATAATTTTATTTCGCTTGTGGAAAAATCTTCATAGTCAAGAATGATTGATAGGGAAATCAAATCTTAAAGAGTAGATTTTAATTTTTATTTAGATTTCTATTTTAGGACTTTAATTTTATGTTCTAGGACTTGTTTTCATGTTTGATTGGCCCATGATCTTAGTAAATATTTAAAGGCAGTTTAGTAATTTAGTTTATCTTTCATTTAGGTTTTTTAGGTATTGAAAATTAAGAGAGAAAAATATACGAAAATTTAGCATTTTAGTTTTATTAGGACTCTTGCTTGATTTTCCTTATTTAAAAATTATATTAGGATTTATTTATGGACAGTGAATGAAGTAAACAAGAAGTTTTTATTTATTTTTTAAATGTTGGTGTATTCAACATGGTTGATTCTATGATAATTATTGTGGTGATTCCAAGGTAAATATCATTTTTTTTTCTTCTTTTCTTTAATCCTATTCTTATCATTTATCTTTTTTTTTTTATTTATTTATTTGTGAGAAATCAAGAATCCTTTAATCCTTTCAAGAACCTAGTCCATAAATTTTATTTTCTTGATGTTTTTCAAGAAATATTGAATTCTTGATTTCTTGAAGTCTTACTTCTTGAATTTCTTTTCTTGATTCTTGAATTTTTTATCTTTTCTCTTAACCTTTAATCATTCTCTAACCCTTTTCTCTATCTTATAATAATTGAAATAAAATTTTCATCTTACGATATATTTGATTGCAAATGGAAAATAGGGTGGAAAATGACATTTTCAAGTGTTTGATTGCACATGGAAATGAAAATTTATTTTCTACCTCAACTAAAAAGTCCACAAAAATATAGATTTCACTTTTCCACCTAAAATTTTCATCTTCAATTCTTCCACACTCATATATTCTTTTTTCCTATTGCCACCACCACCATCACAATAACCTCGTCATCGTCACCATCTTCGTCACCGTTACCATCGTCATTGTCATCATCATCATCACCATCTCTGGCCATTTTTTTTCTCTCTCTCTCTCACCATCTCTCATCTCCTCGGCCGCCACCACTATCACGTTCTCCTCTTATCTTCCTCATCATTTTCTTCCTCACTTACCTTCGTCGTCACAGCCACCACGACATCCTCCCCCCTCCTTTTCCTCCTCATCTTCTTCTTCCTCTTCCTCTTCCCCTCCTCTCATTCTTTTTCTTCTTTTTTCCCATATAATTTTTTCATAATTTTATCCAAGTATAATCAAATAATAGAATTTGATTTTCCAACCCTACCTATTTTCCATCACTATTTTTCATAAATTTCAAATTCCATGGAAAGTAACTTTCCATGCAATCAAATATACCCTTAGTTAATTTTCTCATAGTCTATTCTTAGCATTAAAAAATTCTTTGACTACATATTAAGACCTTATTGTAACTCGGTCATCATATAATTGAGGAGGAGTTCCATTGCTTGCAAGGGACTTTGATTTCCTTATACTAATTGAGCACCTGCGACATCCCTTTGGTTTTTCTTTGTAATGTTCACCATGTTTGTGTTGTGTTTTGGTTCGTTTTCATGGACCCCACAAATTGTAGAGGAGTAATTTGTGAAGCACCTAGAGTTCTATGACTTTGATGATGATCAACTCTCCTTCAATTGCTCTTTAATATGATCCTTGCAGCACAAAGACTTTGACACGCAAGTTAGAAAAAGAAAGTTATAGAGAAATTTTTTGGAATCAAGAATTGCATACCTTTTTAGTGGTATGGGTGTACCTTTTATAGGTACAAGGGCAGATATCCCTTTTAGACGTTTCTTGGTTTGTTCTTATCTTAATTTTAGTAACTTGATCTTGCCTTTATTTTTTCAACCTTTTTTGGTTTTTCTCTATTCTTATTGTTGTTATTTTCGGTTTAAACATCCAATTCACGCAAAATCACGGATCCTGGATAACCATGTGATATTCGAGGAAATCCTTGACCTATAGTTCTGTAACTTCTTTATGAAAGTTTGACCTAGCTTAGGATCGGAAAGGCATGCTAATGTTCCTATTCGTACTGTGTGAATCAACGTATCACCCTCTTGGGGCTCGTAAATTTTTCTATCCAAAATTTCCAAAACATAAAGTATGAGATCATAGGTTTTTCGCAATGACGATCTTGCTGATATAAAGTAGCGAGATTGTTGATATATATTTGAAAAGTGACAATCTTGTTGTTTATAAAAGTGACGATCTCACTAGTTCATTGCCTTTTAGTGAGATCGTCACTATATAAACTAATGAGATTGTCATTTTGGAAAAAAAAATAATTAAAAGTGATCTCGCTATTTTATATCAGTGAGATCATCACTTTGAAAAGTTTGCGATCTCGCTTTTCATGTTTTGGGAATTAAAATAAAGAGTGAGTCAGAATCAAAATTTCATCATATTCAACTCACGAAATGGTAATTTTTCCCTTGAATAAATCCAAGGAATTTCAAAAAAAAATTAAAAGATTTGGGAAAATTTTGGTATTATACAAATGATTATTCTTTTTTTTTTTTGTTTCTTTAGAAAAATCGATCAATAGGTTGAAAAAGATAGAATCTTAAGGTTAAAGGATAAGAATTGTACCCTAGATTGCATGGAGGCATTGGAATTTTATGGAAAAAAAAAAAAAATCAAGGTCGTTCTTAGTCTAGAAATAAAAGAGAAGGTTGAAGATGATGATATTTTAGGGAAAAATAAGGTTTTTTGAAATATCAAAACATTGGAATGCAAAATAGAAGAAGATCATAGATAGGGTAGATAGAGAGAGGTAGAGATATGATCGTTGTTGGGAAGATTTGAAGAAAATAAAACACTTGAAGCCCTTTGGGGGAGATTAATCAATAAATCACCATTTGATTTGTTGATCATTGATTTAATTGATTGTTTTATTCATAGCTTTTGATTTTCCAAAAAACATCATTGAACTTTTGGATATTGGTCAGAATGCTAGAGTAACATTCTCTTTGGTTAAATTAGAAATATAGGTGGTGTTAGATTCTAATATTTTAACATATTTTTATGTGTCCGAAGCCGATACCCTATGAAAGAACTTGAAATCCTGACCTTCGAAAAACTAAAATAAAGATTGAAATATCTCGCTATGAGTGGGATAGGAGTCAGAATTTACATGTCGGTACCATCCTATGATTTTGAAGCATATTGAAAAAGATCCATTATTTTGATTATTTATATAAATTTGATGAGTGGCAGATGAGGAAGATGTGTATAATAGGAAAATCGCCACCCCATATCAATGATTGTTAATGACTAAGGCAAGTCATCCAGGATAAGATTGAGGAGGGTGATCTCTTTCAATTAGTGATTAATGCTAAGGCAAATGTCAATAAGTCAATATAGGATATGTCTGCCCTGTAACCTCCTAATAGTAAAACGTTAAGATTTATCTACACAGTGCTAATATGCAGGCAGAAACTTTTTATCATCCCAACCTTAAAACACCTTTAATCCAGTGGTACAAATCAGACCGCACTTAAAAGCCCGTCAACTAGTCAGCATACCATACCACTTATGGTATAAATGTTTGAACTTACCCATCAGATTAATCTTTGATGTGTAGGTCTAACCATAGTTTTAAAACTCAAAAAATTTGACTTGTCTGTAATGTCTAAGGATTTGAGGATTTGAGTCAAGTTAAAAAAAATATATTTAAAAATATTAAAATAATTAAAAAATTTGTTCTCCATAAAAATTTCGTACATGGCCAAATAACTAGTTCGAGTTCACAGTGATTTTTGGCGTCGATTTGACTAATTTGCCCCATCTAGATTTGAAGCCAATTCATCTCAAAACGCAATTGAGTTGAGTTAACCTGGCCAAGTTTCCAATTGACTTGACAAATTTAAAACTATGGGTCTACCAAAGATTTTTTTTCCCTCTTAAGTCCCTTGTTTACATTAATTTCTAACTTAATTGTGCCTATCAATCAGAACTCTACACAGACAACGACATAATATTATATCAGACCACTTGGAATTGCACCATTGTTTTCTCCATAAAAATATCATAGATTTAAATAATAATACTTTACTACTTCAACCATAATTTTTTTATTTATTTTTAGAACCAGTCTCCTCTAAGTATTGTTTAAAAGCATCCCTTGTGACAAGTACTAGGCCACCTATAGTCACAATATCAATACATTGTTTAGGAACATTTAACCGTATATTCGTTTTCCAATTGTTTATTAAATTGCATTCTACTTTTATGTTTGAGATTTTAGATGTATTGTATTAAGATGAATGAGATATGCCGTATCATTATTGGAGCTTATTGTCAAAAGAGTTCACAAAGATCTAGTAAGTTAGAATAGCTTTGTTTGCAGCTTTGTTGTTCTAAGTTTCATATTTTTATGTTTTAGAATTTTTTATTTTTTCAAATAATTTCGGCTTTTAGTTAACTTATCTTTCAAAGTTGTCTAATTTAATTTCAAGTCCATACTTTGGAGTTCATTTGCTTTCTTTTGAATTTCAAATTTTTTATTAGGGGGTATGCCATGAATCTCTGTATACTGTTTTGTAAAGGTGATTTTCTGATTATCTCTGACAACTCAACTTCATCGTTCCACTACGTGCTCTCTTATCTTCCAATTGAATGGCGGCACGGGTGTGGTTGTAGACACCCCATTTTTGCACTCGCCTGATTAATCAACTCGTCAACTCGATCGCAATGATTCCCAATGATGGATGTGTATTCCGTTGCTTTATTTTGTTACCAGATATGTTTCAGAAATCCGGATGAGGTATCTCGAACTGAAAAAACCTTAGAAACCATGCTACGCTAGGAAAACACAACCCCAGAAACATAGAAATCATCATCTTGCAGACCAAAAAGAAGCTTCACGATAAAAATCACTAAAAATTGAACAAATTACCAAAATACCCCTAACCTCAAAACAACCTTAGAGCCTACGTTACGCTTAGGAAAACACATTCGAACACATAAAATAACAAATCAAAACCAAATAAATCATTTCGCCAATTTTAACAGAATTTGACAAAATTACGAAAATGCCCCTCATAAAGTTCACAACCATTTCACACAAAAAATTTTCATAAATGACACAAACCAACATTCTCATTGAATTCCTTACGAAAAACTGATTCTAAAACATCCTGGAACATTAAAAACTGACTTAAAACGTGAAAAGTCCTCACCGGGGGCAAAACGGTAATTTCACAATTTTCATAATTAAAAAATTCGAAATTAATAAATAAAACATTAAATAATTAAATTTAAACATTAATAAAATTAATTTAAAAATTTGAACCTAAAAAATCGATTAATCGGGCTCTCAGGCAAAATCGTTGAGGGTTCGTGGGATATTTCTTTAAGGACCCCTCCATTTGGGGGTCCAAAGAATTAAAGAAATAATGGAAGAGGGTTCTCCAAAAATCAAAGTAAATCAAGCAAGACTAAGGTCAAGGTATTAAAGTCAATCAAGTGAGACTGAAGTCAAATTAAAGTCAATTAAGCAAGACTAAGTCAAGATACTTAAAGTCAATCAATTAAGACTAAAGTCAAAACATTAAAAGTCAATCAAATAAGACCAAAAGTCATAATAGAATTCTAATTAAATAATAACTCTATCTAATAGAGTTCTAACTTAAAAATAATTCTACCTAAAATAATTTGAATTAAAACACAATTCTACCTAAAACAATTTGAATTAAAACACAATTCTACCTAAAACAATTCTAATTAAAACACAATTCTACCTAAAATAAGTCAAATTAAAACACAACTCTAATTAAAAGATCTCTAATTAAACACTAACTCTATCCAAATCAACCCTAAAAAATATCTATAAATAGAGGTGCTCATACCCTATTTTCGTATCAACTCATAAACCCTAAAAGAAGTAGGTCTAGAAGCTCCCCTAGCCCCCCATAAACCCTAGTTTTGGAGCCCCAACTCCTTAGCTAACATCCCTCCTTCAATTTTAGTCTAGAAAATACCCAAAAGCCTTCTAAAAACACTCTCAAATCCTCAACGAACTTGAAGAGTTTAGATTCAAAAACAAGGAGATACCTTGCCTCGGAGATCCGAAGTCAAATCCGGAAACAGAACGAAGCAAGGGAGCACGGTACAAGGAGCTCTTTTTTGTCAGATCTGAGGGAATAAAGTTCTTGCATTGGAAAGGTATTTTTTTTATTTATTTTTATCTAGGTTTTAGCAATGTAATTTACTTGGGAATTTAGTAGAGACCGGCTTTGGCCGGGCGGGATTGGTGCCTAACACCTTCCAATCCCGTAACATGATCCCCGAATTCAGTTTTCTTGGTTTTAGATTAGTTTCTATCCGTTTAGAGTCATTGATCGGTTCCTAGACCGTAATAACTAGGTGGCGACTCCCAAACCTCAAGGGTCAAAAGCGGATCCGCGCACCCCGCGGATCGAGGGCACTTTCAGTGGCGACTCCGCTGGGGACATTGAGGATCAGACTTGAAAAGCCCCAAGTATGGGAAACATTGCCAGTAGGACCTAGTTTTTTTTTATAATTATTTTATTTTATTTTTAGTTATTTGTTTAGTTGTTTATTTTATTTATTTTTTATCATTAGTTTTTGTTCAATTATTGAGCATTGGTTTGGATGTTGAATATTTTGTTTTGACATTTTTTATGGATCATCAAGGGTTATTCGGAATGACCTTAGAATCATGCAGGATTTCAAGACGGTAATGGTCTAAAATAATGGGTGTTGACTCATTTGTTATTTGGATTTTATTATTTTTTTTTTTTTTGGTATTATCCTTTATTAATACCCTTTGGTTCAATTTTGGATATTTCGGATTTGGCATAATTTTTCTTTTTGATTCAATCTAAGGTCATTTGGGATGACCCTAAGTAATGAAAGATTCAATTGACATAAATTGAGGATGGAATGATGGTGGTTGGGATGAGAGTTATGATATTCTTTTATAATAAAAAAAAGGAAAAAAAAAATTTTGGATGATTTTTGGCATGTTACTAAGCATAAGTGGTTATTGGTGAAAAACAAATTATTTGTGAATGATGCATTAAGAAATAGAAAAAGTGTCTTTTTTAATGTTGTTCATGACGAGGAGAGAATTCCAAGAAAAAAAAATAAAATAAAAAAATTGCAAAAATTGTTTTTTTTTTTCCGTGTGGTGTGCCATTAGCAGAATTTTGTTTCTGCTGTTTTTATCTCCTTCCCCAACAGAAAAAACGAAAATCAGCAAAGAGAGAGAGAAACGTCTCTCTCTCTCTCTCCATCTCTCTTTCTCTCTCTCTCTCTCTCACCTTCATATCTCCCTGTCTCACATGGTTCAAACCGAAATCCAAACTTCTGTTCAAGAAAAAAAAACATTGTTTCTCCATGATCGAAACATCAATTCTCAATATGGCCCACAATGACCAAAACGAAGATAATTTCAGAAGTTGCTGATTTTTGATAATTAGTAGATCTTAATCGATTTTTTTTAATTTGTGTTGGTTTCTTTTGGAAAATCAAAGTTGGTTTTCGATTTGAATCAAGAATTCTACTGTCTCATGTATTTAATCAAACTTGCAACGCGAGAAAATATCGGAATTATTGAATCGGTAATGGAGGAAAATGGAAATCTTGGTTTATGGAATTCGTAGAGACCGTGGCATGAGGAGTTTGTTTTTGTTTTTTTAGCTTCGGTTTTTGGTAGATGATTTATTTACTTAATTAATTTTTTAGGAAAAAAAGGGAAAACTTGGTTTGGTTTTATAGATACAGAGAGAAAGGAGAGAGTGTGTTGAAGTGTGCACGTGTGAATGGCGTTGCTGCCAGCACTATATATAAAAGGTAATTATTTGTGTTGTTGGCAAGCACATATAAAAAAAATTGTGAGTCATGAGTTGTGAAATTGTGTGCTGTGTGTTGTAATTTGATCATGAGTTTTGAGTCATACTTGTAGCAGCAACATCTACATAAAAAAATAAAAAAATAATTGAGGTGTTGAGCTGGCAACATGTTGGGGGCAGCATGATAAAAATTGGGTGTGTGCCCTTGACAAACAGTAAGGAAAAAATTTGAGTTGAAACATTTTTAATGAGCTATGCTATCATAACTCACTAAGTAAGATATTACATCTTACTTAATATTGTTGGGCTCATTTGGATTATCAAATAAAAAGTTTTGATGCATTGGCCTTCTAGATTTTAGAATTTTATTTTTGCTTTTCTTTTTTATAAAAAAAAAAAGAGGGTTATTTGATTCTAAAGAAAAGTCCCCATCCCATTCTTAGTACAATATTTGATTGAATTAATAAAAAAATCTTTGAAAAAACAATATAATTTCTTTTCTCTTTCAATTTGTTTAAGGATGATCATGGCTTATTATTTCAACAATTATCATCCCATCCTTAGTACAATATTATTTGGAACCTCATTTTGCTTAGGGTCACCCAAAATAATCTTGATTGGACTATATAAACTTTGGAGACTGGGAACCATGAGTTTATTTCAATGATTCAGACCATATTATTAATTCATGATAATTGCCTATTTAATATGCCATAATATCATGGGAATGCATGTTTGATGTTGGTCATAATGTTGATCATGATTAAATGTTTATGTGATTGGAATTGTGTTCATGTTAAATATCCATATAATTCATGTTATAATGATTGGTTTGATTAGGCCATGGGCCCATTTGTTTGAAAAGGCCCCGGGCACACCCCACCCTACTTTGCACACACCACATGCACGTTTACCGCTTTACTCACTTACACGTCCCATTTAGCCAACGTGGCACTAGTGCGTGGCCTCTCTTCGGAGATGCGACGTCATTCATGAAACCCACAACTCCAGTCACGTACCTTAGGGTATATCGAACTGGGGCATCAATACCGTCTGATCAGGGATTCTGAGAGACATATTGATGCACCCATGCTGGAGTGACCTGAGCCTTTGTCCTATTGTAAGCCACACAGTCACATGTCCCGATTGCCAACGTAGTACTAGTACGTGGTCGGTCCCCTCGTGGGATGCCAAACCATTTATGAAAGCTACAACTCTTGACTCGTACCCGTAGGTATAAAAGGTAATCTAAGTATATCAACTGCACTTCTTGGTCAAAACCGGTGCCTAAGCAAGATCTTGCCCCGCTGTACCCTACTGTACGAGGGGGATAGACTACGTCTATTCTAGACGAGAGGTATTTAAGTGGGCCCTTGCTCAGCATTGTGCGCCACCTCTCAACTGGAGATCAAACTGGCTATTTTTGGCTTTAGAGAAGTGAGTTGAGGTTTTAGATTATCACCTATACGGTATATCAAACCAAGTCACCACGTATCGAGAGGTATATAGGTGTGCTTGGGCAAGGGTGGCTAGATAAAAATGCATTGCACGTAGTAAACCTAGAGTCTAGAAGCCTTCCTATAGGTCACGACCCGAACTGACTATGGGTATTCCCGGGTTGCTTTATTCAATCCAACCAATAGGTAGGTGGGCAGACCGATCCAGAATAATCAAACAAAACCCGCAATATCGGTCCTACCCAATCGGTGAAATGTACTGATTAATTTGAACCACTTAAACTGGTTGGCCCAATGGACAAATGGATCAAACTGATCGATACCAAATCAGTTGGACTAATTGGTTTCACTTTTAAAGATCCAGACCATTTTATCTAGAAAGATTCGATCTTAGGATCAAATTAATTTGTCTAATCAAAGGTTCAATCCCAATTAGGGGTAGACCCACATCTAATCTTTCTCACTTTCTTGGTCACTATAGACTTATGGTGCATTTGGATTCGATTTTCCGTCAGACTTGGGCTATTTTATGTCAAAACTTTAATCATGTGGTTAAGAGTCAAGCCTTTAGAGTCAATGATTAACCTTGGTTTACTTCCAATCAGGTGATAATTGGTCCTAAATGTTCTAAACCTCCATCTGTACCACTTTGGGTACGTGAAAAGAGTCGTCTTTCTAGAGTACCATTGCCAAGTAGTCAGTCATTGCCACAAGAAGAAACGAGTATCATGGATGAAGCTGCGCTCCGTCAGATTTTAGAATCTTTTCAAGCCCAGATTATTGCCTCTGTCCAAACACAAATTGAATCCCTGAAAATTGAAAAGGGAAAAGATAAAGCTATAGAACCTCAGGATGTGTTTGACCTCGTTGAAAACCAAGAAGATGATCAGTTACATGTTGACCCTGTCCTAGCTCATCGAATAACTCAAGTTGAAACTGCTTTGAAGAACATCAAAGACCCTGAGGATCTTACTCTTGGATTAGGGTCAATGACCTTGTTTCCCACGGTCCGTCTACCAGAAAAGTTCACAATGCCAGATATGGAGAAGTTTGACGGTATTGGATGCCCTAGGACTCACTTAAAAGTATATGTCGGCATAATGCAATCTCAGGGTCTAAGTGAAGAACAGATGGCTCAACTTTTTCAAAGAACCCTGACAGGTCCTGCACTACGCTGGTTAATGTCATTAGACTCATCTCGGGTAAGAACATGGCATGAATTGATGAAAGAGTTTATTGGTCGATATTCATTCAACACGGATATTGAACTCACAAGAAGAGATTTAGAAACTACTAAACAAAAACCTGGGGAAACTTTCACTGAGTTCATTGCTCGATGGAGAGCTAAAGCCGCTCAACTGTGGGACCGACCTCAAGAGAAGGAACAAGTTAAGATTATCCTCAGGAATCTCACTCCAAATTATGCCAAGTACTTGATGCCTCAGTACCTTCCTACTTTTCAATCCCTCCTTGAGGCTGGAAATCAAGTTGAGGATGCCTACTCTTCGGGACTTTTTGGTAACTCGTCTGAGTCAAAACCCAAACATTTCAAGCCTAATGTCAATTCCTTACAAGTGGCCAACACCTCCTTCGCACTATCTCCTCAAGCTACTCAACCTTCACAAACTAAGCCTAGGAGACAGTTTGCCAATCTTGGAATGTCCCTTAGTGTTGCTTATCAAAAATTGATGAAAAGGGGATTGCTGACGCCTTTACAACCTAAGCATTTGCCTAATCCTCTTCCTCCAAGATGGATAATGGGCAATTCTGTGAATTCCATCAGATGCCTGGTCATGTTCTTGACAGGTGTATTACTCTCAGACATGCTATCCAAGACCTTATTGAGCAAGGAAAAGTCACCATACCCACTCCTACTACTCCCAATGTTAAGACTAACCCTTTGCCTACTTTTCAAAATCAACCCCTCTCCTACTCTGAACCTAATATCCATATCCAAACCCGAATCAATTGATCCAGTTTCCTTCATTCACCCATGGGTCTTAACAGTGCATTCGCTCCATGTCAGAATGAGCACAACTACCCTAAGGCAACGACAGAACTGAAGAACAGGGAAATTATTGAAGCAACGGATTGTCGCGCATATGACAGAGGCTTGAATCAAAATATGAAGAGATAGTAAAAGCAGGCAAGTTCAAGTCATCCATCGAAGATAACCGAAGTGGCATAGACTCTAGATTTGTGTCCCTCTATTCATAATGATGTCATCTTTTAAGTTTTCTTAGTTTTTTTTAGCTTCAATTGCGTCAGTCTTTGAATTCAGTTAGCCATCTTTATTTTTGGGTTTTAGTAAGGTTTGTCAGTTTGTGTTCTTTTTTATTCTAATAAAGAAGCTTTTGATTATCATGTGTGCAATAATGGTGTGAACATGAAATCTAACATGAGAAATGACTTAAAGCTCACTAATCAAATTTGATAAATATTGGAATTAAAGAGTACACTCAAGAAGTGCAAATTGGTGATACATTATCCTCAGGAGAACATGAGAGCATAGTAAACTTACTTGAGAAATTCAACAATATTTCTTGCATGGTCTCATAAGAGTATATAGATGGATCGCATAAAAATATAGATCAAGACATATAGTCAAGGGTGAACTTCAAAGTCGAAGATTATTGATCAAAAATGATATAGCTGAAGGCATCGACAAAGACACTAAGACTTACAAGTGGATCTACCAGGTTTCTCACTCAAAAGAGGAGAATTTTCATTCATAAGAGAATAAAAGAGTTTTCTCGAAATTTTAGAGTTAGAAAACTCAATCATACTCGATTTCACAAAAGAAGACTGAAGAATATTCATTCTCAAAAGAAGACCTTGCTCGACAGAGCAATTCAGATATCGAATTCCTGAAACTTTGACTAAGTCAAGCAGCATTCATTCACCAAAGGAGGCCTCCTTTGGTCGAATCATTTTCCTATCTTACCCCAAAAAAGAAAAAAAAAACCTTCTTTAGCCCCTCGCAGCCTTTTAAAAGAAAAAATAAAAGCAGTAGCCTCTTCTTTTTAAAAACCATACCGACCAACCTTGGGAGGGAATCTTAGTATGAACTACGTTTTGACCTGATCCAAAAGGAAAAGAAGAAATATTTGGGGTACGTAGGCAACCTGAGAAGTTACTTCAGGCCCGGTCATTAAAAGAAAAATGTATTCTCTTAAGGAAAGTGTCATCCAAAAGAGAAATCTACTATTGAAATGTTCAAAAAAAAGAATGCCAAACTAAGGGCATTAGAAAAAAGAATCAGAAGAATTGATAAAAAGAAAAGAATGCCAAACTAGGGGCATTTAGAAAAAATCAAAATAATTGATAGAAAAGAGAGAATATCAAACTAGGGGCATTTTGGGAAGTTGAGCCTTATACCTTTTCTTTCTAACCATATCCTAAGCCCACCTATTAAGTCCTCCTGAAGGCTAATTGACTCGGTTAAGGTGCAGGAAACTGAGAAATTGTCGATTGGTTACACAAGATCATCAAGAAAAAAAAAGAGAAGCCCGCTAAGTCGAAAACCTAAAAAGGCGGCTTAGGCAAAATTTAGGGCATAACCATAAAAAAGAAAGCCTGCTAGGTTGAAAACCTGAAAAGGCGACCTAGGCAAAAATCAAGGTATCATCAGAAAAAAAAGAGCAAAGCCCGCTAGATTGAAAACCTGAAGAGGCGATCTAGGCAAAAATTAGGGCATCATCAAATGGGAGGAAAGGTCCCGTCAAGAAGAAAAATTCAGAAGGAAGCTTGTGCAGAAAACTGCAGAACCATTCAAGTCACGATATTTGTCTTTTAGCCAAGAGCTCACATCCGACAAAGACAATATTTGAAGTCGAAAAAATCAGAAGTCATCTTGAACATTGTAGGATCTTCAAAAGTATGTTACTTGTTCAAGTGTTCGCTAATGGAAGATGTAGAATCATCAACCACTTTGAAGAGGAAGATCTTTTATTCTAATATTTATCAAGATTTTTTAAGTCCAGCTCAAAGCATTTTTCAAAAGAAATTCGAAAGAAAATGATCAATTCTTTATTGCACATATGATAATCTTAAGAGTCTTAAATTTAAGAGAATGTCAGTTCTTCTATCTATCATACATCAGAGTCCATATTTTTCAAGCGTAATCCATTCCATCAGTCTCGTAGTCAAGTCCCAATTAAAGCCAACCTTGAAACTAGGGGCATTTTTGAAGGTCATTTAATTCCAAAGTTTTTGTTCTTAATCACATGATAAAAAAAAATCATACAAAAGCTTAAAAGTCCGGCGAAACCCAATGATAATTACGAATCCAGATGCATGATAAGCCAATAAAGGCCTGATCTTTCAAACTTTGAGCTCGATTTTGAATCATATAATCAATTAATAGGATTGTTTAAGTTCCTATAAATTTAAGCCGAGAAACGTGGCTTAGTAAGTTCGAGTCCGAGAAACGAGACTCCACGTTTTTGAATCATAGAATGAATGGGCTTGTTGAAGTGCCTATAAACCTAAGTTCGAGTCCGAGAAACGAGACTCCAACTTGTTGAATCATAGAATGAATAGGCTTTTTGAAGTGCCTACAAACCTAAGTTCGAGTCCGAGAAACGAGACTCCAACTTGTTGAATCATAGAATGAATAGGCTTTTTGAAGTGCCTACAAACCTAAGTTCGAGTCCGAGAAACGAGACTCCAACTTGTTGAATCATAAAATGAATAGGCTTTTTGAAGTGCCTACAAACCTAAGTTCGAGTCCGAGAAACGAGACTCCAACTTTTTGAATCATAGAATGAATAGGCTTTTTGAAGTGCCTACAAACCTAAGTTCGAGTCCGAGAAACGAGACTCCATTTTTGAATCATAGAATGAATAGGCTTTTTGAAGTGCCTACAAACCTAAGTTCGAGTCCGAGAAACGAGACTCCAACTTTGAATAATATATAGGCTTTTTGAAGTGCCTATAAACCTAAGTTCGAGTCCGAGAAATGAGACTCCAACGTTTTGAATCATAGGCTTTTTGAAGTGCCTATTAACCTTAGTTCGAGTCCGAGAAACGAGACTTCAATTTTAATAGGATTGTTTAAGTTCCTGCAAACCTTAGCAAGAGTCCGAGAAACGAGACTCCAGCTTTGTTTGAAATCATATTGAATTAATAGGATTGTTTAAGTTCCTTAGCCTGAGAAGCTTGGCTACAATAGGCTCCAGTCCGATAATGAGACTCAAACTTTTTCAAACTCTAAAAAGAATTTCAAATAGGATTTAACGAAGTTCCTACAATGTTATAACTCCAATTACCTTTGTTAACCTTGCTATGATTGTTTTCGTTGCATAAGTGCATCTCAATTTTGAATCATTATTGTCAGTGAGAGAAGATCTCTAGGACCTGGCACATTTTTACTTAGTTTCACACAGCATCACACCATTGCACACACGTGCACTTTTGCATCAGTCAGGGAGAATCTTTTAAAATTCGAGGATCTGACATCGTCAGTGAAAGCTCATGCTTGAGGACCTGACAACCTTTTAGTTCGAGGAGAGTTTTACGCTCAAGGATCCGAACAACCCTGACGAATTGCTAAATCAGGCTGCAAAATGAACTGTCACTAGCTTTGGCATTCGGATATCGCACTATCTACCAAAATAGATTTGCTATCTAGTTTGCTTCAACCCTCTGCCAAAGAGGGGCATCTGTAGACACCCCATTTTTGCACTCGCCTGATTAATCAACTCGTCAACCCGATCGCAATGATTCCCAATGATGGATGTGTATTCCGTTGCTTTATTTTGTTACCAGATATGTTTCAGAAATCCGGATGAGGTATCTCGAACTGAAAAAACCTTAGAAACCATGCTACGCTAGGAAAAACACAACCCCAGAAACATAGAAATCATCATCTTGCAGACCAAAAAGAAGCTTCACACGATAAAAATCACTAAAAATTGAACAAATTACCAAAATACCCCTAACCTCAAAACAACCTTAGAGCCTACGTTACGCTTAGGAAAACCCATTCGAACACATAAAATAACAAATCAAAACCAAATAAATCATTTCGCCAATTTTAACAGAATTTGACAAAATTACGAAAATGCCCCTCATAAAGTTCACAACCATTTCACACAAAAAATTTTCATAAATGACACAAACCAACATTCTCATTGAATTCCTTACGAAAAACTGATTCTAAAACATCCTGGAACATTAAAAACTGACTTAAAACGTGAAAAGTCCTCATCGGGGGCAAAACGGTAATTTTACAATTTTCATAATTAAAAAATTCGAAATTAATAAATAAAACATTAAATAATTAAATTTAAACATTAATAAAATTAATTTAAAAATTTGAACCTAAAAATCGATTAATCGGGCTCTCAGGCAATCGTTGAGGGTTCGTGGGATATTTCTTTAAGGACCCCTCCATTTGGGGGTCCAAAGAATTAAAGAAATAATGGAAGAGGGTTCTCCAAAAATCAAAGTAAATCAAGCAAGACTAAGGTCAAGGTATTAAAGTCAATCAAGTGAGACTGAAGTCAAAATTAAAGTCAATTAAGCAAGACTAAAGTCAAGATACTTAAAGTCAATCAATTAAGACTAAAGTCAAAACATTAAAAGTCAATCAAATAAGACCAAAAGTCATAATAGAATTCTAATTAAATAATAACTCTATCTAATAGAGTTCTAACTTAAAAATAATTCTACCTAAAACAATTTGAATTAAAACACAATTCTACCTAAAACAATTTGAATTAAAACACAATTCTACCTAAAACAATTCTAATTAAAACACAATTCTACCTAAAATAAGTCAAATTAAAACACAACTCTAATTAAAAGATCTCTAATTAAACACTAACTCTATCCAAATCAACCCTAAAAAATATCTATAAATAGAGGTGCTCACACCCTATTTTCGTATCAACTCATAAACCCTAAGAGAAGTAGGTCTAGAAGCTCCCCTAGCCCCCCATAAACCCTAGTTTTGGAGCCCCAACTCCTTAGCTAACATCCCTCCTTCAATTTTAGTCTAGAAAACACCCAAAAGCCTTCTAAAAACACTCCCAAATCCTCAACGAACTTGAAGAGTTTAGATTCAAAAACAAGGAGATACCTTGCCTCGGAGATCCGAAGTCAAATCCGGAAACAGAACGAAGCAAGGGAGCACGGTACAAGGAGCTCTTTTTTGTCAGATCTGAGGGAATAAAGTCCTTGCATTGGAAAGGTATTTTTTTTATTTATTTTTATCTAGGTTTTAGCAATGTAATTTACTTGGGAATTTAGTAGAGACCGGCTTTGGCCGGGCGGGATTGGTGCCTAACACCTTCCAATCCCGTAACATGATCCCCGAATTCAGTTTTCTTGGTTTTAGATTAGTTTCTATCCGTTTAGAGTCATTGATCGGTTCCTAGACCGTAATAACTAGGTGGCGACTCCCAAACCTCAAGGGTCAAAAGCGGATCCGCGCACCCCGCGGATCGAGGGCGCTTTCAGTGGTACATGCCAAAACTCTCTGACGCTTAAGTTAGCTCCTAGAAACTCATAATAAGCTCTCAATCTCTCAAAATATGACCAACCCCTTTTCTCTTGGGCCTCCTTCTTTATTTATCCCCTCTCCCAGAGATGTTCTCAGAATGGACGTCTTTTCATGATCCCTGATCTTCAGGGATCTCCCTACTGGAATAGCTTGTGTGGGGTTAGATTCTTGTGAAGGCATTGATGGACTCTGCCCTACTGATCCGAAGTTACTTCTTCTACCTCCTTGTAAGGACCGGTGTAATACTTGCTAAGAATTCTTCAACGTTCAAGTTAGAGATGCAGAAGAATAATTATTATAACTGGTTGGTCTCTACCCTTCCACAATCAACCCATCCCAAAAAATAGTCCTCCATCCTCTGTCAATTCCGCTACTTATAGATCTTTCCTCTAAATTAGGGTTTCTTCCCTTTCACAGGATGTGATCCCGGAGAATCCCTTGATTACCAGGATCCTAAACGGAATTGGGATTGGGTCAACTATCTTAGGACTATCCCCTCCGAGATCTTGATGAGCGCAAATTAGGATTATGGATATACTTAGACCAAGCCTGCCCTGCTTGACTGGTCAGGTCTTATCTAGTGTTATGCTACCCTTCAAGGTCGGCTATACGTTTTTTATCTTGATCTGTCCTACTACTGGGCAGTGCTAGGAATTCTGATTTACACGTGGTACTACTTAACCGGCTTTGACATGTGTATGGTTAGATAATTGTGCAATTATTTTCCTCTACAATTACCCCTTCTCAAGGAGATGCGAAGTCTTGCTGTCTTCTTGAGACACATATCCTTCTATTAATTGGCTGTCATGATCTTCTATCATTACATTTGCTCTTAACGAATTGATGCATTCAATTCAATGTTCGTTTCGAATCTTCTTTGACGGTTAAGATACCTCTTATTTGCAGCCATCCACGTGCCCCACTAAGGTCTTCACTATGCCCAGGCTGCGACGATTAGGTTGGATAGGGCTATTTTCCCAGGCGTACATACTCTTTTATGCTCTCTTGTAAATAAGTGACTCGCACTAATTTTCCTTCCTACTGTGCTATTGTCTTTATAACTCCGTTTTTCTGTGCCTATGATGTTTCTTTCTCTTTTTCTATCTTACTACCTGTAGACACCCCATTTTTGCATCTGCCTGATTAATCAAGTCGTCAACCCGATCGCAAAGGTTCCCAATGATGGATGTCTATTCCAATGCTTTATTTTGTTACCAGATATGTTTCAGAAATCCAGATGAGGTATCTCGAACTGATAAAACTTAGAAACCATGCTACGCTAGGAAAATACTCCCCCACAAACATAGAAATCATCATCCTGCAAACCAAAAAGAAGCTTCACGATAAAAATCACTAAAAATGACCAAATTATCAAAATACCCATAACATCAAAACAACCTTAGAGCCTATATTACGCTTAGAAAAATCCGTTCAAACACATAAAACAACAAATCGAAACCAAGTAAACCACTTCGCCAATTTTCACAAAATTTGACAAAATTACAAAAATACCCCTCATAAAGTTCACGACCATTTCATACCAAAAACTTCATAAATGACAAAAACCAACATTCCCATTGAATTCCTTATGAAAAACTGATTCCAAAACATCCTGGAACATTGAAAAACGACTTAAAACGTAAAAAATCCTCTCCGAGGGCAAAATGGTAATTTCACAATTTTAATAATTAAAAATTTTGAAATTAATAAATAAATCATTAAATAATGTATAGTGAAACATTAAGAAAATTAATTATAAAATTTAAACCAAAAAATTGATCAATCAGACTTTCAAGAAAAATTGTTGATGGTTCGCAAGATATTTCTTTAAGGACCCCTCCATTTGAGGGTCCAAAGAATCAAAGATATAATAGAGGGGGGTTCTCCAAAAATTTAAAGTCAATCAAGCAAGACTAAAGTCAAGATATTAAAGTCAATCAAATAAAACTAAAGTCAAAATTAAAGTCAATTAAGTAAGACTAAAGTCAAGTATTAAAGTCAATCTCATAAGACTAAAGTCAAAACCCTAAATCAAAACCCTAATCTAAACTAATCAAGTCAATCTATAAGACTAAGGTCAAAACCCTAAATCAAAACCCTAATCTAAACTAATCAAGTCAATCTCATAAGACTAAATTCAAAACCCTAAATTAAAACCCTAATCTAAACTGATCAAGTCAATCTCATAAGACTAAAGTCAAAACCCTAAATTAAAACCCTAAAGACTAAGTCAAAACCCTAATTGAAACCCTAAAAGAAACCCTAATCAAACCCTAATGCTTCTAAAAACTTTATAAATAAGAGCCTCCACACCCTATTTTCGTATCAAAGAAAAAATCCTAGGAAAAGTAGGTGAAGAAGCCTCCACAACCTCTCCAAAACCCTAATTTTGGAGCCCCAACTCCTTACCTAACCCCCCTGCTCTGATTTTAGCCTAAAAAACACCCAAAAACCTCTCAAAAACATTCCAAAAATTCACAACAAATTCGAAGCACCTAGATCCAAGAAGGAGATACCTTACCTCGGAGATCAGAAATCAGATCCAGAGATAGAACTAAGTAAGGAATACGGTACAAGGAGCCATTCTCACCAGATCTGATGGAATAGTACTTTTGCAGATCGAAGGTAAGCTTTTTTTTATTATTTTTTTAATCTAGGTTCGTCATTAGCGATGTAACTTTATTTGGGATAAGTAGAGACCGGCAATGGCCGGGCGGGGTTGGTGCCTAACACCTTCCAACCCCGTAACATGATCCCCGGATTCAGATTTTCTGTAGTAGATTAGTTTTTATCTATTTTAGAGTCAGTTTGGTTCCTAGACCACAATAACTAGGTGGCGACTCCCAAACCTCAAGGGTTAAAAGCAGATCCGCGCACCCCGCGGATCGAGGGCGCTTTCAGTGGCGACTCCACTGGGGACTATTGAGGATCAAACTTGAAAAACCCCAAGTATGCGAGCATTGCCAAGATGACCTAGTTTTTTTTATTATTTAGTTGGATTTATTTTATTTATTTTTTCTGTTTATTTATTTTTTATCTTGATTGTAGATGATTTTGGGTGTTGCAATTTTTTTTTTCCAATTAAGGATCACTTTTTGATGACCCCTAAATAATGAAAGATTCAAATTGACCTATGAAAATGATGGAATGATGAAGGTTGGACAGAAATATTAAAATATTTTTAGAGAATATTCTATTGAGAATTAAGTCTGGGAGCCTCTTAATAAAACATAGATCTCGTCGAGTAGATTAATTTAGAATCTGAGTTCACTCAATTTCGTTATCGGAAGCCTTAGATATCATCGATGCAAGTTCAATCTGTAAATCTGGAATTATTTCTGAATGAAAGTTGGGACAGCAATGTTAAAACTTTTTTACAGAACATTCTAGTGAGAATTAAGTTTGGGAGCCTTTAATAAAATGTAGATCTCATCGACTAGATTAATTTAGAATTTGAGTTCACTCAATTTCGTTATCGGAAGCCTTAGATATCATCGATGCAAGTTCAATCTGTAAATCTGGAATTATTTCTGAATGAAAGTTAGGACAGCAATGTTAAAACGTTTTTACAGAACATTCTGGTGAGAACTAAGTCTGGACACCTATTAATAAAATGTAGATCTCATCGAGTAGATTAATTTAGAACTTGAGTTCACTCGATTTCGTTATCGGGAGCCTTAGATATCATCGATGCAAGTTCAGATTGTATTTTTCTAATTCACAGAAAATCTGAATTTATCTAATTTTGGCACAATTAATGTTCTTGAGAGTGAGCTCATCTCAACTATTGTCATTCTATCATCAATGTAACACCTATTGGAATCTCAATTTATTTTGGATCACCCAAAAGTGATCATTGATTGGACCTTAAAAATTATAAAAATTATGCCTATTGCAATGTTTGTTTGATCAATTATTATATGCCATGCTCATTAATTGATTTGCTATGATCTTGACAAATATATTTGTGATGTGTTTGATTTCATCTTAATTTCGATGTGATGGGTTTTGGATTATTTTCTTGATCAATATTCATTTGATATCCATATGTGATGACATAATCTGGCCCATGGGCCCACGTGTTTGAAAAAGGCCCCGGGCACATCCCACCCTGTTTTGCACACCACAAGCACGTTTACTGTTTTACCCACTTACACGTCCCATATAGCCAACGTGGCACTAGTGCGTGGCCCGGTCTCTTCGGAGATGCGACGTCATTCATGAAAACCACAACTCTAGTCACGTACCTTAGGGTATATCAAACTGGGGCATCAATACCGTCTGATCAGGTGATTCTGAGAGGTATATTGATGCACCCAGGCTGGAGCGACCTGAGCCTTTGACCTATTGTGAGCCACACAGTCACATGTCCCGATTGCCAACGTAGTACTAGTACGTGGTCGGTCCCCTCGTGGGATGCCAAACCATTTATGAAAGCTACAACCCTTGACTCGTACTCGTAAGTATAAAAGATAATCTAAGTATATCAATTGCACTTCTTGGTCAAAACCGGTGCCTAAGCAGATCTTGCCCCGCTGTACCCTACTGTACGAGGGGGATAGACTACGTATATTCTAGACGAGAGGTATTTAAGTGGGCCCTTGCTCAGCATTGTGCGCCACCTCTCAACTGGAGATCAAACAGGCTGTTTTTGGCTTCAAAGAAGTGAATTGAGGTTTTAGATTATCACCTATACGGTATATCAAACCAAGTCACCACGTATCGAAAGGTATATAGGTGTACTTGGGCAAAGGTGGCCAGATAAAAATGCATTGCACGTAGTAAGCTTAGAGTCTAGAAACCTTCCCAATAGGTCACGACTCGAACTTATCGTGGGTGTTCCCGGGTTGTTCATTGAATGGAATCTTATGAGACTTTGTGATTGATATGAATGTATATGAATGATGAGATCAGAATACATGTGAATGATGAAATGGATGTATGTGAATGATGAGATCAGAGTGTATGATTGTCTTCAAGGATAAAAAATGTTATTTTTGAAAATCAAAATGGGTGCACCGACCCAATAAAAAATCCATCTCTTGCAAATGACCCAGCCCAACTCGATCCAACAATCCTGATGGACCGGGCCATTTAAATCGAAATAGAAATCAAATTTTTAAAGAAGAAAAATAGTTTACAAAGGGAAAGTATTTTCCAGAAAAAATATTTTTCAAAAGAAGTGTTTTCCAAAAAAAGTGTTATTCTCTAAAAAAAAATATTTTCTAAGAAAAAACGTTTTCCATAAAATATTTTCCAAGAGAAGATACTTTCCAGATAAAAAACTATTTTTCAGAGAAAAAATATTTTCTAGAAGAAAATGTTTTCCAAAAGAAAAGAAAAAGAAGAAAAAATAATTTGCAAAAGATCTATTTTTGCATGAAAAGTTTTTATGGACCGTGGAAAGCTACTAAAAAATGTTGCAAAAAATAATCAGATTTGTGAAATAAAAACATTATTTTCCAATATTTTTCAAGAGTGCAACATAATTATTTTTCTTCTGAATAATCATTGAATGGATGAATTTTTTAATGGATTGGTGCACAAAATTCAATAAAATCTCAGGGTTCATTTAAAATATTATCAAGGGGGTGACACTGAAAATTGGTTAAATTCACCTTCAAAGAGGTTTAAGGGTTATCATTGTATCTAAACTCAATCGTCCATCGTCTAGCTAGGGTTGTAAATCCGGTCAGTTAGAGTAAACGTTAATATCAAGTCAACAGTCAGAAATGACCTCAAAATTTCTCAACATCGTCCAGTTGTTCTTTGAAGATTATAGTGCTTCAATCCTACCGGTTGTAAGCAATATCTCAGTCCTCAGTCCTAATCAAACTCGTGTGGGTACTTGTCTTGAGTTTTCGTGAGTCATTTGGATTAGCTTGAGTCCTTTTTTCCAACAAGGTTATGTCTTCCTTAAATTGAGTCTACTCTTTCCTATTGAGTCAAGTTAGTTTATCGAGTCTATAGAGGTGTCTGTTGCTCCATCTGAAATTGATCGGATAAAATAAATTTTTGAATACCTCGAGCGCATTAACGAATTAACTAATAATTTGATAGATTTCGTTTCTAAACAAGAAGATAAGAGTCGGGCTCAACCATTAATCGAGAAAGGAAAGGTCTTTGACCTCGAAACAAAAAATAATTCCTAAAGGGATTCAAATAGAAACCATCTTATACCTAAAGGAACACGAGGGGATAATGAATTGACTCAGAAATTTCAAAAGACTTGTTCGTATGATCATATGAGGGTATGCTAGGTACAAGCTTGGGTGTTGTCCAACATGGAATGGATACTCGTCTATATCAATGGAATCAAAGAAGATGTTATAAAAATGTATTAGTGCTATCCTCACTACATCTTGAGTTTCAAATCATATATTATCAGTCGATATGGGGGTACCTTTTGAACTAATCTCTGATAATGGGTCGTACTTCAAAGCATAAATCATTACTCTATGTTTAAAGTTGAAGATCCGGAAGTACAAATCATCCCCCTACCGTTCTCAGATCAATGGAACGGTTGAAGCAGTCAGTAAGAGTCTTAAGACTATCATCAGGAAAATGTGACAATCACATCGAGATTGGTCAGAAAAATTATCATTCACGCTATGGACATATCGAACTTCAATTCGATCCTCTAGTGGAGCTACTCCCTACTCCTTAGTGTATGGCATGGAAGCAGTCTTGCCAGTTGAAATGGAAATTTCGTCTCTCAGGGTCTTGTTGGAAAATCATTTGTTAGAAACAGATTGGGTTCGTCAGCAGTATGAAGAATTAAACTTGATCGAAGAAAACGAGTTAAAACCCTGTACCATGTGCAAGCTTATCTAAGAAGAGTCACCCGTGCATTTGACAAGAAGGTCAAAGCTCATCATTTACAAGTCAAAGATTTAACTATCAGACTTCAAAGAAAATTGAACACTCCTCCTCGATTATAGGAGAAAGTCTAAATTGAAAAAATTCATTCATTAAGGAAATACTGTCTGGAAAAGTCGTCAGACTTCAAGATCATGATGGAGGTGAACTACCAGAACCAACCAACCTTGACCAGATCAAGCGGTACTATATTTAAGGAGGCCATCTTTGGCCGAATCAATTCTCCTATTACCCAGTTCAATATATTCTTTCTCAACCCTTTTGCAGTATTTTCAAAAAAAAAATAAAAATTTATGCCTTTTTCTTTCTCAGCCGTTCACCTAACCTAGGGGAGGGAAAAATTCAAACTACGTTTGGGTCTAATCCCAAAATTCTGGGGTACGTAGGCAACCTGAGAAGTTACTTCAGGCCCGACCGCATCAAAATAAAAAAATATATTTCCCACACAATAAAAAATGAAGAAAAAAAATTCAAAAGAAAAAGAAATATCATCCAAAATGGGAAAGAAAATTCAAGAAATTTTTTAAAAAAGAAATGCCACACAAGGGGTATTTGGGTTTTTGAGCCTTAAAATCCTTTTCTTTTATACCCAGTCCTAAGCTTACCCATGAAAGTCCTCCTAAGTACCATGCGAGAAGTCAAGGAAGATAGCAAAGCATGATCAGACAGCAACTCTAGAAGTTCAGAGGAGAAGAAAAAGATAAAAAATGATGAAGCCTGCTAAGTTGAAAACCCGAAAAGGGCAACTTAGGAAAAAATTAAGGCAAGCTCGCAAGGTTGAAAATCTGAAAGGACAACTTTGGCAACAATCAGAGCAAAGAAAAAAAAGAGAAGAGCTCGCTAGATCGAAAACCTGAAAAGGCGATCTAGGCAAAAGCTAGAGCAAGCTCGTTAGATTGAAAACCTGAAAAGGCGATCTAGGCAAAAGTTAGAGCAACAAAGAAAAACAGAAGAAAATCCCAAGCTAAAAGCGATCCGAGCTGAAACATCAGAAGTCCGAATAACCAAGTTCAATACTTAGCTTAAACCAGGCATAGACTCAGAAGCCACAAGTATCTTGTCTACGATCGATCTGAAAATTCTTACTTCCCTAAGTGAACCAATGGAGAGAAGTGTGAATTCTAGGATGAGTCTCAAAAGGAAATATTTTGTTCTCTTGATCCTGACTCAAAATCTTCAATAAAATTAATCAAAATTAAAAGTTGAGTCTTTATTGCGCTTGTGGTAATCAATTATTTCAAACCTTCATACAAGGGGCATTTTCTTTCTTCTTTTCCCTCCTTATACCAAGGGCATTTTTTAATGATGTGTTCAATTATTTTCAATGCCATGTTTATTGTCAAACTAGGGACATTTTATTTTTGGAGCAATGTTAATCTTAAAAATCTCAAACTTAAGGTTACATTCTTGATAACAGTTCTTCAAAAAACTCTTAAGGTTCAAAAGAAATAAAAACTCAGGTTTTAAATTCATAAAACTTTTGGATAAATCCTTGAGGTTCAAACAAAAGCACTTCGGATCTCACATTTGACTGTGTCCAGAGATCAACTAATATGGTATTCCCAGATCCAATCATTCCTGGATTCGATCATTTCTCTTCGAGATTCAGTATCTTCGAGATTTATTCAATTCACTCTGATCAGTCTTTTCCAAATTCATCCATTCTTTCCCAAAAGTCCTTCATTCCTGTGCCAATTTTGCTCAGTTGCCGCCGAGGGTTTTCTCGGAACTATGCAAAGATGCCGCCAAGGGTTTTCTTGGAATTATGTTCAGATGCCGCCGAGGGTTTTCTTGGAACTATGCTCAGATGCCGCCAAGGGTTTTCTTGGAATTATGCTCAGATACCGCCAAGGGTTTTCTTGGAATTATGCTCAGATGCCGTCGAGGATTTTCTCGGAACTATTCTCAGATGCCGCCAATTTTCTCGGAACTATGCTCAGATGCCGCCAAGGGTTTTCTTGGAATTATGCTCAGATGCCGTCGAGGGTTTTCTCGGAACTATGCTCAGATGCCGCCAAGGGTTTTCTTAGAATTATGCTCAGATGCCGCCAAGGATTTTCTTGGAACTATGGTCAGATACCACCAAGGGTTTTTTTGGAATTATGCTCAGATGCCGCCGAGGGTTTTCTCGGAACTATGCTCAGATGCCGCCAAGGGTTTTCTTGGAATTATGCTCAGATGCCGCCGAGGGCTTTCTCGGAATTATGCTCAGATACCGCCAAGGGTTTTCTTGGAATTATGCTCAGATGCCGTCGAGGGTTTTCTCGGAACTATGCTCAGATGCCGCCAAGGGTTTTCTTGGAATTATGCTCAGATGCCGCCGAGGGTTTTCTCGGAACTATGCTCAGATGCCGCCAAGGGTTTTCTTGGAATTATGCTCAGATGCCGCCAAGGGTTTTCTTGGAATTATGCTCAAATGCCGCCGAGGGTTTTCTTGGAACTATGCTCAGATGCCGCCAAGGGTTTTCTTGGAATTATGCTCAGATGCCGCAGAGGGTTTTCTCGGAACTATGCTCAGTTACTGCCGAGGTTTTTCTCGGAATTATGCTCAGATGCCGCCAAGGGTTTTCTTGGAATTATGCTCAGTTTGTATTTCCTTCATGCTCAGATTTGACTCATTTCCAACTCAAACTCTTTGAAATCTATCTCAGATTTTGAGCCCACACACTTGCACAGTTATTATATCAGTCAAGGATAATTTTTTAAAATTCAAGGATCTGACACTGCCAGTGAGAGCTCGCGCTCAAGGACCTGACATTTTTCTAGTTCGGGGAGAGCTTTACGTTCAATGATCCGAATACCCCGACGAATTGTTAAATCAGGCTGCAAAATGAACTGTCACTAGCTTTGGCATTCAGATATCGCACTATCTACCAAAATAGATTTGCTATCTAGTTTGCTTCAACCCTCTACCAAAGAGGGGCATCTGTAGACACCCCATTTTTGCATCCGCCTGATTAATCAAGTCGTCAACCCGATCGCAAAGGTTCCCAATGATGGATGTCTATTCCAATGCTTTATTTTGTTACCAGATATGTTTCAGAAATCCAGATGAGGTATCTCGAACTGATAAAACTTAGAAACCACGCTACGCTAAGAAAATACTCCCCCATAAACATAGAAATCATTATCCTGCAAACCAAAAAGAAGCTTCACGATAAAAATCACTAAAAATGACCAAATTATCAAAATACCCCTAACATCAAAACAACTTTAGAGCCTACATTACGCTTAGGAAAATCCGTTCAAACACATAAAACAACAAATCGAAACCAAATAAACCACTTCGCAAATTTTCACAAAATTTGACAAAATTACAAAAATACCCCTCATAAAGTTCACGACCATTTCATACCAAAAACTTCATAAATGACAAAAACCAACATTCCCATTGAATTCCTTACGAAAAACTGATTCCAAAACATCCTGGAACATTGAAAAACGACTTAAAACGTAAAAAATCCTCTCCGAGGGCAAAATGATAATTTCACAATTTTAATAATTAAAAATTTTGAAATTAATAAATAAATCATTAAATAATGTAAAGTGAAACATTAAGAAAATTAATTATAAAATTTAAACCAAAAAATTGATCAATTAGGCTTTCAAGAAAAATTGTTGATGGTTCGCAAGATATTTCTTTAAGGACCCCTCCATTTGGGGGTCCAAAGAATCAAAGATATAATAGAGGGGGGTTCTCCAAAAATTTAAAGTAAATCAAGCAAGACTAAAGTCAAGATATTAAAGTCAATCAAATAAAAATAAAGTCAAAATTAAAGTCAATTAAGTAAGACTAAAGTCAAGTATTAAAGTCAATCTCATAAGACTAAAGTCAAAACCCTAAATCAAAACCCTAATCTAAACTAATCAAGTCAATCTTATAAGACTAAGGTCAAAACCCTAAATCAAAACCCTAATCTAAACTAATCAAGTCAATCTCATAAGACTAAATTCAAAACCCTAAATTAAAACCCTAATCTAAACTGATCAAGTCAATCTCATAAGACTAAAGTCAAAACCCTAAAGACTAAGTCAAAACCCTAATTGAAACCCTAAAAGAAACCCTAATCAAACCCTAATGCTTCTAAAAACTTTATAAATAAGAGCCTCCACACCTTATTTTCGTATCAAAGAAAAAACCCTAGGAAAAGTAAGTGAAGAAGCCTCCATAACCACTCCAAAACCCTAATTTTGGAGCCCCAACTCCTTACCTAACACCCCTGCTCTGATTTTAGCCTAAAAAACACCCAAAAACCTCTCAAAAACATCCCAAAAATTCACAACAAATTCGAAGCACCCAGATCCAAGAAGGAGATACCTTACCTCGGAGATCAGAAATCAGATCCAGAGATAGAACTAAGTAAGGAATACGGTACAAGGAGCCATTCTCACCAGATCTGAGGGAATAATACTTTTGCAGATCGAAGGTAAGCTTTTTTTTATTATTTTTTTAATCTAGGTTCGTCATTAGCGATGTAGCTTTATTTGGGATAAGTAGAGACCGGCAATGGCCGGGCGGGGTTGGTGCCTAACACCTTCCAACCCCGTAACATGATCCCCTGATTCAGATTTTCTGTAGTAGATTAGTTTTTATCTATTTTAGAGTCAGTTTGGTTCCTAGACCACAATAACTAGGTGGCGACTCCCAAACCTCAAGGGTTAAAAGCGGATCCGCGCACCCCGCGGATCGAGGGCGCTTTCACTACCATCTTTACTTCTCTCAAGCTGAGGTAATCTTCTCTTTGTACCTTCACTCTTCTGCAAAATTTTAGTTCTAATGGCCATCAACATTGTCCAACTTTGTAGGGAACTTTATATCCCTACCTTTATGTCTATCCGACTTTGCAAAAATCCCAACAACCCTAACAAGAATCATCAGGGGGAAATCTTGTTTACTCCAGCCAAATCAGGGTTGGCCAAAGTTTTCTTCTTTCTCTCTTCCTTAGGGAAGTGCTAAGTAAAATAAACTAGGCCTTAGGCCAAATGTTTGGTAATTTTTATCGCCTGGTGGAGATAGTAAAGAAAATGGAGATATCCCCCAATGACTTCCTCTCTAAGTACAATTTGAAAGTCACCCCTCAACGCCCTGTGTACTACTTGCTGTCCTCCAAGAGTGCAGCAATTGCATTGGTTCCGTATCTTCCTAGTGTTGACAAAGGGTGGTACAAGAATTGTCTTCAAGAACGGGGTGTTTGCCCCTAGTATCTCTCGTGAGGAATTCGAGATCCCTCAGACTTTCTAGGGTAAGTCCAACTTTAGGCTTTTAACAACATCTTATTTTTCGACTTTGTGCGAATCAGTATAATCTGATATTGACTTTTCCTTCTTGTAGATTTTTCTGTCCTTTCTGTTGTAGAGGCTATGAAAAAACAGCACAGAGCAACTAAGGCAACCAATGGGATAATAGAAGGAAAGTAGACATGGTCTTCCCTTTCTTCCCTACTTTGGCCACTTGCAAGATAGACTTTTTTTTATCAGGTCGAGTAGACCTTGGAGGGCCTACCTTCTCCTCATGTCCCATTACCTGTCCTTCCCTCTCTTCTATTTTCTTTTGGATCTTCTGACATCATGAATAACGACCTCTCGAAGTATCCTTTCCCCTCTTCCCTAGCATCAGGGCTACTCATCCCTCTAAACAAGGCAAGAAGAAGAAGAAGAAGAATCTGGCCCTACGTCCCTCCACTCAAATTGGAGAGGCTGGACAGTCAACATTGGTGCATGGAGATCAAGCTGCTACCGTTCCTACTTTTGCATCTACTTCTGCTTTTGCTGAACTTCTTGAAGGGGTTCATGCAAGCAGTGTAGAGCTCGGACACCATCAAGGAGCTCAGCCCTGTCCCTAAGCTCCAGGCATGCAAAAGGCACAGGATTATAATGAAGAACTTGAGGAGTCCTTTACCCTAGGAGAGTTCAAACTAGAGGGCCTCAGTGATCTCAAGATTCCCCTGGAGGATGCAGCTTACTCCTAGAAGAGACGTGGGGCAAAACTCTAAGATGGAAATTAAAACAACAATTTTCGGCCCTTCTTCTCAGCCGGTTTTGGTCATGTCTCCAGCAAGAGCAGTGGGGTAAAGAATCCTGTCATCATCGCTTCTCTACTCTTCCACTCCATTTCCCCGAAGGACAGGGATGTTATGGACCGGGTTAATGTTGATTTAGGCTTTTGTTGATTTGTTTATGGCCTTTACCAAGTAATTTCCTGTTCTTTCCTCACTGCACCTTATAGTCTGTATCTCATTCGTCTAACTACTTTACTTTGTTGCAAGCCAATACCTATGGTACCTTGGCCTTCTTAAAGTGGCATGAAGTTGAGAACCAAGCAACTACCCTGACCAAAGAGTATGATGACAAGATTGCTCTGCTCCAAGGTGAGCTAACCTCTTCTAGCCACTTCTTTAAAGGGGCCAATGAGGAGATGGAGGAAAATTTGGCCCAATTCACCAAGGAAAACGAAGTCTCAGAGGCCAACAATAAGAAGTTGATGAGTTTCCAAGACATTTTTGAACTATAATTGGCCAACTACAAGGAGAGAGTACAGAAGAGAGACGTAGACTTGGTAGATCTCCAAAAGAAAATACAATAGGAAAAGCTTGAGCTGAGCTCCCTCAATGTTGATTTTAAGTCAACAAGGGCCGAAGCTAGGACAACACAAGCCAAGGAAGATGAAATAGAGACCAAAAAACTGTTGGGTCAACTACAGGCCCAATATTCTTGAGAGAGGAAGCTTTTACCAAGGTCTACCATGAAGGCTTTGAGTTTGCTTGATTTTAGTATGAGGAGGATGAAGATGAGGGCGAGGAAGATATGGATGACTTTAATGAGCTTGAAGGTTTTCCTGTCAAAGGAGATCTTCAATTGGTTTGGTGACCATGGGCGAGTCCTTCCCTTCCAACTGGATGAGAAGGGGTACCTAATTGCCATCTTGGACCGCATCCCTAGTTAGCTTATGGATGTTGGGTAGATTATTGACTTGAGTCAAGCCAGACATACCAACTTGCCTACCCTTGCCAGTGGTCTGCATTTTGTTCGTATCATTGATGTTGATCAGGATGAACTAACCAACCCTCTCAACTCTATTGAGGCTTCACCTCCTGCCCACCAATTTCCTCATGCAAAGTAAATACATGTTTTTTGGTTCTTATTGTATTTGCTTTAACTGCTTTCTCCTATACTCTCCCATTTTTGGGATTTCTTTTGTATACTTTTTCATTATGCCAGTTGTGACTTTCTTTTTGATTATTCATAACTGAAAGTTTCCATATGAACGATTATGCCCTTTTACTATAACTTAGCTAAATAACAGATGTGTATAAAAAAATTTCTATGTGAAAATATTTTAATCTTATTTGTACAGGAATTAATTTTGTAATATGCTTACACTTTGCTCTGATCAATACCTCTAGCACAAGGATATTGTGCTAAATTTTCACTTTGCTTTATCGAGTACTCTAGCAAGAATTTGATTTGTTTTCTGCACTACTTGCAGTGCACCTCTTATTTCTTCCCCCCAGGTTCTACCTTATGTTCTTACTTAGGTAGAACATTTTTGGGAGTAGGGGCTTTGAAGTGTTTGTAGGGTATAATGACATATTACTTAGGATCTTAGGCAACATGCGTCTAGGCCCATATTTGTTGCCACTAACAAGAAGGTTAGGTTTCCTGGTGCTCTGGACATTAGACTTACCAAATCAATCACCACTATGCGAATGGTCATAGGCTGATTAGGGAGTTGAATTGCACTATAGGCTGACAGATAATCCTACCATGACTTTGGTAATTGTCACAATGCTTGACATAAAAGGCTGCATCTTTCTACAAATAAGGCCAGAAGTACCCTTGGGAGAATACATTATGAGCTAAATACCTTGCCCTTAAGTAATTCTTACAATCTCTTTCATGGAACCCGCTTAGCACCTCCTCTACTTCTTCTAGTGTCAAGCAACATAGGAGTGGGGACACCTATATACTTCATGCACAATTTTCCATCAAGAGTCGCATATCTATTTGCTTTAGTTTTTACACATCTTTTTCCTTAGGATCATCAAGCAACAGCCCTGATTGTAGAAAGTCGAAGATTGGGCTCATCCACCATTGATTTCTGATTGTAACCACTATACTGACTAGCTTAGGTTCATCTATTGAGAACTTTTCTTGGTAGCCTAGTGGGAGTTCTCTCTTATCTCATCCTGCCAGCATTGAGTTTATGAAGGTTAGTGCGTTTGCATGTTTATTGTTTACTCTAGGAATGTGCTTTATTCTTACTTCTCCTACTCATAAGGTGGCTGATCTACCCAAAAATATCGAATTTTCTAATAAGACCTGCCAACACGCCTAAAAAGTCCAAATCATTGAAACATGGCATTTTTATCAAATTAAGGGTCCTTAAGACCCCCTAAGGCTCTAAGGGACCCATAATAAAGACTTGGTGTACCATCACCTTTCAATGCTCCACCCTCGGGATCGAAGTTACCCTAAGCCTACTTAAGGCCCATAAACCCATAATTCCTCAAAAATCACTCCTCACTACACCCAACTTAGCCTAAAGCTAATTCCATATTACTCAAACCCTAAAACTCACCTACCCTCAAAATTCCATCATAAAATAAATCCTACTCAATCCCAAATAACCTAGAACCTTTCAAAAAATCCAAGCCCAACACACCAAATCCCAAACCAATTCAAATCCACAAACCATTATCTACATCAACCAATCAACTTTTGATCATCTAATGTACACTTGTCAACTCCACAACTCACATCCCAAAAAAATTACTCTACTCAACCTAACCTCTCACCTTTCTCTGACACAACTACCAACCTACATCACAACCCACACACACTCCATGTCATAAACTTGTTCCATTACCTTTCTCTAACACAACCACCAACCCATACCTTCCTTCATCGTTCACCTTTAACCCATTCTCACAAGCTATCCCCACACCCTTTCCCTTTAATCAACTCACCTAAACACTTCATCTCCATACTCTTTTTACACTTGTCACAATTTCCTTCACCTTCCCAAAACCTAACCAACTAACCTCTTACACAACCCATTCTTTTAATCAAACACCACACCACCTCATCCCAACTAACACTCAATCTCATTCCTTCAACTTAACACCCCATTATTTCACGTCATCAAATACTCAATCCAAATGGGTTGGGAAGGATTCAAACCATTTGGACAAAAAAATTATCCATTTACCTCCCTTCCACAAATACCCTCAGCCTAACTCTAAATTTCACACCCCTCACCTTCTAAGCCCATGTCATTCTCTACTTTTTTACCTTTTCACCTCATTGTACTATCAAAAGCAATCCTCAACACCTATAAATACCCCTTCACCTTCCAAAATGGGTACCAAGTCTATGTTTAAAAAAGAAAAAAAATAATTCTCTCAACTCTCTCCTCCCCTCATTTCATCTACCTTAAAAAAATCTCTACTTTCATGATTCTACTAAGGACCTAAGAAGAAGAAGGAAGGAAAGAAAGAAGACATTAAGGCTTCAAGGTGGGTCAAAAGGAAAACATATATCCCCCCTCTCTCTCCCCTCTCCATATCCCTCTTCTACTATCCCTTTCGCCTTTTTAATTTTTATTTTAAAAAGACTTAAGTTGTGATGCTCCCCTAACCTATCTCCGGTAGATTGGACTTCGGTTCGATTGAAAATATAAGGGTTGTAACCACTTTCAAAACAAAATCGATTTTAAACTTTTCAATCGTTTTGAGGCAATCGATATTCGGGTCCTTCTCAACTCATGAGAATGGACCCATAACCAAAGCCAAAACTTTTCAAAAAACACATGTAGTTCCCAAATCCAAGCCAAAAACAAATCCCTACTTAGAGTATAAGTCGCCAACACATGACACTTTTATTTTATTTGCATTTTCATCCAAAATGATCGAATTATTTTAAGGTTACCACCAATTGGTGAAAAGAAAGGGCGTCTAACACCTTCTTTTTTTTTAATTGAGTCACTTACCTAGATCTAGGGTGAAGCGATACTTTATCCGTATGAGAGTTACTAAATGCCAAAAACGATACTTTTTCTAAAAATGTACATCAGGTGACCATTCACGTTCTCTTATAAGAATGAATGGTGACGATTCCACTGGGGACACTAGGTTCAATCTTCGTGTCAACTCGGTCATTTTAGAAAAAAGAACAAAAAAGAATTTCATTTTGTTTGCTAACATTGCTTATTGTTTGTATTTTATCTTTTATTTACATATGATAAGTTGTAATATTTATTTACTTTCTTTCATTCATTACATACTTGTAAGGGGGTCGATGATGAAAAAATATAAAAAATATAAAAAAGCACTTGCGAGCATAGCTTATTGCACAAACCACCGCACCCTCAATATATCTAACCCTGATGCCTAATAGTTCTACGGCTTCAGTGCAGACACCCCATTTTTGCACGAACCTAATTAATCAATTAGTCAACCCAATCGCAACGATTCCCAATGTTGGATGATTATTCCAATGCTTTCTTTGTTACCAAATATGTTTTAGAAATTCGGATGAGGTATCTCAAACTAACAAAACTAAAGAAACCATGCTAAGCTAGGAAAATATAATCCCAAATATATAGAAATCATCATTTTACAGATAAAAAGAAGCTTTATGATAAAAATCACTAAAAAAATTATCAAATTATCAAAATACCCCTAACATCAAAACATTCTTAAAGCTCTCCTTATGCTTAGGAAAACCCTTTCGAACACATAAATAACAAAGTGAAATCAAATTTGCCAATTTTCATCAAATTCGACAATATTATGAAAATGCCCTTCATAAGGTTCACAATCCTTTCATGCAAAAAATTCGTAAATGACACAAACCCATAATCCCATTAAATTTCTTATGAAAAACCGATTCCAAAATATCTCGGAACATTGAAAAATGACTTGAAATACAAAAGTTCTCTTCAGGGGCAAAACGATAATTTTTCAATTTAAAAAATTTTTAATTTAAAAATTAATAAATAAAATATTAATTAACGTAAAGTGAAATCTTAATAAAATTAATTTAAAAATCTGAATTAAGAAAATTAATCAATCAAGCCCTTAAGTAAAATTGCTGATAGTTGCCCACTTATTTAAGTGGAGCCCCCTTTATATTATTAAAAGACCCTTCCATCCAGGGGTCCAAATAATTAAAAATATAATTAAGGGGATTTCTTTAAAAATAAAAAATATATTCTTTCATTGTACGTAAGAATTAAATCCTAATTCACCTTATCTAAAAGAAACCTAATCCAATACCAACTCTACCCAAAAAACTCTATAAATAGGAGTCTCTAAAACCTAATTTCGCAGGTCAAAATAAATCCTAGAAAAAGTAGGTCAAAAAGTCTTCCTAGCCTTCTTCACCTATCATTCAAACCCTAGTTTTTACTCAAAAAATATCTAAAAACCTTTCAAAAATATCTAGAAACCCTAAAAAAAATATAAAAAACACTCAGATCTAGATACCTCAACTTGGAGATCAAAAGCAGATCCAGTGATTGAAACAAAGGAATCTCATACGAGAAGTCTCTCCGCAAGTTTTGAGGGAACAAGTCGTTGTGATCATCTAAGTATACTTCTTTTTTTTTTATTATTATTTTTGGATCTTTTGCAATGTAATCTTTTTTAAAAAAAATAGTAGAGATCGACGTTTGCCAGGTGGGGTTGGTGCCTAACACCTTCCAACCACGTAACGTGATCGTCGGACCATAGTTTCTTTTTATTCGTAGATTAGTTGTTTTTATCTATTTATAGTCAATACTCGGTTCTTAGATCATAATAACTAGGTGGCGACTCCCAAACCTCAAAAATCAAAAATGGATCTGCACACCCCGCGGATAGAAGGCTTTTTCAGTGGCGACTCTATTGGGGACCATTTGAGGATCAAACTTGAAAACCTCAAAAATTGCCGCCTTGCAAAATTTACCTATTTTTTATTTTATTTTATTTTATTTGTTTATGTTTACTTAATTAATTTTACTCATTTCAGGCATATTAGCAAAATCTTTTGGTTAAGTAGTTTTTTTTTTTTTGGATTTTTTATTTTGTCTTAAAATTACAATGAAAGATTCAATTTGACATATGAAATGAAGATAGGGATCTATGAAGAGAGAAAGAGAAATAGTTTGTGGGCTATTGTGAATTTTTTTGTTTTGTTTTGTTTCTTTCTTCTTTTATGTGTACTTTTTTTTGTTGTGCGTGGTATAAAGAAAGGAAATAAAAAAATGAAAAAAAAAATCTTCTCTCGATCTTCATTCGGGTCCAAAACTTGTAAATCTTCCTGGCAGGTTAGATTTCTTATGTCTTATTTCTTCGAATCTGGAACAAATTTACGTACTCATCTGTGATTTCTGACTCAACTCAAGTGTTTGTTTTCTTCGATTTGTAATTGATTTAAGGTTTCTTTCAACTTATTATCAGATCTTGGTTTTGGGGTTATTTGTTCTTTTATGTTTCAGAGATTATCGTAGAAATTGGGAGATCAAATTGTTTGATCTCGATTGATAATAGTTCTAAGGAACCTTGATCAGAGAGGTTTTGAACGAAAGAAACAATTTTGGGTCTTCTTTATACTTGGAATCTACGGAGTCTTCCTACTAGTGCTATAATTGCAACCGATTCGTACGGGTTTCTGATCTCGACTCCACTATCTGTCCTAATTGTGATGAAGGTATTGTCAAAGAGCTAGACAACCCATCTGGACCTACATATGCGGAGGCTCCGCTGAGACGATCTCTTCTCCAATAGATCTCCACCCCCAAACAACCTGCTGACGCGGTCCTTGTTCATAGCCTACTCACTCAAGCCTTCTCCAAGTCTGGTTCTCTTCGGTTTTGCCTCTTTGCACTTCGACAACTCAAGGATCTTGCTAGAAACCCGGATAAAAACCGTTGGATCATCTCCTCACACAATGCTTGATATATATCTCCTCTATATCGTTTTCTCCAAATTAGATGAGTCAAATGAGTTAACTCATGAGTGACTCGCTTTTCTCACAATGTTCCCACTCATTGAGATCGAGTGCGAGTCTACAGCTTCACAACCAAAATGAATCATCTTTCTTGCTTCACTTCTCTCCCACAATTCGATTGAAATCCGAGTGAACTCTATATCGTTGATTGAAAATGTCGTCTCTGGGATTCTATCGTTAGATCTACGGATTGTCATTGGAAATTCGGATGGATTATTCAAAGGAACTACATGAATTTTAAAATATCCATTCGCCACATCCTCCAGCAGTTATACTTGACTCTAATGTCTCCGAGTTTAGGAGTTTCTCATTTAATTGGTTAATCAACTTTCCAGAGTATGCGGAATACTTTTCCTTGCTGCTGAGTACTCTTCCACGACTTTGTTTTTTTAATATGGTTTCAAGTGTCTGAAATTGAGTTTCAAAAAAATATATTAAAAAAAAAGAAGAAAAAGCTTGATAGAGCTATGTTTTATTTTTTAACACAAAAAAAGTTTCATTGCTTTATAGAGTTGTTACTTAAAATAAATTTTGGAGTGGGACCCGATTCTTTGCTTGATTTATTAATTCATAAAATCACTTTCTTTGATAAGGAAAGTATCCTGACCCATTGTTATATGGCATTGAATGTTGAGGCTAACTTCATTAACTTCGTATGATTTCCTTCTTACTAAGGGGTGATTGGCACGCCATGTGGCAAAAAATAAAAAATTTGATCCAATACACGAGAATGTGGAGGAAGAAATTTTAAGAGTTCTTTCTTGAAAATTTTGAAAATTTTTATTTTAAATTCTAAATTTCGATAGTCATCCTTTTTTAAAATCTTGGGCCTAAGCTTAATTTTTTCATAAAAAAAAAAGAGTTTTGTTTTAATTTTATTTTATTCCAAGCTTTGTACATTAAACCTAGAAGGTTGTGGTATTGATGTGCCAATGTGATGGTCCACGTGAACACCATAACCCTTAGTAAGGTTTCGAATCTTACTTAGTTGGTTAGGATAGCCTATGCTCTCACTCCCAGATTTGTCATGTAGCAATTTCATAAAGTAAGGGAATTTTGGTGTTAAAAATACAACAAGTTTACTCGATAAAAGGAAGGAAAAATTGTTGGTGGTTCTTATGCTCTCGTTTGATCGATGATTGATATTCTTTTAGTGCGATGTTGATTGATTGATGAACTTTATTCTCTATTACACTACCTTGATTGATTGCCTATCTGATATGTCGTGATCCAGATTAATAAATATTTTGATGTGCATGCCTTAATCTTGATCTTGATGCTTTAGATATTTATGTTGTATGATCATATTTTTTTAATATCCATAAGTTGATGGTTTCATCTAGCCTACGGGCTCATTTATTCGAAAAACGTGCCGAGCACACAGCACCTAGTTTTGCACACACCACTAGCACGTTTATTTATTGCATTGCACGCTTGCTTGTCTCTTATAGCCAACGTGGCACTAATGTGTGGCCTGGTCTCTTCGGAGATGCGACGTCATTCATGAAAACTGCAACTCCAGTCAATAAGGTTTAAATCAGATTTGTTGAAAGTTGTTATTTAATGAAAATATTATTTGTCAATGATTTTCAATAATTCAATAAAATTATTTTTCCTTTTGAAATAATCATTGCATAAATGAATTATTTAATGGTTTGGTGCACAAAAATAAAATCGTAGGATTCATTAAAATGTTATCAGAGGGATAACACTGGAATTGATTAAAATTCACCTTCAATGAAGCTTAAAGGTTATCATTATACATAAGCTCAATCGTCCATCATCTAGCTAGGGTTGTAAGTTTAGTCAGGTAGAACAAACATCAATACCAAGTCAACAGTCCAAAATGGCCTCAGAATTTCTCAACATCGCCCAATTGTTTCCTGAAGATCACAATGCCTCAGTCCTGCTGATTGTAAGCAATGTCTCAGTCCTCAATCCAAATCAAGCCCGTTGTGGGTACTTGTCTTGAGTTTTCATGAGTCATTTGGGTTACCTCAAGTCCTTTTTCAGTAAGGTCATGTTTTCTTTAGGTTGAGTCTATCCCTTTTATTTATGTGAATCGAGTTCATTTGCTAAGTTGAAAACATCTTCTGTCGCCCCATTTGAATAAAGAAAATTTTTGAATACCTCAGGTGAATTATTGAATTAACTAATAATCTGATAGATTTCTCTCATGAACAAGAAGATAAGGGTTGGGCTCAATCTTTAATTGAGAAAGCAAATGTCATCATGTTTAGAACAAAAACTAATTCCCAAGAAATTCAGATAGAAACCATCCTATCCCTAGAGGAATACGAGGGGATAATGAATTTACTCAGAAATGTCAAAAGACATGTTCGCAAGACCCTGTGAGGATATGTTAGGTACAAGCTTGGGTGTTATCCGACATGGAATAGATACTCGTTGGATAAAATGAAAATACCAATGAGATCAAAGAAGATGTTACAAAATGTATCAATGTTGTCTCTATGACCTTTCGAGTTACAAAGTTCATCCAAGCAAATATCATAAGTCGAAATAGGGTACCTCTGAAATTAGTTTCTGATGATGGGTCACACTAGGATATCACTCTGCATTCAAAGTTCAAGATCCGCCATGACAAGTCATCTTCCTACCGTCCTTAGACTAATGGAGCGGTTGAAGTAGCTAATAAGAGTCTCAAGGAAATCATTAAGAAAATGTGTCAATCACACTAGGATTGGTTAGAGAAGCTACCATTCACATTACGGGGGTACAGAAATAATCTTACCAGTTGAAAGGGAAATCTCGTATCTCAAGATCCTGATGGAAAATAAATTGCTAGAAACAAACTAAGTCCGTCATCGGTACGAAAAACTAAACTTGATTGAAGAAAAATAACTTAGAATTTTGTACCACGTGCAAATTTGTCAAAAAAGAGTCACTCACATGTTTGACAAGAAAGTCAAAGTTCATCACTTACAAGTCAAGGATTTAACCATCAGACTTCAAAGAAATTTGAGCACCCCTCCTTGATCATAGGAGGAAGTCTGAACCTAATTGGAGAGATTCATTTAGCAGCAAGGAAACACTGCATTGGAAAACCATCAACTGCAAAGAAAATTGAGCACTTCTTGACCATATGAGAAAGTCTGAACTCAATTGGAGAGATTCATTCATCAAAGAAATACTACCTGGAAAAGCCGTTAGACTTTAAGATCATGATGGAAGTAAACTACCGGAACCAACAAACATTAACCAGATCAGGTGGTATTACATTTAAGGAGGCCATTTTTGGCCAAATCAATTTTTCTACTACCTAGTTCAACAACTCCTTTCTTAGCCCATTATAGCTTTTTTCAACAAAAAAAAAAAATTAACCCAGGGGAGGGAAAAATTCAAACTATGCTTTAGTCTAATCCCAAAATTTTGGGGTACGTAGGCAACCTAAGAAGTTACTTCAGGCTTGACCACATCAAAATAAAAAAAATAGCTTCCCCTACAAAGAAAAAATCCAAAAAGAAAACATTTAAAAGAAAAAGAAATATTGTCAGAATGGGGAAGAAAATTCGAAGAAAAAGAAAATAATGCCACATAAGAGGTATTTGGGTTTTTGAGCCTCAAAATTCCTTTCTTTGCCTAGTCCTAAGCTTACCCATGAAAGTCCTCCTAAGTACTGTGTGAAAAGTCAAGAAAAGTAGCAAACCATGATCAGATAATTATTCTAGAAGTTCAAAATGGCAGAAAAAGAAAATTGAGGCTTACTAGGTTGAAAACCCAAAAGGGAGATAGGTAAAAATTAAGGCAAGCTCGCAAGGTTGAAAGTCCGAAAGGACAGCTTTGGCAACAATTAGAGCAAATAGAAAAGTCTACTAGGTTGAAAATTCGAAAGAGCAACTTAGGCAAAAATTAAGGCAAGCTCGCAAGGTTGAAAATATGAAAAGACAACCTTGGCAACAATCAGAGCAAAGAAAAGAGAAAAAAATGTAAGCTCGCTAGATCGAAAACTTAAAAAGGTGATGTAGGAAAAAGCTAGAGCACACTCGCTAGATTGAAAACTTGAAAAGACAATCTAGGCAAAATTTAGAGCAATAAAAAATAAAAGAAAATATTCGTTGAGTTGAAAATCTAAAAGACGGTTCGAGCCGAAACATTAGAAGTCCGAATGATAAAGTTTCAATACCCAGTTTGAACCAAATATAGACTCAGTAGATACAAGTATCTCTTCTATGATTGATCTGAAGATCTTCATGTCCCTAAGCGAATCGACGGAGAGAAATAACAGATTCTATGATGAATTTCAGAAAAAAATATTTTGCTCCAATTTCTTTGAGCCTGACTCAAAATCTTCAATATAAAAAGTCAAAATTAAAAGTTATACCTTTATTGCGCTTGCGGTAATCAAGAGTTCCAAACTTTCATGACAAGGGCATTTTTTTTTTTAAAGAGTAATGTTTCCCCTCATATACTAGGGGCATTTATTTTTTAAACTATGTTCAATTATCCCCAGTGCTATGTTCCCTGTTAAATTAGGGGCATTTTGTTTTGAAACGTAGTAATTTCAATCCTATAGGATAAGGTTTACTTTGAATTAAATGTTACCCTCTTGATAGCAATTTTGAAAACTTTTGAGGTTCGAAAAAAGTTAAAATGTTGACCTGACCTTTAGAAAATCCAACTCTTTGTTTTTTTAAAGGAAAAAAAAATCAAATGCGGCATTAATCTTCCATTTGTTTTCCAAAAAAATTAGTTCATTACTCTTTCACCCCAAGCAGGTAGAGTAGGATTCCCAAAAAAATTAGTTTATTACATTGTCATCCCGAGCAGGTCTGGACTCCTCGAAAATTCATTCATTACTCTTTTACCTTGAGGAAGTAGAGTATGACTCTCCAAAAAATTAGTGTATTACTCTTTCACCTCAAGCAGGTAGAGTAGGACTTCCAAAAGAATTAGTTCATTACTCTTTCACCCCGAGCAGGTGGAGTAAGACTCCCAAAAAAATTAGTTCATTACCCTTTCACCTCGAGCAGGTAGAGTAGGACTTCCAGAAAATTAGTTCATTACTCTTTCACCCTGAGCAAGTAGAGTAGGACTTCCCAAAAAATTAGTTCATTACTCTTTCACCCCAAGCAGGTAGAGTAGGACTCCCAAAATAATTAGTTCATTACTCTTTCACCTCGAGCAGGTAAAGTAGGACTCTCAAAAAAATTAGTTCATTACTCTTTCACCCCGAGCAGGTAAAGTAGGACTCCCCAAAAAATTAGTTCATACTCTTTCACCCCGAGCAAGTAGAGTAGAACTCTAAAAGAAATTAGTTCATTACTCTTTCACCCAGGGCAGGTAGAATAGGACTCCTAGAAAATTAGTTCATTACTCTTTCATCCCGAGCAGGTAGAGTAGGACTCCCCAAAAAATTAGTTCATTACTCTTTCACCCCAAGCAGGTAGAGTAGGACTCCCAAAAAATTAGTTCATTACTCTTTCACCCCGAGCAAGTAGAGTAGGACTCCCAAAGAAAATTAGTTCATTACTCTTTCACCCCGAGCAGGTAGAGTAGGACTCCAAGAAAATTAGTTCATTACTCTTTCACCCCTAGCATGTAGAGTAGGACTCCTAGAAAAAAAGTTCATTACTCTTTCACTTCGAGCAGGTAGAGTATGACTCTTAGGAAAATAAATTCATTACTCTTTCGCCTAGGGTAGGTAGAGTAGGATACTCAACTTTTACTCAGATTCTTTTCAAACTTTATTCAAAATTTTCTCGAGTTTTTCTTTGTTTAAATTCAAAATTTTTCTTGGTTTTGCCTAGATTTCATGTTTTGCTCAGTCATCTTACTTAGTTTTTTCACGAATGCACAAAGTAGAGACGTACTTTTTCAAAATCATCTCATATTTCAAATGCACACATTTGCACTTTTTAGTCAAGGAGAATTCTCTAAAATTCAATGATCTGACACAGTTAGTAAGAGCTCGTGCTTGAGGACCTGACAACTTTTTATTTGGGGAGAGTTTTACCTTCAAGAATCTGAACGCCTCGACGAATTGCTAAATTAGGTTATAAAATGAACTATCACTAGTTTTGACATTTGGATATTGTACTATCTACCAAAATAGATTTGCTATCTAGTTTGCTTCAACCCTCTACCAAAGAGGGGCATCTGTAGACATCCCATTTTTTCACTCACCTGATTAATCAACTCGTCAACCCAATCGTGACGATTCCCAATGATGGATGATTATTCCAATGCTTTATTTGTTACTAGATATGTTTCAGAAATTCGGATAAGGTATCTCAAACTAACAAAACTATAGAAATCACGCTACGTTAGGAAAATATAACCCCAAAAACATAGAAATCATCATTTTGCAAATAAAAAGAAGTTTTATGATTAAAATCACTAAAAATGATTAAATTACCAAAATACCCCTAATATCAAAACATCCTTAGAGCCCCCCTTAATCTTAGGAAAATTTTTTCGAACACATAAAATAACAAAGTGAAACCAAATAAACCATTTCGCCAATTTTTAACAAATTCAACCAAATTATGAAAATGCCCCTTATAGGGTTCACAATCATTTCATGCAAAATTTTTGTAAATGACACAAACCCATAATCCCATTGAATTCCTTACGAAAAACAGATTCCAAAACATCCCGGAACATCGAAAAACGACTTGAAACGCAAAAGTTTTCTTTAGGAGCAAAACGATAATTTTCTAATTTTAAAAATTTTAAATTTTGAAATTAATAAATAAAACATTAATTAAGTTAAAATGAAATCTTAATAAAATTAATTTAAAAATCTAAACCAAGAAAATTAATCAATTTAGCCCTCAGGCAAAATTGTTGATGGTTGTCCACTTATTTAAGTGGAGCCCCCTTTATATTTATTAAAAGACCATTCCATCCAGGGGTTCAAATAATTAAAGATATTATTAAGGGGGGTTCTCCAAAAATCAAAAATATATTCTTTCATTGTACGTAAGAATTAAACTAATCCACCTTATCTAAAAGAAACCTAATCCAGCACCAACTCTACCCAAAAATCTCTATAAATAGAAGCCTTCACAACTTAATTTCACAGGTCAAAATAAATCCTAGAAAAAGTAGGTCAAAACGTCTCCCTACCCTTCTCCAAACCCTAATTTTGAAGCCCTAACTCCCTACCTATCACCCAAACCCCAATTTTTACTCAAAAGACACTCAGAAACTTTTCAAAAACATCCAAAGATCCTTTAAAAAAACATAAAAAAACACTCCGATCTAGATATCTCAACTTGGAAATTAGAAGTAGATCCAGTGACGAAAACAAAAGAATCTCATACAAGGAGTCTCTCCGCGAGCTTTGAGGGAACAAATCGTTGCAATCATCTAGGTATACTTTTTTTTTAATATTATTTTTAGGTCCTTTAGCAATGTAATATTTTTTGGGAAATAGTAGAGACTAGTGTTTGCCGGGCAAGGTTGGTGCTTAACACCTTCCAACCCCGTAACGTGATCTCTGGACCATAGTTTCTTTTTATTCGTAGATAAATTTTTTTATCTAGTTAGAGTCAATGCTCGATTCCTAGATCATAATAACTAGGTGGCAACTCTCAAACCGAAAAAATCAAAAACGGATTCGCACACCCAGCGGATAGAGGGCGTTTTCATTGAGATTGTTATTTCAAGTATCAAAGATGAACACATCAAGTTCGATCACCAACTAATGACGTGTGTACTCTGGTATGCATCTAGGTTTGAAGATTGGACAATCGTAAATCCACCTATTAATCGCATGCATGTGCCTGATTAAGTGCTTTAGGACACAAATTCTCAAGAATGTATTGACCCCCTAAACAAAGTTGTATTTGCTTAAGTTGTTATCGAGCCTCGAAATTCAAGTTGTAAGCCCAATGAGGCATACTTGTATAGATCATAGGTTGCTTATTTTCATTTTCTTTTTTCTCTTCCCTTAGGTAAAAAGGGAGGAATGTGCGTTGCATCATGTTAAAAAAAAAAACACAGAGAATGTGAAGAGAAAACAACAATTACTGGGTGGACATTCAAAGGGGAGACCAAGGAACCAATTTTTGTCAATTCCAAAAAATTAGATTTCTTTCTGGTCCGTGATCAAAACATAGATGGCCAGGAATGTACCTTATCCATACTTGAAACAAAGATAAAACAAAATATGCCCTATCCATGCTTAAAGCATGGATGAGGTAATGTTACTTCTATCCATGTTCCACACACGAACTAGTACGAATTTGGCACAACGAAATGAGCACAGGCTAGATATTTTGTGGGGTTTCCCTACCCTTGCTTGAACATTAATGGCACCTTCAAGAAGAGTCCCAAATTTTGGAAAACTAAATAAAATAGATTTTTATAACCAATGATTTCAATAAAAAAAAACATCATCCGTCAATGAGCCAAATCAGAATAGTTTAAGACCTTGGGCCTCAAGCGAGCCCATTGCCCTTCATACAACCATGAAGGGTTATCCGACCAATTAAATTAACGCCAAGACCCAAGGACAAGTAGGATTTAATACACTCGACACTCCCACCAACCATTTTCACAAAAAAAAAGAAGTGTGGATTTTCTCAAATCGAATTGATCTCGTGATCTAACTCGAATAGAACCCACCACCCATGTCAATCCCAAATCGGGTCAACGACCCATATCCATCTCAAACTGGGTCCATGACCCGTATCCAATCCAAATGGGGTCCATAACCCATGTAGAATCTGGATTGGATCCTTGACCCACATCCATTCCGAATAGGGTTCCACAACCCATATCTATTCCAAACTGGGTCCACGACTCGTATTCAAATTTTAATCGGGTCCACAACCTATATCCATATCGAATTAGTACACCTAGAGGTGGCGAGAGTCTGTTTCACCAGTGAGGCCGACGATGACTAAATAAAAGATGAATACCTTGTTTATCTCAAGATTAGGGCATGCATTTTACATTCACTTGGTAGGACACACTACGGACACTTTCTCAAATTTGGTACAGGTAGCAGATCGAGTCAAGGACGAGATTCAAATTGGTTTGATATTTGACTTCACAAGTCTTTGGGTGGCAGTATGGGTCCCCCCTCCAAAGAAGCCAATGCCTTTGGGAAAGAAGAAGAAATAAACACAGGTTAACAATGTACAACCAAGCCGATCCCTCTTCATCCCTGCACCAAGATCACAAGCTCTGTCAACCTCATGGGCTCCAGCTCCTCAAATAACCTAGACACCCGCTCCTCAAAACCCGTTTTGAGCGAACCCTTTACCAGTTGTACCACAGGTACCACAGTATGGACAGAATTAGCAAGCACAAACTAATAGAGTTAACAGGGTGTTCACTAGGTTGCCAATGACACTATCAAAGTTACTCCCAATCTTGCACAGGGAAAAATATCTCGCCAAACGGCCACCTAACCCAAAAGCTGCAAAGGACTAGGGTACAATCCCAGATTGTTTTATGAATTCCATATGGGTGCACCAGGGTACTTTACAGACCAGTGCTGGCAACTCAAGCACCAGGAACAGAATCTGATAGACAAGAAGGCTCTCATATTGGACGAACCCTCAAACCTAGCTCAGCAACATAACATCAACCAAAATCCCTTGCCTACCCACAATGGAGGAGGAAGTGGCCATGTAATAAATGTCATCCTAGGAAAGGAACCAGATAATAGTCCATTAACTTTAATAGCTCTCGTTTGATCAAAAGTCAAGATCCACCTAACAAAGGAACCATTAGCACAAATAGTCAACGCTTTCCCCCAGTACATAACAAATCCGCCTCGAAACTTGTAACTACCATTCAGAGTGGCTAATCTCACCATCCATCATACTCATCAAATTCCCTATGTTGTTACTTGATTGCCTATCATCATACCCTGTGCATCGCCAAATCCTCAAAATATGACCCGACCACCATTTCACATACCTTACACTTCATCCTCATGACTACCACTCGTCATTCCCTGTACTCCATCAACCCTCAACTAGCTTATCCCACCACCACCACATACAAATCACAACCACCACCCTTCATTTTCAACGTGAAACCTGATCTACCCCTGATAACCATATTTTCACCAAAACCATTCCCATATAACTCTAACCAAGTAGTCCCATGGAGCTACGAGATAACCATCATCACATCGATAGGGGTCAAAACAATGAAGAAAATAATGTTGGCTGACATTGGTCACATGAAAAAAACAAGGAAGTACTAGAGAGTGCCAATAAAAGGAGTATGTATCAGAAAAAAGACAAAATAAATAATAAAGGGGACAGAGGACGAAGAGAAAAGGAAACCAAAAGCGAAGTGTAAGGTGGATGAAGATGACAAAAGAGAGGAAAAGGGGAAAGTATTGAATATAGAGGTACCAAACTTCATTAAGCTTATTCGCAAAAGTAAGCATAATAGAATGGACCAGTTGAACAAATAGCTGGCTCAAATTTATTTTCTAGGTCTTTTACAGAAATCAGAAGAACACCAAGAAGTACTATTGAGAGTTCTGAGAAAATAACATGTACTTACGATCACTTCACCTGCACAATTAGAGCAAAAAACTGGTCAGATCATCACCCCCAATCCCATTATCTTTACAGAAAGTGAATTCGTGCCAGAGGGACGGAGCACATCAAACCGTTAAATATCATGGTCATGTGCAAGGACATGATGGCTGCTAGGGTATTAATCGACAATGGCTTAACTCTCAATGTTTGTCTTCTTAAAACTTTTTGTAAACTCAATGTCGACTGGTCGCATGTCAATCCCAATAATAAGGTTGTTCGAGGTTTCGATAGTTCAAGAAGGGACTCTTTGGGAGAGGTGGACCTATTGATCACTATAAGTTCTTATATGTTCGAGGTAACATTTGAGGTCATGGAAATACTGACAACATTCAACCTACTGCTAGGAAGTCCATGGATCAACATTGTAGGGGCAATACTTTCCTCTTTGCACTAAATATTCAAATTTATCATAGGACAGAGGTTGATATCTGTTTTAGCAAAAAACTTGATCTCAACTGGGAGAGTTTTGGACGTTCCTTTTATAAATATAGAACTGACGAAGGACAAAGCATTATACCATTCCTACTAATTCGTTGTCGTTAACCACGTCGAGAAGAGAAAAGAGAAAGTAAAGGCAGAATTATCATAGGCAAATCTGATTATTGGACAGGTCTTGAAGAAAGTAGGTTATCGACCCAGACAAGGATTAGGGCCGAGTGGAAAAGTGAAAACCACACCGATTGTATCAAAGAAACACACCCCTTATTTCAGTTTGGGATTCAGGCCTACAAAAAAGGATATATCAAATATGAACGACAAGAAGAAGGAGCTCTGCTTAGCAATGAAACAAAATCAAGAACTAAATTTCTAGAATCTAGGCAGAGTTCCTTATATCAACTTTAGCTTTTCAAAATCACAAATTAGACCTGAAGCTTATCAGAACCATTGTCGTCAAAGCCAGTCAGAAAATTGAGAAAAGTAAATCTCAAATCCAATCACATTAAAGAAGACTTAGTTGTTGAGTCCTGACCATCCCTCATTGAAGGCATTGACATCATATTCAATGGGGATTCCAACGAGAGTCCACAAGAGACAACGAGAGAACCTACAAAAGTAGAAGTCACTATAAGTGAAAAGAATGAATCACTTTTCCCCATCAGCATCGACTGGGCATCAGTTATCATCCCACCAAGTTTGGAAGGGACCATATCTAACTCTAACAACAATCAGTCGGAGGTAATGGTCATCTCTGAATCACCAAGGAAATCACTTTTCCACCTCAACTACCCCGTCAGAGAATAGGAAGTTTTGCACAATTGGAAAGAATCCCCTATAACCCTTAAGGCTATAACAACCTCTAAAAAAAATGTCGTTAGACCAATCTGATTTGCTCGAGGATCATAACGAGCCCTCATCCTCGGGAAAAGATTATTTTGAGGGCTTTTTATTTTTATTAATGAATTTTCATGATTGCTCTTCTTATTTCGGATATCCAAAAAAATAACAAAAAAAAGAAAAAATAACTCAAAAATAAAAAAAATTTAAAACCTTTCAAAATAAAAAAAAAAGGTATTTTCTAAAAAAAAAAGAGTTTCAAGGGATTTATCTCAATCAAATGAGTACAAAGATAAAATAAAGTTTACAAGGGATGAGTATGATTTTAATCTTGAACTTGACTTTGATCTCATAAGGATCGAAGAAGAGTTTAAGGATGAAATGAAATACCCACTTAAAATATCAAATAATTGGTAGAATGTCACGAGAAATGTGTTTAATCAAACATTGATGATACAGATTCAATCAATATTGGTACCAAAGAGGACCCACGAATCTTCACGATCGGAACCTTACTAACATAACAGTAAAAGGAAGAAATGGTCGAACTCTTACAGAATTATCAAGATGTCTTTGTATGGTCATACAAAAATATGCTTAGATAGACATAGATCTTGTCGTCCACAAACTACCAATCACTCCCAGAAGCAAGCCGATCAAGCAAAAATCGAGAAGACTTAAGCTAGAATGAACCCTTAAGGTTAATGATGAGGTCATGAAGCAATTTCAAGTAGGATTCCTTGCAGTTTCTACATACCCCGAGTGGCTAGCTAACATTGTCCCAGTACCTAAGAAAGACGGAAATGTATACATATTTGTTGATTATCAGAACTTGAAGAAGGCTAGTCCTAAGGATGACTTTCTGCTACCATACATCGACACTCTAGCTGATAGTACAGTAGGGCACGACATGTTTTTATTCATGGACGTTTCTTAGGCTATAACCAAATAAAAATGGCAGCAGAAGACCAAGAAAAAATCGTATTTGTCACACCCTAAAGTACTTTTCACAACAAAGTCTTGCCATTCGGGTTAGAGAAGTAGGGGCAACTTATCAATATGCAATAACCGCATTGTTTCATGACATGATCCATAAAGAAATGGAGGTTTACGTAAACGACATGATCACTAAATCTGGCATAGAGGAAGACCATTTGGTGAATTTCAAAATATTGTTCGATCGATTAAGGAAGTACAACTTAAGACTCAACCTGGCAAAATGTGTATTCAGGGCAACATTGGGTAAGCTATTGGGGTTCATCGTTAGTAGAACATGCATTGAGATAGATCCAATAAAGACTAAATATATCCTCGAGATGAAGGAACCTATTTCAGAGAAAGTTGTTAGAGCTTTTCTACGGAGAATATAGTACATTAGTCGATTCATTTCTCAACTTATACCTATTTGTGAGCCAGTATTCAAGCTACTCAGAAAGGATACGTTGAAGAAGTGGAACAAGGACTATAAGAACATTCGATAAGATTAAGTAATATCTGCTCAACCCACCAGTCTTGGTCCCTCCTATGTCAGGATGACTTCTGCTGATGTACATCTCAATGCTAGAGACATCAATAGAGAGTGTGTACTAGGACAACATGATAAACCAAGGTGAAAGGAACAAGCCATCTACTATCTCAGCAAAAAATTAATCGAGTATGAAGTAAAATATTCGATACTTGAAAATACTTGTTGTGCATTAGTATGGACATCTCAATGACTATGCCATTATTTACTCAGTTACTCAACTATGCTTATTGCCAAAATGAACCCCCTAAAATATCTTTTTGAGAAACCAGCACTAATAGGTCACACTACAAAATGGCAACTATTGTTATTTGAGTTTGACATCACCTATGTCACTCAAAAAGCTATTAAGGGACAAGCCATCGTTGACCACTTAGCCAAGCACCCACTACTCGACTATGAGCCATTGAGGATGAACCTTCCGGATAAAGCCATATTACTTATTGAGATTGAGGATGATAATGAAGAATCAAGCTGAAAAATGTACTTTAACGTAGTAGCAAATCAGAAAGGGAAAGGAATAGGGGTAGTTTTGATCAAGTCGGATGGGTTCCACTTACCAATCGTTATTAGATTGAAGTTCTAATGTTCCAATAATGAGGTAGAATACGAAGTATGCATAACAGGGTTGAAAGTAGCATTGGACCTCAAGGTAAATGAAATCGATGTATTCAAAGATTCAAGTCTAGTAACCTATCAGATGAGTGGAGAGTGGAAGACCCGAGAAGAGAGATTGATCCCTTACCATGAGTATCTCGAAGAATTAAGCTTGAGCTTCAATAGGATTTCATTCGCATACATGCCGAGAGCTAAGAATCAATTAGCAAATGAGCTAGCCACACTCACTTTTATGATCAGTATTTTGAAAAACCTAGTCAATGACCCCATTGAGATCAGAATTCAAGATGAGCCAACCTAGTGTTTACCTGTCGAAGTAGAAGAGCCCGAAGAAAAGTCATAGTACTCAAACATGAAGGCATACCTCGAAGATCAAACTCTTTCCTCAAATGTAACGCCAAATGATCGTAGGACCATTAAGAAATTAGCAGGCCAATTCTTCTTAAGCAATGGTATTTTTTATAAGAAATTGCATTATGAAGTCTTACTTCGATGCGTAGGAGAAGATCATGAGGATGGGGTACTATTGGACAACAATGGAGAGTGACTGTTATCAACACGTTCGAAAATGCCATCTGTGCCAGATTTATGCCAACAAGATCAATGCTCTACCTTCAGAATCATATAATATGACCAACCCTTGGCCTTCTCGCTTTGGGGAACAGATGTCATCGGACAAATCTTGTCAAAAGATGCAAACGGGCACTACTTCATCCTACACTACAACAAATATAGCAATTAGGAACGGTTTATAGATCGTCTCTAATCAAGGTGTCGTTAATGATTTTAAAGGTTGGAAGCCATTCTAGATTTTAGGATTTGGAACGGTTAAAAACGATTCCAGATCTCAGAATTTGGAACTACTTAAAATCGTTCCAAATCTGAAAGCACTAAAGTAACAACTTAGACATCGATTTAAAATCCGATGTCTATAAGACTGTTGTTCTAAATCTGAGACTTTAGACATCAATTACAAATAGATATCTAAACTTTTTAAAAAATAATTTAATTTAAAATTTTTTTTTACTCGTCTATTAACCGCAGTCAAAATAGACATAAATAGAGTACATTGAGGTTCTCTATCACATTCATTTATACACAAAAGAGTTACAATTAGTCATAATTTACAAAATTACTAAATACTAAATACTTCACCATCGAAATTACAAAATGTCGCAGAATACTACAAATAAACCGCAATTGTCCCTCATTTGGAAGTCCACTGCCACCAGGGCTGCCATTCCCAAATACTTCACAATTGGTTAGCAAAAGAATTTCTTGTCCCTTATGCCCATAACCAGATCTACTCATTGGAAAACGTTTGGGATTGGAAACCTTAAGAAAAGAAAGCACGATAATAATGTCAGAAGAAAACCTAAAACACCGTGAAATTGCAATAACTATGAAGCCAATGCCACTTATCAAGATCGGTAAGTATAACTAACAAGACCATTCAATGACAAATGTTTTCCACCATAAAATTAGTTTGCATGTTAAAAATCTCCATTATTACCAAAATCATACTAAAATATGAAACAAAACCTCAATAAATTAAAGGAGTGTTCAAATTTCATGAATAAAAGGACAAGGTAGTTGCTACTTCATACTGAATCTACAACAACTTGTAAATAGAAAATCTTTCTGTATTAAAACCCATCAAAGTGGGTTGCCTTTGAAATAGAAAATCCATTTCCAAGTACATCCTTTTCGGAGTACCCCTTAAAAGAAGACCAACAAAGCTAATCAAAGTGGACAATGGTTTGTTTAACTTTATTCATTATTTTTAAATATAATATTTAACACACCCCATACAGCTACCACATCTACACACTTGCATATCTACTCATTTATTAATATTTGACAGAGATTTCTTTTGCTAATGACAAGAGTCCCCCACAAACTTACTACTTCAAGCCAATATATAGATAAAGATAATTAAGTCATAGGGTCCAAACAGCTAAACTTCTCTAGTTTTACAGAGTGAAGTTTTATAATATAACTTTACTAAGGATATACAATAAGATAAAGACTATATGGGGTTACAAATTCAAGTGTCAACCAAGCCAGTAGGTTAAAGACTAAAAAGCTGGCCACATGTACATGAATTAAGTTGGACAGTTATGTTTACAAACATTTTTATTGCCAAAACCATGATACAAACATTGTCAAACTCACCCAAACCACTATTGTAAACCCTGATAACAGTTTAAACGGTTAAACAAGATAAGAGTCAAAATAATGAGGTAACACTTCAGTGAGAATAAGACAACTCAACCAAGTCAGACTCACCACGGTGAAATTCCTTGCTTACAATTTATAATGGCTTATTCACAATAGGGGCCCATCTTAGGAGGAGTTGATGGATCATAGAACATAAGCATGTATGTTTAGAAGAAAAGTAGTGCTTAATAAGAATAATAATATTGAAGGTTCTCGCGAATAGAGTGGCCCACAAATGACATGGTGCTTAGACCATGTCATTGTACCTTAACGAATGACTTTGACACATAGGTTACGCAACTTCAAGAAGAAAAAGGATGGGGCAAGGGATCTTAAGCCGATAGCTACATCCACAACACTATAAACAGACAAATCAAGGGCTAGATATAGGCTAGTAATGGAAGGAATTGAATGCTAGTCTTGAACTGTCAGAAGGCAAGAAACATAATCTGATACTTGGTGATTGAGATACATACTAATGTTAGACATGGGTAACTGTTGTATCAGACGCAAACCAATTATTTTGGCGGCCTGGATATGCATGTCTGTTTATTTAAATGGAGGACTTAAAAAAAATAAAAAATAAAAGGTGTTTATACAACCTATGGATAGTTCCTTCACTCCTATTTCATAATAAAATGAGAATAAACCAGCAAATACACAAAATATAGAGGAACTAGTTTACAGGGAGAAAGGCTTTCCAAACATGAACATCCAAGTTCCAGGAAACAACATGTCTATGTATAGAAAAAGAAAAAAGAAAGAGAGAAACGCACTAATGCTGAGATGCTGCTACATATGCAAATCCAACCTTCATATTACCATGGTCAAATACCGTATGGTATTACCCCATGAAAACATCTCCCAGGATCCTACAATACATAACCATCGTTAATTACAACATAGAAAATGAATGGCAATCAACCACCCATCTGGACGCCATCACCAACCTTTACACAAAATAAATTAAACAAAATCGAAGGAAAAAATAGGAAGGAGACATGGTACCATAGAGGTTTGCGAGGAGGAAGTATATCCAAAGCTGTAAATCTGCTAATGCACTGGACCACATCTCCTTCGCCCACCTTGAGAATGTACTGATCACCACAAAAAATGAAAAACATAACAACACCAAGGGGTCAATCAATGATTGTTATAATAATGGAAGTATTTAACAAAAACTTCATTTATTTAGGATAATGTCATACCTGATCTGGGCTGAGGTCAAATACTCTATCTCCAATGGTAAATGAAATGTTGGGCATGTAAGAAAGACTACTACAGTCGATTGCTGATTCTCCCATTGGACTAGGCAGACGCTCACAGAGCTGCAACCACAGCTGAGGACATGAGACGCTGCACAAGCAACAACCTAATTTGAAATACAAAGCTATAATGAGATGTGAACGCTACTCCACCTCATTGATGTAGTTCAATATAAGATCTTGTGTCTTATTATGTTTAAGCTGATTTTGCATCCATACAACTGTCATCTCACTAACAGAGCACATGGAATCATCACTCAAATCATCAGCTGACTTGCCGACATTCTTGTCATCCACTACACTCTTGATGTCGGTACTGCACAAGACGAATCCACAAAACACAATAAGTTGGTTCAACTACAATGTTACAAAATACTGACAGATGACTATAACCAATGTAAAGTTAATAAAACACAGGTTTTTCTAACCTAACACCTCGAGTCCCATCAAAGGTACAAAAACCAATTTGAGAGTAGATCTTCTTTGGTTGTATCTATAAGTTAACAGTCAAACAAAAAAAATCAATTCTCAGTAAAAGATTCCTTAGTAGATGGTAGGTGGTGATATGGTGGAAAAATAACTTTAGTGTATACCTCTGATAATAGATTACTACATAGTGGTAGCTAGGATAAGGCACCATTAATATATGGATTTGGATAGAAATGAATGATGGAAAAGAGTTGTATTGCTGACCCTAAGTAGTTAGGATAAGGCACCATTAATATTGGTTTTGCCTAATACATTTTTCTTGTTGGGAGGCTTCTCTTAGAATTGCCAGTTGGAATGTTTGATGATGACAAGGGTGATGTTATTGGAACAACAGTTCGTGAGGTCTCTCTCTCTAATCCGATTGTTTGCACCTTTAATTTTATAATGCTGATAAGATGATATGGCAAGTTGGCAGACATGGTTGACTTCACTACTTTGGCTTGGTTTGTTCTTGGTTTTTTTTGCTATGGGAAAATATGATTTTTGTGTGTAGGGGGTGGGGGGGGTGGTTATGTTTAAGCATATTATAGGATCAAACACCATCAAATATTTTCTGAAAGAATAAAATTTGAAAGAATGTTGTTTACAAAAATTGATTTCTCCAATAAATGTTTTCGCTGTTGTCAAACACTCCTTAAATGACATTTTTTTTTTAAATCATGGGGAGAATAAAATCCTAATGGAGGTGGGGTTCACCTACTTCATTACTAAATGAAGAACCATCTTCTCCTTCAAGATACATAAAAAGTATTCAAAAGTCTACACAGACAAGAATGCTACTCTACCTTTAGTAAGATATAGTTAAAAAAAAAAGATGCCAACTATAATTCTAGAAGGTCTAACAACCAAACATAATAATTATAGGAATATGGGTTATAAAAAAAAGATCATAGTAATCTAATGTAGGGAGAGGACATGATGACCTATGCCTACCCAAAAGACCATGTCCTAATGGGTTATAATCCTAGTTGTTTTTCATCTTGTTTTATGTCTCTTTGCTCCTCTACTTGTTTCTTCTTTCTTGAAAGTTCAACCCTAGAGAAAACTGTTTCCAAATAGAATAAAACTATAAGCAACAGTAGAGATAAAAACAGAGCAACCCAAGAACAAAATCAAATTATCCTCGAAAAATCAAACCAAACTCATAAAAAATTTGGTACAACTCTAAAAGTTTCAAGCAAGGAAGCCTGCCCATTCCAAGCCTGGATTTCTATGTTTTTCTTAAGGGTATTATATGAAATATCTTCTTTATAGAACAGGGTAGCATTTCAAAGATCCAATAGAAACTAAACTCCTATAGTGGATCCTACCATCATCACAATTATGTTGGCCATATATAATACTTAAGATCATGACTCATGAGCAATGATAAAAAAAACGTTGGGCTTGAATTAAGAAACAGAAAAATAATTTGATTAACAACCTGCATTTGTTACCCCATGTTTTGTGACGTGCCACAAAACATGTGAATGACCTTATAGTTTACTGCAAACTATAAAGAGGCTACAAACTAAAAATGTGAAATATAAAACAAGCCTACAAAATTCACAAACAAAACTGCATGTACTCATCATAATAGATTACTACATCAGTGTCACCATCACAGAATTCAGAAACATGCTTGTCAAATCTTTGAACTCTACAAACTAAAAATCTCAAATCTCTAACATAGGCATCCATATAAAGAGGCTTATCTTACGTCGCACAAACACAATTTTCCAGTCCAATACTCAAATAAATGATGGCAAGAAGAAAACACAATAAGCAAGATAAGGGTGAATGACCTGCTCATTTGTTGTAGGAGAAATGCAACCAATGTACACCCGTCGAGCATGTCGTGTTGCCTAGCACCAAATAAATTTCATGTCAGATGTTAGAATGAATCACACATAGAGACAACAAAAACTTGGATCCTCACTATGCTCTTAATCAACCAAACCTATTGCATCATAGCCTGAACTAGCATCACATGGAGATTTCTAAACTGTTGCTGCACACAGGAGGAAACATATTATAGAAAATCAAGAATTTTTATGCATACACATTCAAGAAAAGAGGAACTTTTTAAGTACCTGCCAGGTCCAGTCTTTTGACTTGCAAAAGTTACATTGGGATATAAAGTCAAAAACCATCCTACTATACTATTGTCATAACTACCAAGCAATATGTTGCTACACTATTGCTCATAATAGAAATTTATCAAAGAAATGAAAGTAACCTATTATTTTCAAGTCCTGTTGCTATACTATTGTTTGGTTATCTCTTAAAGATTAAAAATAAATATAATGTGAATAACTTGGTCTGTAACGAGAGGTGTTTAGACTAATAGAGATTAGTGTTACACACTAACAGAAATGCAATGAAGTTGAACCCCAGATTCTTTTGCCAAGTATTACTGACATGGAATGACTAATATACATCACAACTGTCAATTAACTCTGACTTGAATATAGAAAACCATACAATTTTTTATCTTGTAAGATGGTTAAAGGACTATAACAATAGAATCTTGTAAAACCCATAGAAGTAGATATTGTGCTTGTAAAATCTTAGGAATAACTTCCTATACATCTAGTAGATCTTTAATCACATACCCTATAAAAATTTATGGTTTCTTAAAGTAGAATACATCATAATCACATCAATATTTGAAAATCTTGACCAATTTTTATTGATTCTTCACATTACATTTTAAAATAGTTTTTGACTTCGGTTCTTCCAATGAAATTGACAACATAATTACAATTGCATCTTCAAACTAACATCTAATAGTAACAAAAAACCTAAATCCTTGCATTTCCAGCAATCAAGTAAAAATCTTAAAATAAATAAATCTATCAATCAGTAAATTAAACTAGATCATAAAAATATCAGATTGTTGATCGTTGCTTGGACACAAAATTCAGAACCCAATTGTGTAAACAATATTAGGGTTTCGGATTGAAATTCATAAATAAATAAATAAAGACTAGTTATGACTCCAACATACATATCCTTGATGTTGTAAATATATTTGCTTGGATTTTTTCCCTAAGACCTACCAAATTAATACTTAGGGAATTTATCAACTATTATCTTGTAGGCACCACATTTTGTATTATCCTAACCTAACAATTGGTCGTCCTTGTAGACACCACATTTCTTTTGTTTAGTTTATCTAATACCAAAGACCCAACCCTAAACCCTATCCTTAACTTAGTTTTAAACTCATCCCATTAGCATCCAAATCCTAGCACTAGTTTCTTTTACTAAGGGAAGATGAAGGAAGAAAAACCTACCTCTCCTTTTGTTTTATAAGTAAGCCTACTTGTCCTATTGTCCAGTATCAAATGGAGATTCGACAAATACAGAAACTTCGAACCAATCAACAAACCTACCTTTATGAGATCTCTCACATAACCAAGACACTGATGGAGATGATCAAAACACTATCTACTAAAATGTGTTCGGAGTGTTTAACACCAATATAAAATTCGAAATCACCAATAAAAGATTTCTAGTCCACCAATGTAAATGGGCAGGTTTTCAAAATTAAAAATCAACCAGTTGTATGATACTTTTGAGAGATAAAGTCCAACCAAGGCCTTGCAGCCAAAGCTGAGATGCACCCAAGTTTCAATATTCAAGAGCATGCTGAAAGCGCCCTCGATCTGCAGGGTGTGTGGATCCTGTGGACACCCCATTTTCACATTTGCCTGATTAATCAACTCGTCAACTTGATCGCGACGATTCCGAATGATGGATGTTTATTCCAATGCTTTATTTGTTACTAGATATGTTTTAGAAATTCAGACGAGGTATCTCAAACTAATAAAACTATAGAAATCACGCTACGTTAGGAAAATATAATCCCAAAAACATAGAAATCATCATCTTGCAGACAAAAAGAAGCTGCATAGTAAAAATCATTACAAAATGACTAAATTATCAAAATACCCCTAATATCAAAACATCCTTAGAGCCCCCCTTATGCTTAGGGAAATCCATTCGAATACATAAAACAACAAAATGAAATCAAATAAAATTATGAAAATGCCTCTCATAAGGGATGACAATCATTTCACACCAAAAAATTTCATAAATAATACAAACCAATAATTCCATTGAATTCATTTCGAAAAATCGATTCCAAAACATTCCAGAATATTGAAAACTGACTTGAAAAGCAAAAGTTCTCTTCCGGGGCAAAACGATAATTTTCTTATTTTTAAAATTTTTAATTTCTAAATTACTAAATAAAATATTAATTAATGTAAAATAAAACCTTAATAAAATTAATTTAAAAATCTAAACCAAGTCAATCTCATAAGACTTAAGTCAAAACCAAAGAAACCAAGTCAATCTCATAAGACTTAAGTCAAAACCCTAATCTAAAAAGACCAAGTCAATCTCATAAGACTTAAGTCAAAATCCTAATTAAAATCCTAATCAAGTCAATCTCATAAGACTAAAGTCAAAATCCTAATTAAAATCTTAATCTAAAGGAACCAAGTCAATCTCATAAGACTTAAGTCAAAACTCTAATCTAAAAAGACCAAGTCAATCTCATAAGACTAAAGTCAAAATCCTAATTAAAACACTAAAAGAAACCTAATCAAACATTAACTCTACCCAAAAAATTCTATAAATAGAGAGCCTTCACAACCTAATTTCGTAGGTCAAAGAAAATCCTAGAAAAAGTAGGTCAAAAAGTCACCCTATCCTTCCCAAAATCCTGATTTTGAAGCCCTAACCCATTACCTATCATCTAAACCCTAACTTTTATCAAAAAGACTCTCAAAACTCTCCAAAAACTACCTATAAACCCATCACAATATTAGGAAAAATTTAGATCTAAGGAGAAGATACTTCATTTTGGAGATCCGAAGCAGATTCTGTGATAGAACAAAACGAGGAGAATTCATATGAGAAGTTGTTCTACCATATCTGAGGGAACAAGTCGTTGCGATCATCACAGGTATAATTTCTTTATTTTATTTATTTATTTTAGGTCTTTACCAATGTAATATTCTTAGAAATTAGTAGAGATTGGTGTTTGCCCAGCGGGGTTGGTGCTTAACACCTTCCAACCCCATAACGTGATCCTCGAACTTAATATCTTTTGTAGATTAGTTGTTTTATTTGTTTTGAGTCAATGCTCGAGTCCTAGACCGTAATAACTAGGTGGTGACTCCCAAACCTCAAAGTCAAAAGTGGATCCGCACACCCCGCGGATCGAATGTGCTTTCAGTGACGACTCTGTTGGGGATTATTGAGGATCAAACTTGAAAAGCTTCAAGTATGGGAACATTGCTGGTTAGACCTAGTTTTTATTTATTTATTTTTATTTTATTTATTTTTAGTTTATTTGATTCATTTATTTTTGGGATTGCATTATATTATCTCGACATCAGTTTTAGCATATTATTATGGAATATTATTTGCTATGAATCAATTTAGGGTCGTTTGGGATGACCCTAAATAATGCAGGAAATTGAGAGGTTGATGATGTGGAAAAATGGGTATTGACCCATTTTTATTTGTATTAATTTTGGAATTTGTCTTATCCTTTATTGGTATCTTTCGATTCGATTTTGGCTACTTTGATTTGGCATATATATATTTTTTATGGTTCAATCGGGGATCATTTAGAACGGCCCTAAATAATAAAATATTTAAATTGACATATAAGTTGAGGATGGAATAATGATTATTGGACCATGGAGATTGTTAAAAAAAAGGGGATCTTTTACTTTATTATTCATCTTTTTTTTAGGTGTATGTCGATCCGTTTTTGTATAGCAAATTTTTAAAAAAAATATATATGTTTGATCTATCGTTTGTCAATGTTTTTTTACTTATTTGTTATTTTATATGTGCAGTTTTTTAAAAGTTGTGTTGTCCGTTGACAGCAAACAAAAATCGAAAAAAAAAGTTTTTCTTAAGGTAACAACACCTACTCCTCGTCTTAAATCAATTTTAGGTGTTGTGTGCCCATAGTAAAACTATTTTATTTTTAGTTCTATCTTCTTCTCCAAACGTTCAAAGGAGACAGCAAGAAGGAAAAACGTTCCCTTCTTTCTTTCTTTCTCTCTCTCTCTCTCTCTCTCTCTCTCTCTCTCTATTATGACCCAATCCCTCCATCTCCTCTTTCTCCTATTCTTCCTCTTCCCATTTCAGTTTCTCCAACAGCAAACAACATCAACCAACCAACACCATTGATCTCACGGCCCTCTTCTCCATCAAGACTCTTGAATGCGATCAACCCACAACAAAAAATCTTAGGAATTCTCATCGAAATCTTGCCTATGATCATTAGTAATTTTGAAATCATTGGTAAAATCACAAATAGGTGGCCTATTACCATGTCCCGATTGCCGGCTACCTAGGTGATCAACATGCAGGAATGGTGGGCAAACGTGTAGGAAAGGCGAAGCGAAGAAGAAGATGAATCTTCTACCATAGCTGTGGAGCCATAGAATCTGAGAGCGAGAAGAGCTGCTGTAAAACTCCAAGTAAGATTGGAGGAAAAGCTTTGAAATTTTCTCCTCAGAAAACTGAAAATCCAACGAAAAAATTACTTCGGTCGAACGGTTTGAAGAAGGGGCATCGAAGAAAAGAAATAAACTCTCTCTCTCTCTCTCTCTCCCCGTTCTTCTTCTTTTGAAAAACCCTTTTAATTTTTTCGTGTGAGTGGATCTTCTTTGAATTAATGATTTTTTTTATTTTATTTCTTCACATAAAAAAATTAAAAAAAAACAAAAAAAAAAATTGTGTTGGCAGCAACACAGGCAACAAAAACATAAACCAATTTTTTTTTGCTGTGTGTATTGGCAGCAATAAAACAAGAAAAATTGTGTTAGATGATGTCATTTTCATTTTTCTTGTTGTGCTGCCAACAATGTATAAATTTCTTTTTTTGGTGTAATAGTGGCAACATATCAAAAACATGTTAGTTGGGGTTTGTGTGTTGCTAGCAGCAACATGAAAAACAAATTTTAAATTTTTTTTATGGGCTAGTCTTACTAGCTAGAGTTCCTTCTTACTAAAAGTCATTGACTTCGGCACGTGGCACTCAAGAGTGATTCAATGCTATGTGTTTGTGGTGGATGAAACTCTAAGTGTTTTTAAAAAAAATTTTGAGAAAATTCTTGAAAATTAATTTTTATTTTGAATCTTGACTTAAAATTTGATTTCATAGTCACTCATTTTTAAAACCTTGGATCTAAGCTATAAAAAAAGGTAATGCAAATTTTATTTTCGGATCCAAATTCTTTCATCAAAATCTATAAGGTTGTAACATTGGATTACCGACATGATGAACCATGTGGCATAATGACCCTTAATAATTTTGAAATCTGATTGTGTTAGTCAAGCTAGTTTGGTCCTCGTCCAAAGTGATCTTTGTTTGGATCATAAAAAAAATTGTTTTTGTTCATTAATAAAAAAAGGTTCATCACTCCTTATCTCTACAACTATCAATCCATCCTCAATTCAATGTTTGGTGAAAACTCAATTTGTTTTGGGTTGCTCAAAGCGATCCTTGATTAGACCATAAAAAAAATCCTTTTATTTTGAAATTTTTTTTGCCTGTTTCAATGTTGGATTTGATTGATTATTCTATGTTATATTCATTGATTATCCATCTAATATGCCATGATCCCTGCAGATATATTTTGGATATGCTTGTTTTGATTTTGATTTCGATGCTATAAATTGTGTAATATTAATGTGAGATCCATATTGTGATAGTATGATCAGGTCCAAGGGCCCATTTGTTTGAAAAGGTCCCGGACACATCCCACCCTGTTTTGCACACACCACTAGCACGTTTATTGCTTTGTACTCTTACATGTCCCTTATAGCCAACGTGGCACTAGTATGGTCCGATCTCTTCGGAGATGTGAGGTCATTCATAAAAATTACAACTCCAGTTATGTACCTTAGGGTATATTAAACTGGGGCATTAGTATCGTCTGATTATGTGACTCTGAAAGGTATATCGATGCATCTAGGCTGGAGCGACCTGAGCCTTTGACCTATTGTATGCTGCACAGTCACATGTCCCGATTTGCCAATGTAGTACTAGTATGTGATCGGTCCCCTCGTGGGATGCTAAACCATTTATGAAAGCTACAACCCTAGACTCGTACCTATACGGTTTATCAAAGATAATGCAAGTTCATTAATTGCATTCCTTGGTCAAAATCAATGCCTAAGCAAGATCCTGCGCCACTGTACTCTATTGTACGAGGGGGATAGACTACGTTTATTCTAGATGAGAGGTATTACCCTTGCTCAACAATGTGTGTCACCTCTCAACTAGGGATTAAACTGGCTACTTTTGACTTCAGAGAAGTGGGTTGGAGTTTTAGATTATCACCTATATGGTATATCAAACCAAGTTATCATGTACCGTCTGATTGAGTACGCGTGAGAGGTATATAGGTGAACTTGGGCAATGGTGGCCTGATAAATTGCATTGCACATAGTAAACCTAGAGTCCAGAAACCTTCCTATAGGTCACGACCCGAATCGACTATGGGTGTTCCTGGGTTGCTCTATTCAATCCATCTAAGAGGTAAGTGGGTGAATTGATCCACACTGCTCTAATCGGACCCACAATACCAGTCCAACCCAGTAGACTCAACTGATGAGATATGCCGAACAATATCAAATTAAACTAATTAGCCTAATTGGTAAATGGATCTTAGGATCAACACATGGATCGATTGACCTAATTGGCTTAAAAATATTGGAAGAAGTGATTCAAGAACATTCAGATCCATTGGATCGAACCGGTCCAAACTCAATAGGGTACATAGTCCCACTCACCTTGTATCGACTAGTTTAATTCAATGAATTGAATATTTCATAAAATTGGAATCGATAAAAAAATCATATTAAGGGATGTACTGATTAGTACAATCTGGATCTTACTTTTAGAAAATCGTACAACCCTTAATCATGATTCAAAATTTTTTATGATTCATGATCGATCGGTAAATCATCTTCATGTAATATTTTTTTGATTAGAATATTGCATCGATTAGAGTTTTAAATCTAAGGGTTAACTTAACCAATGCTATCAAGGGGACCTTTATTTCTAATTGCTAAGAGCCTACTTCACCTTCGATGGGGTTTCAGGGTCATCATTGCGCCCAAACTCAGACGTCCATCTCCTAGTTGGAGTCGTAAGTCTAGTTGGTTAGAACGAACGTTAGTGCCAAGTCAATAGTCGAAAATGGCTTCAGAATCTGAGCTTGCAGTGATCCGTAAGATTTTGGCAGTCTTTGCCACTGATATAAACAGTATAAAAGGCAAGGTGGAAGCCTTATAACAGATTTCAGAATTAACAGGCAATCCCCTGGACGATCCAAAAGGAAAAAAGGTAGAAAAAAATGCAACAAGACGTGCACATGAGGTCTTTGAACTTTATTGGAATGAAGAACATTTTGATGAAAATTTTGTGTTAGCCAACAGGATGTCTCAATTAGAGTCAGCTATGAAGAGTATAAAATATATTGATGAGATTGTAGCAAGTATTGAAGCTTTGAAATCATATCCCTAGGATTCAATTGCCAGATAAATTTGTAATGCCTGAAATGGATAAGTTCAATGGAGTAGGTTGCATAAGAACCCATCTCAAAGTATATGTCACTAACATGTACACTATGAGGCTTAGCGACGAACATATGACATTACTATTTCACCGAACTCTATCAGCATCAGTTCTACGATAGCTGATGTCTCAAGATCCAGCTACAGTAGGTACATGGGAGAATATGTCAAAGGCTTTCTGGCACCAGTACAAATACAATACCGAAATTGAAACTTCAAGAAGGGATTTGGAGTCAACTAAACAGAATAATGGGAAAATATTTAATGATTTCATCGATCGTTGGAGGGCCAAGGCTGCCCAAATGTGGGATAGAACTTCAGAGAAAGAACAAGTGGCTATTATCTTAAAAAATCTCTCTCAAGGGTATGCCCGACATCTAGTCTCCCAATACCTTCCTACATTTGAGTTTCTGTTGCAAACCGGTAGCCAAGTGGAAGCTACTTTTGCTTATGGAGTCTTTTCCAATCCTTTTCATAACAAGCTCAAAAAATCTTTCACCATTTCCAAGTCTAGTACTGATCACGCCTATGTAGCCAATACATCTAATACACTCGTCCAATCTACTATCCTGCCTAGTAACCAAGTTAACCATATACAACCTCGACCACGTAGGAAATTCACCAATCTTGGGATGCCTTTGAGTATTGTCTTTCAGAACTATTAAATAAATGGCTCATTGCACCTCTCCAACCTCGACCTTTACCAAATCCACTCTCCACTTCTCACAATCCCAACCTATGTTATGAGTTTCACCAAAATCCCTGTCATCTTACTGATCGTTGCGTCGTTCTTCATTACACAGTTCAAGACCTCATTGACGCCAAAAAAGTTACTGTCCCTACCCCTAAGCAGCCAAATGTTATTACAAACCTTTTACCTACTTCCCAACATCCTCAGACTTTGAACATGGTATCCAATACTCAACTCTCGTTTGACCTAATCCTTCTCATCCGCTTAGTCAATCATAAGCTTCCCAGCCCCACTCTTACTAGAGTGACGGTGCCTAATGAGTTTTTCGCCACCAAATGCAGCCTTGGCCACTGGAGAAGAAGTAACTTTGAACAAGGCAAAGATTCCAAAGAAGAAGACTCAGTCCTACTATTTGGAAATGGTATCCCAAGTTCTCAATCTGTAATCAAATTCATTGTGAGTAATTGTCTCTAGTTTTTTTATGAGTCTTGAGTCCATTTTTTTTTTAAATTCAATAATCAAGTCTTTTTTTTTTATCTTTTATTAGTCAAGTTAGTTTGTCGAGTCTACAATGGTGTTAGGACCCCATCTAAATTTAATTAAATAAAGGAAATTTTTGAATACCTTGAGCGCGTTAGCGAATTAACTAATAAACTGGCTTCAAGGAGAAATTCTTCTAATAAGGAACCCCTTTTGAATGAGAAGATAAATGTCTTGCTCGAAGAAGCCAAGGTTATTGACCTCGGAATAAATATACTTCCTAAGAAATTCAGATTGGAACTGACTTATCCCCAAGGAACACAAAGAGATGATGAATTAATTTAGAAAATTCAAAAGACTTGCTTGCATGGTCCTATGAGGATATGTTAGTTAAGTTTGGGTGTTGCTCAACACGAAATATATATTCATCCTGTGGGAACACATGTATAAACCAGAATGGACTCACATAATCAGATGAAAAGTTACGAAATATATCAATATTGGACTTCTCAACACATTATAGCTCCTAGAATAAGATCAATGGAGCAATTAAAGTGGCCAACAAAAATCTTGAAACTATCATCATAAAAGAGATTTCAGTCACATTGAGATTGGTATAAGAAATTATCTTTTGCACCATTAGTATAACTCGATTTTCTACGGAAGCTGTAGTACTCATTGTTATGTGATATGAAAGGAAAGTCAATTGTCAGAAGCAGATTAGATCCGTCAAGGGTATGAAGAACTAAACTTGATTGAAGAAAAATAACTTAGAGTTCTGTACCACATGCAAACTCATCAAAGAAGAAGAGTCACTCACACGTTTGATAAGAAAATCAAAGTTTTCCACTTATAAGTCAAGGATTTAACCATCAGACTTAAAAGAAAATTGAGCACTTGTCCTTGACCATAGGAGGAAATCTAAATTCAATTGGAGAGATTCATCCATTAAGAAAATACTGTCTCAAAAAAAATGTCAGTTTTCAGGATCATGGTAGAATTGAACTATCAGAGTCAACCAACCTTGACCAGATCAAACGGTACTACATTTAAGGAGGTCATCTTTGGCTGAATCAATTTTCCTGCTACCCAGTTCAATATCTCCTTTCTTTGCCCTTTGCAGCCTTTATAAAAAAAATGATGCCTTTTTCTTTCTCAACTCGATTACCTAACCTAGGGGAGGGAAGAATGCGAACTACGTTTTAGTTTGATCCCTAAATTCTGGGGTACGTAGGCAACTTGAGAAGTTACTTCAGGTCCGACTACATCAAAATAAAAAAATATATTCCCCCACAAAGAAACAAATTCAAAAGAAAAAGAAAATAATTTAAAAGAAATGCCAAAAAAGAGCACTCGGGGTTTTTGAGCCTCAAAATTCTTTTTTTTTTATGCCTAGTCCTAAGCTTACCCATGAAAGTCCTCCTAAGTACCGTGTGAAAAAGTCAAGGAAGGTAACAAAGAATGATCTGATAGTATCTCTAGAAATTCAAAAGGGGAAAAAAAAAAGAAAATGGGGCTTGCTAGGTTGAAAACCCGAAAGGACGACTCAGGCAAAAATTAAGGCAAGCTCGCAAGATTGAAAATCCAAAAAGACGACTTTGGGAACAATCATAGCAAAAATAAAAAAAATATAAGCTCACTGATTGAAAACTTGAAAGGGCAATCTAGGCAAAAATTAGAGCAACAGAAAAAATCCAAGGAGTTGAAAAGCTAAAAGGCGGTCCGAGCCGAAACATTAAAAGTCAGAATGATCAAGTTTCAATATCTAGTTTAAATGAAATATAAACCCAATGGATACAAGTATCTCATCTATAATTGATCTGAAGAGCTTCATATCCCTAAGTGAATCGACGGGGAGAAAGAACAGATTCTATGATGAATTTCATAAATAAATATTTTGTTCCAATTTCTTTGAGCCGGACTTGAAATCTTCAATATAAAAAGGCAAAGTTAAAAGTTAAATCTTTATTGCCCTTGCGGTAATTAAAATTTTTAAATCTTTAAAATAAGGGGCATTTTCCTTTTCTAAAGTATGTAGTTTTCCCCTTTACACTAGGGGCAGTCTTTTTCAAACTGAGTTCAACTATTCCTTGTGCAATATTTTCTGTCAAACTAGGGACATTTTTTTTAAAGTTTAATCAACTCCAAAGGATAAGGTTAACACTAAATTAAAAGGTTACCCTCTTGATAGCAATTTGTTGAAAATCCCTGGGGTTCAAAAGTAAGTTAAAATGTTGATCGGACCTTCATAAAATCCAACTCTTTGTTTTTTAAATAAAAAGTCAAATGCGGTGTTAATCCCCCGTTTGTTTCTCTCAGGAAATTAGTTCATTACTTTTTCACCCTGAGTAAGTAGAGTAGGACTCCTCAAAAAATTAGTTCATTACTCTTTCACCCTGAGAAGGTAGAATAGGACTCCCAAAAAAGCTTAGTTCATTACTCTTTATTCCATGTAGGTAGAGTAGGACTCCTCAAAAAATTAATTCATTACTCTTTCACGTTGAGTAGTTAGAGTAGGACTCCCAAAAAAACTAAGTTCATTACTCTTTCACCCTGAGTAGGTAGAGTAGGACTCCCAAAAAAGCTTAGTTCATTACTCTTTCACTCCGAGTAGGTAGAGTAGGACTCCTCCAAAAATTAGTTCATTACTCTTTTACCCTGAGTAGGTAAAGTAGGACTCCCAAAAAAGCTTAGTTCATTTCTCTTTCACTCTAAATAGGTAGAGTAGGACACCTCAAAAAATTAATTCATTACTCTTTCACCTTGGACAGGTAGAGTAGGACTCCCAAAAAAGCTTAGTTCATTACTTTTTCACTCTGAGTAGGTAGAGTAGGACTCCTCCAAAAATTAGTTAATTACTCTTTCACCCTAAGTAGGTAGAGTAGGACTCCTAAAAAATTAGTTCATTACTCTTTCACCCTGAGTAGGTAGAGTAAGACTCCCCAAAAAATCAGTTCATTACTCTTTCACCTTGGACAGGTAGAGTAAGACATTCAACTTTTGCTCAAATCTTAATTTTTTTTGTTCAAACTCAAATTTTTTCTCAGGTTTTGCCCAGATTTCATGTTTTGCTAATTCACCTTACTCAATTTTTTTCATAAATGCACAAAATAGAAGCGTACTTTTTCAAAATTAGCATCACACCAATGCACACACGTGAACTTTAGCATTAGTCACGGAGAATTTTCTAAAATTTAAGGATCTGGCGTTGTCAGTGAGAGTTCGTGCTCAAGGACCTGACATTTTTTAGTTCAGGAAAAGCTTTACCCACAAAAATCTGAATGTCCCGACAAATTGCTAAATCAGACTACAAAATGAACTGTTACTAGCTTTGTCATTCAGATATAACACTATCTATCAAAATAGATTTTGCTATCTAGTTTCCTTCAACTCTCTACCAAAAAGGGGCATCTGTAGACACCTCATTTTCATACTTTCCTGATTAATCAACTCGTCAATTCAAGCACGACAATTCCCAATGATGGATGTTTATTTTACTGTTTTATTTGTTACTAGATATGTTTCAGAAATTCAGATGAGGTATCTCAAACTAACAAAACTATAGAAACCACATTACGCTAGAAAAATAGAACCACAAAAACATAGAAATCATCATCTTGCAGACAAAAAAAACTCCACAGTAAAAATAATTAAATAATGATTAAATTATCAAAATACCCCTAACATCAAAACATCCTTAGCGCCCCCCTTACGCTTAGGAAAACCCATTCGAATACATAAAACAACAAAATATAATCAAATAAACCATTTTGCCAATTTTCACTAAATTTGATAAAATTATGAAAATGCCCCTCATAAAGGTTGACAATCATTTCACGTCAAAAATTTCATAAATAACACAAACCAATAATCCCATTGAATTCCTTACGAAAAATTGATTCCAAAACATCCCGGAACATCAAAAACTGACTTGAAACACAAAAGTTTTATTCGATGGCAAAACGGTAATTTTTCAATTTTTAAAAATTTTAATTTTAAAATTAATAAATAAAATATTAATTAACGTAAAATAAAATATTAATAAAATTAATTTAAAAATATAAATCAAGTCAATCTCATAAGACTTAAGTCAAAATCCTAATCTAAAGAAACCAAGTCAATCTCATAAGACTTAAGTCAAAACCCTAATATAAAAAAATCAAGTCAATCTCATAAGACTTAAGTCAAAACCCTAATTAAAACCATAATCAAGATAATCTCATAAGACTAAAGTTAAAAGCCTAATTAAAATCCTAACCTAAAGGAATCAAGTCAATCTCATAAGACTTTAGTCAAAACCCTAATCTAAAAAGACCAAGTCAATCTCATAAGACTAAAGTCAAAACCCTAATTAAAATCCTAAAAGAAATCTAATCAAACACTAACTCTACCCAAAAAACTCTATAAATAGAGAGTCTCTACAACCTAATTTCGTAGGTCAAAGAAAATCTTAGAAAAAGTAGGTCAAAAAGCCACCCTATCCTTCCCAAAACCCTGATTTTGAAGTCCTAACCCCTTACCTATCATCCAAACCTTAATTTTTATCAAAAAGACTCTCGAAACTCCTCAAAAATCACCTAGAAACCCATCACAATACTAGGAAAAACTCATATCTAAGGAAAAGGTACTTTGTTTTGGATATCCGAAGCAGATCTTATGATAAAACAAAGCGAGGAGAATTCATATAAGAAGTTGTTATACCATATCTGAGGGAACAAGTCTTTGCGATCGTCACAGGTACAATTTCTTTATGTTTTTATTTATTTTAAGTCTTTAGTAATGTAATATTCTTAGGAATTAGTAAAGACTGATGTTTGCTAGGCAGGATTGGTACCTAACACTTTCCAATCCCGTAACGTGATCCCCGGACTTAGTATCTTTTGTAGATTAGTTGTTTTATTAGTTTTGAGTCAATGCTAGATTCCTAGACCGTAATAACTAGGTGGCGATTCCCAAACCTCAAAGTCAAAAGTGGATACGCACACCCCGCATATCAAAGGCGTTTTCAGATCTGCTTTTGATTTTTGAGGTTTGGGCGTCGACACCTAGTTATTACGATTTATGAGCTGAGCATTGACTCAAAATGGATAAAAAAACTAATCTACAAAAAGAAACTAAATTCGGGGATTACATTATGGGGTTGGAAGGTGTTAGACACCGATCTTGCCCGGCAAACGTCGGTCTCTAGTATTTTTCAAAAAAATTACATTGCTAAAAGGCCTAAAACAAATCAATAAAATAAATAGAAAAAAAATATATCTAGATATTTACGATGATTTGTTCCTTGAAATCTAGTGGAGAGATTCCTTGCTTTGTATCCGTCATTGAATCAGCTTCTGATCTCCAAGATTAAGTATCTGCTTCCCAAATCGGAGTGTTTTTTAACTTTTTTTTATGGATTTCTAAGTATTTTTGAAGGGTCTTGTAGACACCCCATTTTTTGCATTCACCTGATTAATCAACTCGTCAACCCGATCGCAACGGTTCCCAATGATGGATGTTCATTCCAATGCTTTATTTTGTTACCAGATATGTTTCAGAAATCCAGATGAGGTATCTCGAACTGACAAAACTTAGAAACCACGCTACGCTAGGAAAATACAACCCCAAAAACATAGAAATCATCATCTTGCAAACCAAAAAGAAGTTTCACGATAAAAATCACTAAAAATGATCAAATTACCAAAATACCCCTAACATCAAACAACCCTAAAACCTACGTTACGCTTAGGAAAACTCATTCAAACACATAAAACAACAAATCAAAACTAAAGAAATCACTTTGCCAATTTTCACAAAATTTGACAAAATTACGAAAATACCCCTCAGAAACTTCACGACCATTTCACACAAAAAATTTCATAAATAACACAAATCAATATTTCCATTGAATTCCTTACAAAAAATCGATTCTGAAATATCCTAGAACATTAAAAACCGACTTAAAACGTGAAAAGTCCTTTTCGGGGGTAAAAATGGTAATTTCACAATTTTCATAATTAAAAATTTCGAAATTAATAAATAAAACATTAAATGATTAAAGTGAAACATTAATGAAATTAATTTAAAATTTTGAATTAAAAAAATCGATTAATCGGGCTCTCAAGTAAAATTATTGAGGGTTCGTGAGATATTTCTTTAAGGACCCCTCCATTTGGGGGTCCAAAGAATTAAAAATATAATAGAGGAGGGTTCTCCAAAAATTTAAAGTCAATCAAGCAAGACTAAAGTCAAAATTAAAGTCAATTAAGCAAAACTAAAGTCAAGATATTAAAAGTCAATCAATTAAGACTAAAGTCAAAACATTAAAAGTCAATCAAATAAAACCAAAAGTCATAAGATAATTTTAATTAAATAATAACTCTATCTAATAGAGTTCTAATTAAAAAATAATTCTACCTAAAACAATTCTAATTAAAACACAATTCTACCTAAAACAATTCTAACTAAAACACAACTCTAATTAAAAGAACTCTAATTAAATACTAACTCTATCAAAATCAACCCCTAAAAAAATCTATAAATAGAGGTGCTCACACCCTATTTTCGTATCAAATGATAAACCCTAAGAGAAGTAGGTCTAAAAGCCCCCCTAGCCTCCCATAAACCTTAGTTTTGGAGCACCAACTCCTTACCTAACATCCCTCCTTTGATTTTAGCCTAAGAAACACCTAAAAGCCTTCCAAAAACATCCTAAAATCCACAACAAACTTGAAGAATTCAGATCCAAGAATGTAGAGATACCTTGCCTTGGAGATCAAAAATCAAATCCGAAGACAGAACGAAGCAAGGAGTACGGTACAAGGAGTAATTTTTGTCGGATCTGAGGGAACAAAGTCTTTGTTATCGGAAAGGTATAACTTTTATTTATTTATTATTATCTAGGTTTTTTAGCAATGTAATTTATTTGGGAAGTTAGTAGAGACCGGCTTTGGCCGGGCGGGGTTGGTGCCTAACACCTTCCAACCCTATAACATGATCCCCGAATTCAGTTTTTTCTGTTTTAGATTAGTCCTTTATCTATTTAGAGTCATTGATCGGTTCCTAGACCGTAATAACTAGGTGGCGACTCCCAAACCTCAAGGGTCAAAAGCGGATCCGCGCACCCCGTGAATCGAGGGCTCTTTCAGTGGCAACTCCACTAGGGACTATTGAGGATCAAACTTGAAAAACCCCAAGTATGGGAACATTGCCAAGATGACCTAATTTTTTTTTTAATTATTTAGTTGGATTTATTTTATTTATTTTTTCTGTTTGTTTTTTTTTTTGACTTGATTGTAGATGATTTTGGGTATTGCATTTTTTTTCCAATTAAGGATCACTTTTTGATGACCCCTAAATAATGAAAGATTCAAATTGACATATGAAAATGATGGAATGATGAAGGTTGGTACAGTAATATTCAAACATTTTTATAAAATATTTTAGTGAGAATTAAGTCTAGAAACCTCTGAATAAAATGTAGATCTCATCGAGTAGATTAATTTAAAACTTGAGTTCACTCAATTTCGTTATCGGAAGCCTTAGATATCATCAATGCAAGTTCAATCTGTAAATCTAGAATTGTTGCTGAATGAAAGTTGGGACAACAATGTTAAAACGTTTTTACAGAATATTCTAGTGAGAATTAAGTCTGGGAACCTCTTAATAAAACGTAGATCTCATCGAGTAAATTAATTTAGAACCTGAGTTCACTCAGTTTCATTATCTGAAGCCTTAGATATCATCAATACAAGTTCAATCTGTAAATCTGGAATTGTTGCTGAATGAAGGTTGGGACAGCAATGTTAAAACGTTTTCACAGAATATTCTACTGAGAATTAAGTCTGGTAACCTTTTAATAAAACGTAGATCTCATCGAGTAGATTAATTTAGAACCTGAGTTCACTCAATTTCGTTATCGAAAGTCTTAGATATCATCGATGCAAGTTCAATCTGTAAATCTGGAATTGTTTCTGAATGAAGGTTGGGACAGCAATGTTAAAACGTTTTTACAGAACATTCTAGTGAGAACTAAGTCTGGGCACCTATTAATAAAATGTAGATCTCATCGAGTAGATTAATTTAGAACCTGAGTTCACTCGATTTCATTATTGGGAGTCTTAGATATCATCGATGCAACTTCGAATTATATTTTCCTAATTCACAGAAAATCCGAATTTATCTAATGTTAGCACAATTAATGTTCCTGAGAGTGAGCTCATCTCAACCATTGTCATTCTATCATCAATGTAACATCTATTGGAATCTCGATTTATTTTGGATCACCCAAAAGTAACCCTTGATTGGACCATAGACAACAAATTTGTGGGCCTTTTTAATGTTGGATCAGATTAATTATTATTTGTGTTATATGCCCATATAATGTGCCATGATTTCTACAGATATATTTGTGATGTGTTTGCTTTCATCTTAATTTCGATGTGATGGGTTTTGTATTATTTTCTTGATCGATATTCATTTGATACCCATATGTGATGACATAATCTGACCCATGGGCCCATGTGTTTGAAAAAACCCCGGGCACACCCCACCCTATTTTGCACACCCCACATGCACGTTTACTGTTTTACTCACTTACATGTCCCATATAGCCAACGTGGCACTAGTGCGTGGCCCGGTCTCTTCGGAGATGCGAAGTCATTCATGAAAACCACAACTCCAATCACGTACCTTAGGGTATATCAAACTGGGGCATCAATACCGTCTGATCAGGTGATTCTGAGAAGTATATTAATGCACCCAGGCTGGAGCGACCTGAGCCTTTGACCTATTGTAAGTCACACAGTCACATGTCCCGATTGCCAATGTAGTACTAGTACGTGTCGGTCCCCCCGTGGGATGCTAAACCATTTATGAAAACTAAACTCTTGACCCGTACCCATAGGTATGCAAAAGATAATCTAAGTATATCAATTGCACTTCTTGGTCAAAACCAGTGCCTAAGCAAGATCTTGCCCCGTTGTACCCTACTGTACGAAGGGGAATAGACTACGTCTATTCTAGACGAGAGGTATTTAAGTGGGCCCTTGCTCAGCATTATGCGCCACCTCTCAACTGGAGATTAAACTGACTGTTTTTGACTTCAGAGAAATGAGTTGAGGTTTTAGATTATCACCTATACGGTATATCAAGCCAAGTCACCACGTATCGAGAGGTATATAGGTGTGCTTGGGCAAGGGTGGCCAGATAAAAATGCATTGCACGTAGTAAGCCTAGTGTCTAGAAACCTTCCCTGTAGGTCACGACTCGAACTTATCGTAGGTGTTCCCGAGTTGTTTATTGAATGTAACCTTTTGATTGGTGAATGTATGCGAATGATGTGAAGGATGAGATCAGAGTGTATGATTGTCCTCAAGGATCAAAAGTGTTGTTTTTGAAAATTAAAATGGGTGCACCGACCCAATAAAAAATCCATCTCTTGCAAATAACCCAGCCCAACTCGATCCAACAATCCTGATGGACCGGGCCATTTAAATCGAAATAGAAATCAAATTTTCAAAGAAGAAAAATAGTTTACAAAGGGAAAGTATTTTTTAGAAAAAAATGTTTTCCAAAAGAAGTGTTTTCCAGAAAAAGTGTTATTCTTTAGAAAAAATATTTTCTAAGAAAAATTATTTTCCAACAAATATTTTTCATAAGAACAAGATTTTTCAAGAGAGAATGCTTTCCAAATAAAAAACTATTTTTCAGAAAAAAATGTTTTCCAAAAGAAAAAAAAATGAAGGAAAAATGATTTACAAAAGATATATTTTTGCATGGAAAAATTTTGAAATATGTTTTTTTACCAAAAATCTATTTTTTACATGGACCTTGTAAAATTATCAAAATATGTTATTCTAAAAAGAAAATGATTGCAAAAAATAATCAGAATTGTGAAAATCGTTATTCAATAAAAACATTATTTTGAATAGTGTAATAAAATTATTTTCCTTCTGAATAATCATTAAATGGATGAATTGTTTAAGGGACTGGTGCACAAAATTCAATAAAATCTCAGGGTTCATTTAAAATGTTATCAAGGGGGTGACACTGAAATTGGTTAAATTCACTTTCAAAGAGGTTACTAGGTTATCATTGTATCTAAGCTCAATCGTCCATAGTCTAGCTAGGGTTGTAAATCCGGTCAGTTAGAGTAAACGTCAATATCAAGTCAATAGTTAGAAATGACCTCAGAATTCATCAACATCGCCCAATTGTTCCCTAAAGATCATAGTGCTTCAATCCTACCGATTGTAAGTAATATCTTAGTCCTCAATCCTAATCAAACTCATATGGGTACTTGCCTTGAGTTTTCATAAGTCATTTGGGTTAGCTCGAGTCCTTTTTTCCAGCAAGGTCATGTCTTCCTTAGATTGAGTTTATTTTTTTCCTATTGAGTCAAGTTAGTTCATCTAGTCTATAGAGGTGTCTGTCGCCCCATCTAAATTTAATTGAATAAAGAAAATTTTTGAATACCTTGAGCGTATTAACGAGTTAATTAATAACTGGCTTTAAAGAGAAATTCCTCTAATAAGGAACCCCCTCTTGAATGAGAAAATAAAAGTCTTGCTTGAGGAAGTAAAGGTCATTGACCTCGGAACAAAAATAATTCCCAAGAAATTCAGATTGGAACTAACTTATCCCCAGAGGAGCACAAAGAGATGATGAATTTATTCAGAAAATTCAAAAGACTTGCTTACATGGTCCTATGAGGATATGTCGGTTAAATTTGGAGTGTTGTTCAACATGAAATATATACCCATCCTGTGAGAACACCAACCAGAATAGATTGACATAGCCAAAGGAAGGATTATAAAATGTATCAATGCTGGAATTTTAAAATCGATGGAATAGTTGAAGTAGCCAGTAAAAATCTCAAGACAATCATCGTGAAAATGTGTTAATCACACATCACACCGGGACTGGCCAGAGAAGTTACCATTCGCATTATGGACATATTACATTTCAATATAGTCTTCTACTAGAGTCACTCTAGTATGATATGGAAGCAATCTTACCGGTTAAAAGGGAAAATCCTGTATCTCAAGGTCTTGATGGAAGTTAAGTTTTAGAAACAGATTGGGTCTGTCAATGGAGAGGAGTCACTTGCATGTTTGACAAGAAAGTCAAAGTTCATCACTTATAAGTCAAGGATCTAAAGTATCAGACTACCCAAGAAAAAATTTTGAGTACTCTTCCTCGATCACAGAAAATTTGAACTCAATTAGAGAAATTCAATCATCAAGGAAATATTATCTGGAAAAATTGTTAGACTTCAAGATCATGATGGAATCAAATTACCAGAGTCAACCAACCTTGATCGGATCAAACGGTACTACATTTAAGGAGGCCATCTTTGGCTGAATCAATTTTCCTGCTACCCAGTTCATTATCTCTTTTCTTAGCCTTTTGCAGCCTTTAAAAAAAATGATGTCTTTTTATTTCTCTGCCCAATCACCTAACCTAGAGGAGGAAAAATTCGAACTACGTTTTGGTCTGATCCCAAAATTCTGGGGTACGTAGGCAACCTGAGAAGTTACTCGGCCCGATCACATCAAAATAAAAAAAAATATAGATTTCCCGACAAAGAAAAAAATTGTCAAAGTGGGGAAGAAAATTCAAGAAAAAGAAAATAATTTAAAAGGAAATGTCCCACAAGGGGCATTTGGGTTTTTGAGCCTAAAAATCCCTTTCTTTTTATACCCAGTCCTAAGCTTACCCATGAAAGTCCTCCTAAGTACCATGCGAGAAGTCAAGGAAGATAGCAAAGCATGATCAGACAGCAACTCCAGAAGTTCAAAAGGGAAGAAGAAGAAAAAAAATCTACTAAGTTGAAAACCCAAAAAGGGCATCTTAGGCAAAAATTAAGGCAAGCTCGTAAGGTTGAAAATCTGAAAGGATGACCTTGGCAACAATTAAAGCAAGGAAAAAGAAAAAATTGTAAGCTCGCTAGATCGAAAACCTAAAAAGGTGATCTAGGCAAAAGCTAGAGCATGCTCGCTAGATTGAAAACCTGAATAGGCAATCTAGGCAAAACTTAGAGCTATCAAAAAATAAAAGAAAATCTCCGTTGAGTTGAGAAGCTGAAAAGGTAACCCGAGCAGAAATATCAGAAGTCCGAATGATCAAGTTTCAATACCCAGTTTGAACTAAATATAGACTCAGTGGATACAAGTATCTCGTCTATGATTGATCTGAAGAGTTTCATGTCCCTAAGTAAACCGACGGGGAGAAATAACAAATTCTATGATGAATTTCAGAAAGAAATATTTTGTTCCAATTTCTTTGAGTCTGACTCAAAATCTTCAATATAAAAAGTCAAAATTAAAAGTTAAACCTTTATTGCGCTTGCGGTAATCAAGGATTTCAAATTTTCATAACAAGGGCACTTCCTTTTTCTAAAGAATATAGTTTCCCCTTTATACTAGGGGCATTCGTTTTCAAATTATGTTCAATTATGCCCAGTGCAATGTTCCTTGTCAAACTAGGGGCATTTTTGTTCTGTTACCTGGTCAATTTCAACCCTAAAGGATAAGGTTAACTTTGAATTAAAGGTTACCCTCTTGATAGTAATTTTGAAAACTCCTTAGATTCAAAGAGAGTTAAAATGTTTACCGGACCTTTAAAAAATCCAGCTTTTTATTTAAAAAAAAATTCATAAAAAAGAAAAAAAAAATCAAATGCAAGGTTAATCCCCTATTTGTTCCCTAAAAAATTAGTTCATTACTCTTTCACCCTGAGTAGGTAGAGTAGGACTCCCAAAAAGCTTAGTTCATTACTCTTTCACTCCGAGTAGGTAGAGTAGGACTCCCAAAAAAAATTAGTTCATTACTCTTTCACTCCGAGTAGGTAGAGTAGGACTCCCAAAAAGCTTAGTTCATTACTCTTTCACTCCGAGTAGGTAGAGTAGGACTCCCAAAAAGTTTAGTTCATTACTCTTTCACTCCGAGTAGGTAGAGTAGAACTTCCAAAAAAAAATTAGTTCATTACTTTTTCACCCTGAGCAGGTAGAGTAGGACTCCCAAAAAGCTTAGTTCATTACTCTTTCACTCCGAGTAGGTAGAGTAGAACTTCCCAAAAAAAAATTCGTTCATTACTCTTTCACCCTGGGCAGGTAGAGTAGGACTCCCAAAAAGCATAGTTCATTACTCTTTCACTCCGAGTAGGTAGAGTAGAACTTCCTAAAAAAAAATAGTTCATTACTCTTTTACCCTGGGCAGGTAGAGTAGGGCTCCCAAAAAACTTAGTTCATTACTCTTTCACTCCGAGTAGGTAGAGTAGAACTTCCAAAAAAAAAAAACAATTAGTTCATTACTCTTTCACCCTGGGCAGGTAGAGTAGGACTCCCAAAAAGCTTAGTTCATTACTCTTTCACTCCGAGTAGGTAGAGTAGAACTTCCAAAAAAAAATTAGTTCATTACTTTTTCACCCTGAGCAGGTAGAGTAGGACTCCCAAAAAGCTTAGTTCATTACTCTTTCACTCCGAGTAGGTAGAGTAGAACTTCCCAAAAAAAAATTAGTTCATTACTCTTTCATCCTGAGTAGGTAGAGTAGGACTCCCAAAAAGCTTAGTTCATTACTATTTCACTCCGATTAGGTAGAGTAGAACTTCCAAAAAAAAAAAAAATTAGTTCATTACTCTTTCACCCTGGGTAGATAGAGTAGGACTCCCAAAAAGCTTAGTTCATTACTCTTTCACTCAGAGTAGGTAGAGTAGAACTTCCAAAAAAAAAAAACAATTAGTTCATTACTCTTTCACCCTGGGCAGGTAGAGTAGGACTCCCAAAAAGCTTAGTTCATTACTCTTTCACTCTGAGTAGGTAGAGTAGAACTTCCAAAAAAATTTAGTGCATTACTCTTTCACTCTGAGTAGGTAGAATAAGACTCTCAAAAAAAAAATATAAATTCATTACTCTTTCACCTAGAGTAGGTAGACTAGGACATTTAACTTTCTCCCAACTTTTGCTCAGATTTGTCTCAAATATCATTCAAATTTTCTCGAGTTTTGTTTTACTCAGATTTTACTCAATTTCACACAGTGCACACACTTGCACATTTGTTCTTTTAGTCAGGGAGAATTCTCTAAAATTCAAGGATCTGACACTATCAGTGAGACCTCACGCTCAAGGACCTGGCAACCTTTTAATTCGGGGAGAGCTTTACCCTCAAGGATCCGAGCACCCCGACGAATTGCTAAATCAGGCTGCAAAATGAACTGTTACTAGCTTTGGCATTCAGATATCGCATTATCTACCAAAATAGATTTGCTATCTAGTTTGCTTCAACCCTCTGCCAAAGAGGGGCATCTGTAGACACCCCATTTTTGCACTCGCCTGATTAATCAACTCGTCAACCCGATCGCAACGGTTCCCAATGATGGATGTTCATTCCATTGCTTTATTTTGTTACCAGATATGTTTCAGAAATCCGGATGAGGTATCTCAAACTGACAAAACTTAGAAACCACGCTACGCTAGGAAAATACAACCCCAAAAACATAGAAATCATCATCTTACAAATCAAAAAGAAGTTTCACGATAAAAATCACTAAAAATGACCAAATTACCAAAATACCCCTAACATCAAAACAACCCTAGAACCTACGTTACCCTTAGGAAAACCCATTCAAACACATAAAACAACAAATCAAAACTAAAGAAATCATTTCGCCAATTTTCACAAAATTTGACAAAATTACGAAAATACCCCTCAGAAACTTCACGACCATTTCACAAAAAAATTTTCATAAATAACACAAATCAATATTTTCATTGAATTCCTTACAAAAAATTGATTCTAAAACATCTTAGAACATTAAAAACCGACTTAAAACGTGAAAAAAAGTCCTTTCCGGGGGTTAAAATGGTAATTTCACAATTTTCATAATTAAAAATTTCGAAATTAATAAATAAAACATTAAATGATTAAAGTGAAACATTGATGAAATTAATTTAAAATTTTGAATTAAAAAAATCGATCAATCGGGCTCTCAAGTAAAATTGTTGAGAGTTCGTGAGATATTTCTTTAAGGACCCTTCCATTTGGGGGTCCAAAGAATTAAAAATATAATAGAGGAGGGTTCTCCAAAAATTTAAAGTCAATCAAGCAAGACTAAAGTCAAGGTATTAAAGTCAATCAAGCTAGACTAGAGTCAAAATTAAAGTCAATTAAGCAAGACTAAAGTCAAGATATTAAAAGTCAATCAATTAAGACTAAAGTCAAAATATTAAAAGTCAATCAAATAAAACCAAAAGTCATAATATAATTCTAATAAATAATAACTCTATTTAATAGAGTTCTAATTAAAAAATAATTCTACCTAAAATAATTCTAATTAAAACACAATTCTACCTAAAAAAATTCTAACTAAAACCACAACTCTAATTAAAAGAACTCTAATTACATACTAATTCTATCAAAATCAACCCCTAAAAATATCTATAAATAGAGGTACTCACACCCTATTTTCGTATCAAATGATAAATCCTAAGAGAAGTAGGTCTAAAAGCCCCCTAGCCTCCCATAAACCCTAGTTTTGGAACCCCAACTCCTTACCTAACATCCCTCCTTTGATTTTAGCCTAAGAAACACCTAAAAGCCTTCCAAAAACATCCTAAAATCCACAACAAACTTGAAGAATTTAGATCCAAGAATGTAGAGATACCTTGCCTTGGAGATCAAAAATCAAATCCGAAGACAGAACGAAGCAAGGAGTACGGTACAAGAAGCAATTTTTATAGGATTTGAGGGAACAAAGTATTTGTTATCAGAAGGTAGGTATAACATTTTATTTATTTATTTATTATTATCTAGGTTTTCTAGCAATGTAATTTATTTGGAAAGTTAGTAGAGACCGGCTTTGGCCGGGCGGAGTTGGTGCCTAACACCTTCCAACCCCGTAACATGATCCCCGAATTCAGTTTTTTCTGTCTTAGATTAGTCCTTTATCTATTTAGAGTCATTGATCAGTTCCTAGATCGTAATAACTAGGTGGCGACTCCCAAACCTCAAGGGTCAAAAGCGGATCCGCGCACCCCGTGGATCGAGGGCGCTTTCAGGTCTCTGGGTGTTTTTTAAGCAAAAGTTAGGGTTTTGATGATAGGTAAGGGGTTAGGGCTTCAAAATCAGGATTTTGGGAAGACTGAGTAGGCTTTTTACCTACTTTTTCTAAGATTTTCTTTAACCTATGAAATTAGGTTATGGAGGCTCTATATTTATAGAGTTTTTTGAAAGAATTAGGGTTTGACTAAGTCTCCTTTTAGATAAGATAAATTAGGGTTTTGACTTTAGTCTTATGAGATTGACTTGGTCTTTTTAGATTAGGTTTTTGACTTAAGTCTTATGAGATTGACTTGGTTTAGATTTTTAAATTAAATTTATTAAGGTCTGACTTTACGTTAATTAATATTTTATTCATTAATTTCGAAATTAAAAATTTAAAAATTAAAAAATTACCACTTTACCCCCGAAGAGAACTTTTGTGTTTCAAGTTGATTTTCGATGTTCCGAGATGTTTTGGAATCGATTTTTTGTAAGGAATTCAATGGGATTATGGATTTGTGTCATTATGAAATTTTTTAACGTGAAATGATTGTCAATCCTTATGAGGCGTATTTTCATAATTTTATCGATTTGGTGAAAATTGGTGAAATAGTTTATCTGATTTCATTTTGTTGTTTTATACGTTCGAATGAGTTTTCCTAAGCGTAAGGGGCTCTAAGGATGTTTTGATGTTAGGGGTATTTAGGTAATTTGGCCATTTTTAGTGACTTTTATCTTAAATGTATTTTTTATCTACAAAATAATGATTTCCATATTTTTAGGGTTATATTTTCCTAACGTAGCGTAGTTTTTATAGTTTTGTTAGTTTGAGATACCTCATCCGAATTTCTGAAACATATCCTAAAAAATAGAGTATTGGAATAATCATCTATCATTGGGAATCGTTGCAACCGGGTTGATGAGTTGATTAATCAGGCAAGTGCAAAAATGGGGTGTCTACACATGCACTCAATATCATTATTTGTAGAGTAAGATATAAAAATATTCCTCAATCGGCACAAATTTACCTGGCGTCCTCAGTTCGACATAAAACTAGTTGTGGACAATTCTTTCATATTAGCTTCGATGAGAGGGTACCTAAAATTTAACAAAATCAATTTTTTATTTTCTTGGATCAAAGATAGTCTTAATATGTCATTATTAGATTAAAAAGATAAAGAAAGATATGCAATGATTAATCTACCCTGTACGACCGTCTCGCCAAGATTCAAATAAAACATGATCTTGGCTCCAATTAGACTCCACTTTTCTTGGGCCACCAGAAAAATGTTTCATCATAAAGGAAAGAAAAAAAATGAAAATTGCATTTAAGTTTAAACATAGATCAATGTAATTTCCATCTCGATAACAGAAAATATGAAAAACCAATATGATCAATAAAGGACATTCTCGAGACATGTTCTGTTATTTGTTATCTCAATCAGTGAAAAGTAACTTTAATGAGATGTTCAACCAACTAAACTCTTTCTAAAACTATATATTAATTTTCAATGATTAATCAGTGAAAAGTAAGAAACTTGGTATCTGTCTGTTACCTATATGGAAGATAGAATTTCCATATTTAATTGATAGAAACTTGAAATAGTCCCTCCATATCAATTCAAACAACACCTTGAAACCATTACAAATAGAACAAGTGAATCATCCAAAAAAGAAAAAATAGACAATTTTAACTCAACTACAAAGAACAATATGTTAATACCAAGAAAGTTGAAAAATAAAACATGGAGATAGTAAAACAAATACCAATATGTAGAATCATTTGCTTGCCTTTCCTTCTCATAAACAAGTTTAATTATGTTCCGATCTAGAAAGAGGTGGAATGAAGCTTCTTCATAGAGAAGAATTTCATAAATAACACCAAAATTCATATAAATAAATAGAAAGCTCAATCCACAAAACTTTATCAAAATCAAACCTGATAGAGCTTTAAATCCACAACGTCCAATGTCTTTTGTTCGAGGATCAAATATTGAAGTCTTCTCTAAAAATTTCAATGTTGAACTTGAAATCTCAATGAAAATAGATAAATCGACAAGATCAATTTTGTATTTAAGAGACAGATCAACAATGAGATTTAGGGTTTCGTGAAGATCGATTTAGGATTTGAGAGATAAATCTGAAATTAGATTTAGGATTTTGTGAAGAATGAAATAAAAAAGATAGAGTTAAGGTTGTGTGAAGATCGAAGATGTATGTGAAGATGGAAGATCAAACCTACCCGAGCTTTTATGGTTCTTTCTTTTTTCGTTTCTGTGAAAATGAGAGCCCGAATGTGACGATCGAAGATCGAAGATGGAAGATGAAGAAGGGAAACTGCTCAGGCTTTTACACTTTAGCCATCTTCTTCATTTCTGTTAGAATGAGGAATTAAATAATGTTTCTCTTTCGAGAGGTTTTTCTATTAAAATAGCTTTAACATTGAGATGAGATCTTGAAAGCGCCCTCGATCCGCGGGGTGCTCGGATCCACTTTTGACCCTTGAGGTTTGGGAGTCGCCACCTAGTTATTGTGGTCTAGGAACCAAACTGACTCTAACATGGATAAAAAGAACTAATCTACCATAAAAAATCTGAATTCGGGGATCATGTTACGGGGTTGGAAGGTGTTAGGCACCAACCCCGCCCAGCCAAAGCCGGTCTCTACTAACTTCCAAATATATCACATTGCTAAAAACCTATATAAAAATAAAATAAAAAATTTCATACCTTTTCGATAGCAAGGATTTTGCTTCCTCAGATCTGACAAAAAAGAGCTCCTTGTACTGTACTCCTTTGCTTCGTTCTGTCTTCGGATTTGACTTCGGATCTCCTAGATCAAGGTATCTAAGAAGAAGAAAATAAAAAAGAAAAAAAAAGACATTAAGGCTTCCAGGTGGGTCAAAAGGACACATAATTCCCCTCTTTTCTCTCCCTCTCTCCTATCCATATCCCCTTCGCCTCTTTAATTTTTATTTTAGAAAGAGTTAAGTTATGATGCTCCCCCTCCCCTATCTCTAATAGATCTAACTTCGGTTCAGTTGAAAGTATAGGGGTTGTAACCACTTTCAAAATAAAACTGATTTTAAACATTTCAATCATTTTGAGGCAATCGATATTCAGGTCCTTCTCAACTCATGAGAATAAACCCATAACCAAAGCCAATATTTTTCAAAAAGAAATATGTAGTTCCCAAAGCTAATTGTTTATAAGAATTGTCTCCTTTAATTAGATGATCCTATCTTCCAAGTCAAAAGCATATCCCTACATAGGGTACAAGTCGTCAACACGTGGCACTTTTATTTTATTTGCATTTTCATCCAAAATGACCAAGTTATTTTAAGGCTACCACTAATTGGTGGAAAGAAAGGGGTACCTAACACCTTTAATTTTTTCTAATCGAGCCACTTATCAAGATCTTGGGTAGAGTGGTACTTTATCCATACAAGAGTCACTAAATGCCAAAAATGACACTTTCTAAAAATATATATTGTGTGACCATTCATACCCTTTTATAAAAATGAGTGGTAGCGACTCTGAACCTTCGTTGAAGTAATTTTTAGAAATAAAAAATCACGTATCTACATGTTCCATTGACATGGTTAATTAGTAACTACAAGTATTATAAATTGTAGCTTCTATTACCCTTAACCCTATCAAGTTTTCTCAAGACTTCCAAAAGGGATAATGTGGGATAGTAGTGGTTTATTTATTTTCTTTTAACTTACATCTTCTTCTTCTAACCCTCCATTTTTTTCTTTTTAGAAATCCTTAGGATGTAATGGAGAACCCTCCTTCATCTCGAGTAGATTGAACCTCAACCTTGGGCATGGAATGCTTGAGGCGGTTTGGTCGAAAGGATGGAGGTTGAAGCCCTTTTTAACCCATTCTTATATCATGCATCATAAATGTACACTATGCACACACCTCACACATGTTTAGCTATGATGAAAAAATGTGTAACTCTCTTGATGGGGTTAAAACACTAAGTTTCTAGCTAAACATGCATGCATTAAGGTTATGGATATAAGGGTACTCCATCCATGGAATTTCTCTAAAATCCTAAACCAACATCCCAACTCATGCAAAAGTATGTTAACTCCATAGAATGTCTTTTTTCATAAGATATTTCTTATGTCAACACCAAGATCAAATCCTCTTCTAAAGAGGTACATACACACCATGTGCACCCACCCACTTCATGCATCCCATGCACTTTACTTGTTATATTATTCTTTTCAAAAATGGCTAAATTTAAAGGTAACCACCATAGGTGAAGAGAATGGGGTGCTTAACACCTTCCCCATTCTTTAACCGAATCCCCTTAGATCTTAGGTGGACCATACATTTTCCATGATTGAGAGTCACTACAATGCCATAAAAAATGATTTTCAAAAGAATCGATTCGGGTGCTCACCCATTACAAAAAAGAATGGTGGCGACTCCAAACCATGTAGCATTGAGGTTCAAAAGTGAACATTCTCATGTCTACAACTTGACGACTCCACTGGGGACATTGCAGGCTCAAACGATGACCATTTGGCCATTTTTAGAAAAAAAAAATAAACAAAATTCAATATGTATTTATTAACATTTGTTGTTGTTTGTGTTTTGTTTGATACTTTGCCTTCTTTTTCTTGAGGATTGGTTGTAATATTCTTTAACAGTTTGTGGGTTGAATGCTTGTAAGTGGGGGTTGATACTTATTGTTTTTAAAATGCACTCGTGCACCTACGCTTGCATAGCCCATTGCACAAACCTCCTTTACCTATAAAAGTTTAAAACCCGGATGCCTAGTAGTTTCACGACTCGAGATTGCTTATTTCGGGTACGGGGACGAACACTTCCAACCCAATCACCAACCTAAGACGTGTGTATTTCGGTATGCATCGAGGTTTGAAGAATGGGTAATCGTGAAGCCACCTATAGCCACATGCATTCAATACGATTAGAGGCTTAGGACATAATTTTGAAAAAATGAGTTATCAACCCTCTCATTATTGTAATTTTTCCGATACAAGGAGATGACTTTGTTTTTTTTTTTTTTAGCCCACGAAGGCAAGTTGTATAGGTTTTAGTCTTATTTAAGTTTTATTTCTTTACATGTCCCCCTAGGTAAAGGGGGAAATCTTTGTTTATGCTTTGCATCATAAAAAAAATAAAAAATTAAAAAAATTTATGTGCCCTAAGCCAAAAAACAGAGGCTATGTACCTCAAAATCCCAAAAAAAAAAAAAATTTCAACGAAAATTAAGGTTCTAGTCCGTTTTTAAAGAGTGGACCAGTACAAAAGCACTTCGGTTCGCTCATTAAAAACGGACCCAAAAAAAAAAAAAAATAAAATAAAAAATAAATAAATTTTCGACGAAAATTAAGGTTCTGGTCCGTTTTTAAAGAGCGGACCAGTACAAAAGCACTTCAGTCCGCTCATTAAAAACGGAGCCCAAAAAAAAAATTTTTTTTTTGCTCATTTTGTCCATTACATCAATATTGACAACTTTTATTTTGGACTTTATTTTTCTTTTGAGTTTAAGGCTTGAAAATGATCAAATACATCATTTCTATCATTAAACTTAGGGCCTACCACTCGTTACTTTGTGTTTGATCCAAACGGAGCTCGCCTACACTCTACCTATCGAAATTGATCTCGACCCAACATGGCCCACTATCAACCTCACCAATAACCACTCCGAATCAGGTCAATGACTCATATCCACTTCCGAATGGGTCCACGACCCATACCCACTTCCAATTGGGTCCACGACCCATATCCATATCCAAATGGGTCCACGACCCAAATCCTTCTAATTTGAGCCATATCCACTTCTAAATGGGTCCACGACCCATACCCACTTCCAATTGGGTCCAGGACCCATATCCATATCCAAATGCGTCCATGACCCATATCCTTCCAATTGGACCCATATCCATATCCAAATGGGTCCAAAACCCATATCCACTATCCAAATGGGCTTACAACTCATATCCATTTCCAATTGGGTCCACAACCCATATCAATATCCAAAGGGGTCCACAACCCATATCTATTTCCAATTGAGTCCACGACCCATATTCATATCCAAATGGGTCCACAACCCGTACCAGATCAATTTTTCAATCTCAACCATGTCCATAATCTATGTGTGAACCTTCGGCTCCGTGCCGATAAACCCCCAGCTCCGTGCTGACAAACTTTCGGCTCCGTGCCGACGAACCTCTAGCTCAGTGATAACAAACATCCGGCTCCATGCTGATGAACCTTCGGCTCCGTGCCGATAAAGCTCCGGCCCTGTGCTGACGAACTTCGGTTCCGTGCCGATAAACCTCCAGCTCTGTGCTGACAAACCTCCAGCTCCGTGCTGATGAACCTCCAGCTCTGTGCTGACAAACCTCTAGCCCTGTGCTGATGAACATTCGGTTCCGTGCCGATAAACCTCCAGCTCCATGCTGACAAACCTCCAGCTCTATGCTGATGAACATTCGGTTCCGTGCCGATAAACCTCCAACTCCGTGTTGATAAACCTCCAGCTCTGTGCTGATGAAGCCCCAGCTCCGTGCTGATTAATATCTAGCTTCGTGCCTACGAACCATAGCTCCGTGCTGACAAAAAATCTAATCCCAACCAATTTCAAGATTTTCTTAATGCAACTTTACCAATTCATCCAATCTAATCTAATAAATCATCATGCATCGTCATTATGTAAATAATATATTAACGCTTAACCTCTTGTCCACAGGTGGCCAAACGACCCAGAAAGAAGTACTTACCACCCGATAATCCTCCATATTTTCTACGATCGCAACCAACCATGAGCACTTCAGAATAACCTCAGCAAACAATGACAGAAGTAGTAACGGATCTCGCCTCAAAGCTTGATCTGCTGATGGCCAACCCAAGTATCATCCAGGCTGTCCAACATCAAGCTTCTGGCTCGAACCAGGTCGTACCTGAACAACCACAACAACAACCTCCGCAAGCACAGAATACCTTACCACCCACCATCCCTGCCAATCAAGGGCCACCGATCACATTCACTACAATCCACCACGACATGAAGTCGTTCAAGAAGAAGAATGTGATTTCAGGGCAGTCGAGGTAAGGAGTACCACAGAGGAGAAACTTGCAAGCAAACTTGAGGCAGTTGAGGAAGAGATCAGAAGGATGAAAGGCAAGCACTCTACAAATGGAATGAGGTTCAGAGATCTGTGCCTGTACCCTAATGCATCATTACCACCAAAGTTCAAATGTCCTGACTTTGAGAAATACAATGGCATTGGGTGCCCTATGTCCCACTTAAAGCTCTACTACGGATCTATGTGCCAGTTTGGGGACGATGATAGGTTGTTGGTTCAGCTATTTCAGGGAAGTCTAACGGGGGCGACCCTCTCGTGGTTCTCTCAATTAGATCATTCTCGAATCAAGAGCTCGCAAGATCTAACTACACTGTTCTCAGAAAAATATAGGTTCAATACAGATATGGGGTTAGACCGGAATGACATGAAAAAAATGACACGGAAGCCGAAACAAAGTGTGAAAGAGTATGCACAAAAGTGGCGGGAATCAGCCTCCAAAGTAAAACCACCTATGACTGACCAAGAAATGAATACTATATTCATTTTTACTCTGGGCCATTCATTCTATACGCATTTAGTGGGTCACACAACTGCAAGCTTCACATCATTGGTTCAAGTGACGGATCGAGTAGAGAACGGTATCCGATCAGGTTTGATTTATGACCTGTCTAGTCTAGGAACACCAATAGGGGGATCTATTTAACGAAAATCAGCGATCTTGAACAAGAAGAAATATGAGGCCCAAGTTAACAATGTGCAACCTATTCGTCCTTTCTTCATCTTTACACCAAACCAGAGGCCTCCAATACATCAGGTCCCTTTCAAGGTGAACCCCACCTCAAGCTTCACCGACTCCACCAGTATTTCAATTCGGACAAAATCCAGTATTTGGATAAAACTCACAATTTGCTCAGAATCATCAAATCGAGCAGCGCCGACCCAATAGGGTCCCTCGAGTCTTCACCCGTTTGCCTATGACTCTGTCAGAACTACTCCCAGCATTACTCAGGGGAGAATATCTCACTAAGAGGCAGTCAAACCCAGAGGTGGTAAAGGGACCAAGGTACAATCCCGATCAATTCTGTGAGTTTCATATGGGTACACCGGGGCATGCCACCGACCAATGTTGGCAACTCAAGCACCAAGTCCAGAATCTAATCGACAGAAAAACGATCATCTTGGATGGTCAGGCAACCCAAGCACCTCAGTAGAATATCAATCAGAACCCGTTACCAACACATAATGGGGGAGGCAATGGGCTGATAGTCAACGCCAAAGAGAGGGATGAACCGAGTTTCAACCCTTCAGTTTTGATAGCACCTATTGGCTCTAAGGTTAGAGTCAATTTGAGTAAAGAACCAACGTCATCAAGCATCAATGCATTACCACAAGATACAACCAACCAACTACCATCCCAACTTCCCGTCAGACTGGCCAATCTCACCATTCATTCCAACTCCCAAACTTCAAATCCTTCACAACCACCTCTCGTTATACCCTACACATTACCAACTTCAAGCTTTACCTCTCGGCCACCTCTCATCATACCTTACACTGCACCGACCCCTCCAACTTCAAGCTTTTCCTCCCGACCACCTCTCATTCTATCTTACACCAACCCACAAACCTCAAACACCACTACATCAACCGTCAAACCCAACCCGCCACCTCTTATCCTCCATGTAAAGCCAGACCCTCAACCTATGACCATTATATCCCCTAAACCATTTCCATACCTCTCAAGTCAAACCGTCTCATGGAGTTATGAGACGATGATTGTGACATCCGCAGGAGTTGAGAAGCCCAAAGAGGCGATAATCACGGATATTAGACATATGACTAGATCAAGGAGGTGCTACAAACTACCAGAAAAAAAACCAAAAAGACAGAACGAGGAAGATGATAAAAGAAAAGAAAAAGGGAAAGGAAAACTGGTAGAGGAGGAACAAATATCACAAGGGGAACCAGAGAGGAAGAAGAGCAGAGTGACTGACAAGGAGGCAACTGATCTCCTCAAACTCATTCGAAGGGGTGAGTACAACATAGTAGAGTAGTTGAACAGAATGCCAGCTGAAATTAGTATCTTTGACATACTTTTAAACTCAGAACATCATCAGGAAGCATTACTCAAAGTCCTTAGTAGTGCACATGTGCCTGAGACCACCACACTAGAAAAGTTGGAAAAGATAGTAGGTCAGATCATGGCCTCCAATCCGATCACCTTCACTGAGGATGAACTTATTAGCAGAGGATGTGGACACATTGAAGCATTGCACATTATGGTAATGTGCAAAGGTATGATGACAGCAAGAGTACTGATCGACAATGGTTCGACTTTTAATGTCTATCCTCTACAAACTGTGCACAAGTTAAACGCGGATTTATCTTACCTCAGGACAATTAGAAGGACCGTAAGGGCTTTTGATAGTAGAAAAACTGAGTCGTTATGAGAACTGGATCTCCCAGTCACTATTGGATCATGCACGTTTGAAGTAACATTTGAGATTCTGGACATACCCTCTACATTCAATCTCCTTTTAGGAAGACCCTGGATCCACACCGTAGGGGCAGTCCCCTCTTTCTTGCACCAGCGAGTCAAATTCATCATGGGACAGAGGATGATATCGGTCCTCATAGAAAATCTCATACCAGTCGATCGATCGTCGAATGTGCCTTATATCGATGTAAAGATGACCGAGGATAAGGAGGGGTTTCACACCTTTTAGCTCACATCTATCAATCATATCTAAAGGGGAGAAGAAAAGACAAGGGCAAAGTTATCAAAAACAAACCTGATGGTCGGACGAGTGATGAAGAAGGCAGGATATCGTCCGAAACAAGGGTTATGACCTAAAGGAAAAGGCAGGGCCACTCTGATCAGTGTCCGAAAACATACTCCCTACTTTGGTCTTGGTTTCAAGCCTACAAGGAAGGACATCTCTGATATGAATGATAAAAAGAAGGAGCTTCCACTTGCATGAAGACAGAACTGAGAGCCTAATATATGGAACTTGGGCAAAGTACCACACATCAGCATCAGCTTCCCACCATCCTTGAAGAAATCAGATGACTCAGTAGAACTGCCACCGACAAACCGCACCGGAGAACCAAGTGTTATAAGTATTGAGCCCATTCATTCGCAAGAAGACTCATTCGTTGAGTCCCCACATTCCTTTATAGATGGCATAGACATCTTGTTTGGAGGAGATTCCGAATGGAGTCAAAAGGAGGAAGAAGGAGAGCCCGCCAAGGCGGAAGTCGCAATATGCGAAGAAGAGAAATCACCGTTCCCCTTTCAAATCGATTGGGGATCTATCGTAATTTCACTCACCCTACAAATGCCTGCACCCAGATTTGACGACAGTCATTTGAAAGTGATGGTCATATCTGAACCATCAAGGGAGCCACTCTCCCGACATATATACCCTGCAGAAGAAGGGCAAGTGTTTAAGAATTGGGAGGAGTACCCAATAACTTACGAGACCGCTATGGGGTCCAGAATCCCTACGACCTCCAAAAAAAATGCCATTAGCAAAATCTCGTCTGCCCGAGGACCATAATGAGCCCTCGTCCTCGGAGCAAGACTGTTTTTGGGGCTCACCTTCGTTGCTAATGAATTTGCATGATTTTTCTTTATCTTGTTTCAAGAATACAGATAGTCCACAAAATCCAAAAAAATCAAAAAGTTTTCAAAATCCAAAAAAATCAAAAACTCTACAAAATTCAAAAAAATCGAATATCTTCAAAAACTAAAAAAAAATCAGAAATCTTTAAAATACCAAAGGTTTTCAAAGAATTTTCTCAGTTGAATGAGCCTTGTGACAGAGCAGAGTATGAAAGGGATGAATACGACTTTGACCTCGAGCTTGACTTTGATCTCATAGAGATCGAAGAAGAGTCAGAGGAAGAGGTTGAGTATCCCTTAAAAGAAATCAAAGAACTCATAGAACGTCACGAGAAAGGTGTTCAGCCAAATATAGAGGATACAACCTCGGTGAACCTAGGCACTGAAGATGACCCACAGATCGTTAAAATCGGAGCCCTATTAACGATTGAGCAAAAAGAGGAGATGACAAAGTTCTTACAACAGTACCAAGATGTCTTCGCATGGTCCTACCAAGACATGTCCAGTTTAGACACAGATCTAGTCGTTCACAAGTTACCTATCAAAGGGGGAACCAAGCCGATCAAGCAAAAATTACGAAGGTTGAAACCAGAGTGGACACTTAAAGTCAATGATGAAGTAATGAAGCAGTTCCAAGCAGGATTTCTCGCAGTATCCACCTATCTTGAGTGGCTCGCTAATGTTGTTCATGTACCAAAGAAGGACGGAAAGGTACGCATGTGCGTAGACTATCGTGATCTGAATAGAGCCAGTCCTAAAGATGACTTTCCATTACCACACATCGACACTTTGGTCGATAATACAGCGGGACACGGCATGTTCTCATTCATGGATGGCTTCTCGGGTTATAATCAGATAAAAATGGTGGAAGAAGATCAAGAGAAGACTGTGTTCATTACACCTTGGGGCACTTTTCACTATAAGGTTAGGCCATTCGGTCTCAAGAACGTTGGGACAACTTACCAACGAGCCATGACGGCCTTATTTCATGACATGATCCACAAAGAGATAGAAATATACATGGACGACATGATAGCTAAATCCAATCTCAACGAAGATCATCTGGTAAACCTAAAGAAACTGTTCGATCGATTAAGGAAGTATAGCTTAAGACTTAATCCGACAAAATGTGTATTTGGGGCCACGTCAGGAAAGCTATTGGGGTTCATTGTCAGCAGAAGAGGCATTGCAGTCGATCCAGCTAAAACGAAGTACATTATAAATATGAAGCCACCCAAATCAGAGAAAGGGATCAGGGGTTCCTAGGGAGAATTCAGTATATTAGTCGGTTCATCGCACAACTAACTCCGATATGTGAGCTAGTATTTAAACTACTGAAGAAGAATGAGCCGAAAGAATGGAATGAAAACTGTCAGGAAGCTTTCGACAAGATTAAGAGATATCTGCTTAATCCACCAGTCTTAGTTCCACCTACACCAGGTCGACCTTTGCTGATGTATCTTTCCATACAAGAAAACTCCATGGACTGTGTATTGGGGCAACATGATGAAACAAGTCGAAAAGAGCGAGCCATCTATTACCTTAACAAGAAGTTCACAAGTTACGAGGTGAACTATTCAACCCTCGAAAAGATATGTTGTGCCCTCGTTTGGGCATCACAACGACTACGCCACTACTTGCTTAGCTATTCGACTATGCTCATTGCTCGAATGGATCCTTTGAAATATCTCTTCGAGAAGCCGACGCTAACGGAACGCACCGCAAAATGGCAGCTACTATTATCCGAGTTTGACATCACCTATGTTACTCAAAAAGCCATTAAAGGACAAGCTATTGCTGACCACTTGGCAGAACACCCTCTGCCCGACTATGAGCCACTAAGGACAAATTTTCCTAATGAAGCCATTTTATTTTGCAGAAGTCGAGAGCGATGATGAAGAATCTAGTTGGAAAATGTACTTCAATGGAGCAGTAAACCAAAAGGGAAACGGAATTGGGGCAGTCTTGGTTAAGCCAGACGGAACGCATATCCCTATTGCGGTTAGACTAAGGTTCCAATGTTCGAACAACGAAGCCGAGTACGAAGCATGTATTATGGGGTTGAAAGCAGCGATCGACCTCGAAGTGGATGAAATAGATGTATTTGGAGACTCAAGTCTGGTAGTCTACCATACAACGGGAGAATGGAAGATCCGAGAGCAGAGACTGGTTCCGTATCATGAGTATCTCAAGGATTTAAGCTCAAACTTCACCCGAATCTCCTTTACTTATATGCCGAGGGCTAAGAACCAGTTTGCAGATACACTGGCTACTCTGACCTCAATGATCAGCATCTCTGAAAATACCATAGTCGACCCTCTTGAGATTGGTATTCAAGACGAGCCAGCGTATTGCTTACCTGTGGAGATCAAAGAAGATGAGGAAAAACCATGGTACGCAGACATCAAGGCATTCTTAGAAGACCGAACTTTTCCACCCGATGCCACAACAACCGATTGAAAGACTATTCAGAGATTGGCGGGACAGTTCTTCTTGAGTAACGGAGTTTTTTACAAAAAGTCGCATCACGAGGTCCTTCTCAGGTGTGTAACAGAAACAGAAGCTCAACATCTAATAAAAAAAGTACATGGTGGAGTCTGTGGACCTCACATGAATGGACATATGCTCGCAAAGAAGATTATGAGAATGGGTTACTACTAGATGACTATGGAGAGCGACGGGTACCAACATGTTCGAAAATGTCACTTGTGTCAAATCTATGCCAACAAGATCAACGCGCCACCTTTAGAATTGCACAATATGACTTCTCCCTGGCCCTTCTCACTCTGGGGCATGGATGTCATCAGGAAGATCAATCCTCAAGCTTCCAATGGACATCGTTTCGTCTTAGTCGCCATCGACTACTTTACAAAATGGGTAGAAACAGATCTTACGCCAATGTTACAAGGGGCAATGTGTTGAAGTTTGTGAAGAACAACATCATATGTCGGTACGGCCTTCCAAGCGGAATAGTAACCGATAACGTCAAAAATCTCAAGAACAAAGACATGTCTAAGATGTGCAAGGATTTTTAGATCACCCATCACAACTCAGTCATTTACAGACCAAAGATGAATGAAGCAGTTGAAGCCGCCAACAAAAACATCAAGAAGATCATTGAGAAATTGGCCGTTACTTACAAAGATTGGCACGAAATGTTATCATTCGCTCTACATGCTTATCGAACATCAATCCGAACTTCGACTGGGGCAACGCCTTATTCACTAGTCTATGGAATGGAAGCAGTCTTGCCCGTTGAGGTCGAGATTCCCTCCCTTCAGATATTAAAAGAAGTCGAATTGGATGAAGCAGAATGGGTCCAAGCCCAATTCGATCAGTTGAACTTAATAGAGGAGAAACGACTTTCAACAATCTGTCATGGGCAAACTTATCAATGGAGAATGGCACGAGCTTATAAGAAGAAGGTTCGACCTAGAGAGTTCTCGTCAGGAAATCTTATTTTAAAGAAGATTTTGCTAATACAAGAAGATGCGCGAGGAAAGTTTCGTCCGAATTACGATGAGTCCATTCGTCGTCCAAAAGGTACTGTCCGGAGGAGCGCTAATCCTTATAGAGATGGATGGGGAAGTCTTTCCACAACCGATCAACGTTGATACCGTAAAAAAATATTATGCCTAAAGTCGTTCCTTGAAATGAAAAGAGGCCATCTTTCTACTACTACTTGAACAATTATCTACCTTTAGTTAACCCTTTCTGAGCCATCACATTCATTTCTTAACCTAGGACCGGGGCAAGTCACCACCACAAAAAAAAAAATTGTCAAAAGTCAAAACAAAAAAATCAAAGTATCAAATTACTCCTCGCTTGTATGAGGATAAACTGTGAATGGCTAAAAATACAAAAAAATCAAGAAGTCAAAAACCTCGAATGTCTGATCTTAAGCTCGACTCAAATTTCTTACCTAAACAAGTTCGTGTGACGATGGGAGGAGACATAGATCATATTATCGAAACAAAAATAGACAAACCCCATGTCCAATCTACCCATCAATAAATCCAGACTCAGCCTTTCTTACATCCTTTCACAACCCTAGCCTAAGCCTACGTTTTGTCCTATTTAAAGTCCTTTCAGATCAAGGAATGGCTCAAGGTAACTCGTCAGGGTATAGTTGATTTTGCTACTTAATTTAGATTTCAAGCTACCAAAGTCGTTCGAAAACCCGAGAGGGGAGACCAGATCGAATATTCGAAAAAAAAGAGTGACTCAAAGTATAGAGTCATTAATCTCGAAGCTCAACTTGAGTCACCGTACCATGAAAATTGTCAGAGGAACTCGAGAGGGGAGTCCAGATTTGTTACTCAAGAAAGAGCGTCATTAGAAGAGTAGAGTGTTCGATCTCGTAGCTCAACTTGAGTCAACAAGCCACAAGGGGCACAGAGAAATCAATGAGGTATTCAAAGTGAAAATCTATAAAGTAAGCATAGACTGAAAGGGCATGGTGAAAACCCGTCAGGGCACTGCGAGTAAAAAATCAGGTTATGGCAAGATCAAAACCACCGGCACGATGAAAACCCAAAAGGGCGTCGCTGCGCAAAAATGTGGAAATCGGGTCTAGTGAAAATCGTAATTGGCGCCAGGGGCAAAAATGAAAAAAAATATATAAAAAAAATAAAAAAAAAAAAAATAAAAAATAAAAAAAACAACACCTGGCCCGTAAGAGGATAAACTGTGAACGGCAAAAATCTCGAAGTCTTCAAGGTTCCAATTGATACAACTCAGTCAAAATTCTCAATCTCGGGGATGACTCTAAATAGACTAAGGATTAGTTGACACTTGTATCCTCGACATTTGGCAAATGCACCATGATCGTTAACTTGCAGAGTTTTCAAACACAGTTTGTCACAGATTATTCGACAAAGATAATCTTTTAAAACCTAGGAAAAAATGCATCATCAAAATTACTATTTTTTGGCCTATGACGAAGAATCTAGGACTTTTCTTAAATCAAAAGTTTTCGAAAGCAGTAGATATATCTAAGGCCACTATGTAAAAAACCTATTTCATTCATTTCAAATAGTGTTATATCATTATCATTAAAAGTAGGGTACAAGAAGGAATAACGGGCAAAGAACCACTCAAGCATTTCTCTGGCAAGCGTATAAGGCAACAAGTCATCCTCTAGGGCTTGATCTGAGCAGCTTGGTCAACGATGATTCTCTTCACATCCGAGGCATGATGACACACCAAATACTCAAATATCATACCATCATGCAAGTCTCTCTCAAGGATGGTTATGCTACACTAAGCTCTCTCAAGATAATCCTACAACTTCCATGAAGGAGAAACTAAGTTCAAAATTCAAAACCAATGAGGAAAAAAAGGAAAAAATATCTCAAAATTGCATTGCATGGTTTAAAACGTCGATCATTTTTTCAAAACATAAAAAACCAATCCAGATTTCAAACGAGCTCTGTGCCAAGAAATTAAGGGTTTCAAAATGGTTCACCCTGTCAGACCCCGTGCTTGGGTAGCCACATTCAAAAAAAAAAAAAAAATTCTTCAATCCATCCGATGTTTTTAATCATCATGCAATAAATTATTTCAGATTCGTGCAAATAAAGGGTCTAATTTATTCTTTGCAAGCAACTCCTGCAAAGAGGGGCAGCTGTAGACACCCTAATTTGCACGAATCCGTTAGGAAAGTCCAAATTTTCTCGTATTGATTCCGATTTAGAACTCAAGCTCTTTGACGGACCCGCATTGCCACTTGGCATCATTATTCATGCATACATACACACATACATCATGTCATATAGTTTGCATGCTCAACCTTATCCCTAACCCATAACTAAGGTCCATTTCTTCCTCCAACCTAACCCAAGTCCATACCCTAAATCCAAAGTCAAGTCCATTCCAAGTCCAAAGCCTAAGTCCATATCCTAAACCCAGAGCCAAGTCCATTCTAAGCCCAAACCCAAGTCTATATCCTAACCCAAATCTAAGCCCAACACCAAACCCAACACCAAGCCCACTCCAAGTCCATTCTCTCACCCCTTCACAAGATAACACATGTTGATATCTCATAAGCCCCCAATACCCAATGCATCATCTAATTAGAGGGTCACTTTCCTTTTGTGAAAACTCAAGAATGCCCTTCTCAAAAAAGTTAGTCAAACCAAAAAGATACTTTTGTCTTTGGTAATAATTCATAAAGTAGAAAGAACTTCCAATTATGCCCTCAAAAGGTGGGAATCTTCAAGTACTTTTATTTTCTCATTGGTCCATTTCAAAAATACACTTCCACCCTTGCTTTATGAGTTATTTACAAATGAACCAAGGTCTACTTTTTACCTACTACTCCACCTTTAGACATGTCACTCCCTTATTCACCCTCCCAAAAGTGCTTTTGTTCTCTCACCTCTATTTATCAAAAAACTAAGGACCAAAGAATGCTTTTAGGATTTCTTCACAAATGTCATTTTTACCCCCCATACAAATGAAAAATTCAAAAAATAATAACCTAAACCTTATGTCCATTCTCATTATTTTTAGGGTTGGACCCCTTTATCTCCAAAAGTTCTCCAGAAACTCTATAAATACTCCCATTTTCTATGAACAATTCATGCTCTCAAGCCCTCATTTCTCAACCTAAAACTCTACCAAAATCTCTACTCATCTCTCATCTCTCAACTTCTAACCTTCAACTCTCTCAACCCTCAACTATATCCTTCAACTCTAAAGTTCATTACTCAAGCTCAAGTTCTCTCAAGACTTCCAAAAGGGACAAGGTGGGATAGTAGTGGTTTATTTATTTTCTTTTAACTTGCATCTTCTTCCTCTAATCCTCTTTTTTTTCTTTTTAAAAACCCTTAGGATGTAATTAAGAACCCTCCTTCATCTCGAGTAGATTGAACCTCAACCTTGAGCATTGAATGCTTGAGACGGTTTGGTTGAAAGGATGGAGGTTGAAGCCCTTTCTAACCCATTCTCATATCATGCATCATAAATGTACACTATGCACACACCTCACACATGTTTAGCTATGATAAAGAAATGTGTAACTCTCTTGATGGGGTTAAAACACTAAGTTTCTAGCTAAACATACATACATTAAGGTTATGGATCTAAGGGTACTCTATCAATGGAATTTCTTTAAAATCCTAAACCAACATTCCAACTCATGCAAAAGTGTGTTGACTCCATAGAATGTCTTTTTCCATAAGATATTTCTTATGTCAACACCAACATCAAATCCTCTTCTAAAGAGGTACATACACACCATGTGCACCCACCTACTTCATGCATCCCATGCACTTAACTTATTATATTATTCTTTTCAAAAATGGCCAAATTTAAAGGTAACCACCATAGGTGGAGAGAATGGGGTGCTTAATACCTTCCCCATTCTCTAACCGAATCCCCTTACTTAGATCTTAGGTAGACTATACCTTTTCCATGATTGAGAGTCACTACAATGCCATAAAAAATGGTTTTCAAAAGAATCGATTCAGGTGCCCATTCACACCCATTTACAAAAAAGAATGGTAGCGACTCCAAACCACGTAGCATTGAGGTTCAAAAGTGTACATTCTCATGTCTACAACTCTCATACTTCACTAAGGACTTAAGAAGCATAAAAGAAGGAGAAGGAATGAAGAAATAAGGGTGAACTCGAAGCTTTAAGGTCGGTTCAAAGTAACCCCCCCCCCGCTCTCTCTCTCTATCCTCTCCTCTTCCCTCTTCTAAGATCCCTTCTTTCTCCTCTTTCATTTTATTTTTGAGTGGACCCCAAAGCTAAAGGTTCATGAGGGTCATTTTCATCAATGAAATGACCCCGTGATCAAACCGAAAATGAACCCCTATCGAGGGTACAAACACTTTCACGTGGCACATTTATTTTTCAATGTTCCTTAAAGTCAAAATGACTGAATTATGTTGAGGTTACCGCCACTTGGCAGGGAGAAAGGGGTGCCTAACCCCTTTCCTTTTCTCCAACCGAGCCTCTTACCCAAATCCCTAGGTTCGATTAGATTAGCTCCTTATCCATCTCGAGTCACTAAGGCCAAAATGTCATTTTTTTGAAAAAATGTACATCAGGTGACCATTCTCACCCACTTCCAACTTGAATGGTGGCGACTTCAAATCTTCGTAGATGTGGCCGTCGTAATGACGAAAACCAAGTTTCTACAGCTAGCGACTCCACTGGGGAGATGGTTCATCCCTCGTGACGACTCGGTCATTTTGGAAAAAATAAAAAAGGAAAGAAAAAGAAAAAAAAAACATAGATTTTTATTTACTAACATGGTTTGTTTGTGGTTTCTTATGTTTCTTTTCTATTTTGTCTCAAGGCCCATTGTAATATTTATTTATTTTTTGTTGCTTGTATGATGTATTTGTAAGGGGGTCGATGAAAAGAAATGAAAAAAAAAATGCACATATGCACTTGCGCGCATAACCTCACTTCCAAGCCACCCTACCCTCAATATACATAGCCTCGATGCTTAGTAGTTCTACTACTTGAGATCGTTATTTCAAGTGTTAGGAATAAACACATCAAACCTGATCACCAACCAACGACGTGTGTACTTTGGTATGCATCGAGGTGTGAAGATCGGGTAGCCGTGAAACCACTTACTAAGCCACATGCATGTGCCCGATTAGACAAGGCTAGGGCATGAGTTTTGACATGAGATCAACCCCCAAGAAAGGTTGTATTTACTTGATATTGTTGCCGGGCCTCGAAGCCCAAGTTGTAAGCCAAAAAGGGCAATTAGATTGTAGGCTTATTTTTGTCATCTTTTATCTCCCCTTAGGTAAAAGGGGGGAAATTCATGTTGCATCATGTTCAAAAAAAAAAAAAAAAAAAAAAAAAAACAGTGAGCAAAAGACCCTAAAACAGGGGAGACATGGAAACTAGGGGCAAATAAGCAGTTCTGTGAAAAATCCAGAAACTGGATTTCATTCTGGTTCGTGTCCATGGCACGGATGGACCAAAATGTACTTCATCCGTGTTTGTAACACGATTGAAACAATGACTACGTTAACCGTGTTTTGAGCACGGTTGAAACAGTAAATGTCTCATCCATGCCCAAAACACGGATGGCAGAATATAAGTTACCTCCGTGCCATTAACATGGACCAGAGTGAACTCGACGCTACTGAATGAACTCGACGGTCCATTTTTGAATAGACTCACTTACTATTGATCAAATATTGATGATCTTTAGAAAAAAAAATTCCCAAGTTTTGAACAAACTAAGTAGAATGGATCTTTGCTAGTCCATGTTTTCAAAAATAAAACAAATAAATAAAAATAAATAAAAATAAAAAAATAAAAAAAGGGGAAGAATTTGCGAATTTTCCAACTCAAAACAATCTTGTGAACCGGGCCCCCACTTGTACCCATTTGAACCGGGCCCATGACCCAGATCTATCCAACTGGGTTACGACCTAGATCCAATCCAATTGGGTCCACAACCCAAATCCAATCCAACTGGGTTAAGACCCAGATCTATTTTTTAACTAGGTCCACGACCCAGATCCATTTTCAAACTGGCTTACGACCCAGATCCAATCCAACTGGGTTACAACCCAGATCCATTTCCAATTGGGTCTACGACCCAAATCCACTTCCAACTAAGTCCACGACCCAAATCCGATCCAACTGGATTCACGACCCAGATCAATTTTTCAACTAGGTCCACGACCCAGGTCCATTTCCAATCGGGTCTACGACCTAAATCCAATCCAACTGGGTTACAATTCAGATCCACTTCTAGTTGGGTCCACGACCCAGATCCATTTCCAACAGAACTTAGGACCTAGGACCTAGATCCGTTTCCACTAGGTCCACGACCCAGGTCCATTTTTAAAAAAGTTACGACCCAGATCCATCACAACTAGGTTCACGACCCAGATCCGGTTCAACTAGGTTTACAACCCCGATCTGATCCAACTGGGTCCATGACCAAGATCCAACTCATTTCAACTGGGTTTACAACCCAGGTTTGCTTTCAATGGGTCAACAACCCAGATCCAGATCCAATTTCGAACCAAATGCACAAAGATAACAACCAATCAATCGACTCAAATGCATTCAACTTTTTCAAAAAATAAAAAATAAAAAAATAAAAAAACAAAACCAGGTTTCAAAAAGCACCAATTGCAATCCTTGATCAAAGTTGGTGCCTAGAAAGATCTTACCCTATTGATACGAGGGGGATAGACTATGTCTATTTAGGGAACAAGGTGATTTAAGAGTGCCATTGTGAGCCGCCACTTCCTTGAAAATCTGCCTGGTCGGCAATGACTTCAGAGAACTGAATTGGAGGCTACTAAAAACAGGGATTATTCCAAATCGATTTCTCTCAAAAATTACTTTTTCCAAATATTTTTTCGACTCCGTGTCGATGCCAGCTCCGTGCTGATGAAATTACTTTTTAAAAATATTTTTTCCGACTCCGTGTCAATGCCAGCTTCGTGCTGATGAAATTACTTTTTCAAAATATTTTCCCGATTCCGTGTCGATGCTAGCTCCGCGCTGATGAAATTACTTTTTCAAAATGTTTTCCCGACTCCATGTTGATGCCAGCCTTGTGCTGATGAAACTATCTTTTTCAAAATATTTTACCGACTCCGTGTCGATGCCAGCTCCGTGCTGATGAAATTACTTTTTTAAATATTTTTCTGATTCTGTGTCGATGCCGACTCCGTGTCGATGCTAGCTCCGTGCTGATGAAATTACTTTTTCAAAATATTTTCCCAACCCTGTGTCGATGCCAACTCCATGTCGATGCCGACTCCGTGTCGATGCCAGCTCCGTGCTGAGATAATTCTACTTTCAAAATGTTTTCCTGACTCCGTGTCGATGCCAGCTCCATGCTGATGAAATTACCTTTTCTAAAATATCTTACTGACTCCGTGTCGATGCCAGCTCCGTGCTGATGCCAACCCCGTGTTGATGCCGACTCCGTGTTGATGTCAGCTCCGTGCTGATGTAATTCTTTTGTAAAATGTTTCGTCAACTCCGTGTTGATGCCGGCTCCGTGCCAAGAAATTACCTTTTCATTTAAAACTCATAATAAACAACTTTACCCAACTTAATAAAACATCATGCATCTTTATTTTTGTAAATAAGACAATAACGCTTGGTTGTCTGTACCCACAGGTGGCCAAGCAAAAGAAATATAAGTAGCCAGAAGTGCCTCCCTATTTTCTCAGATCGTCTATCGTCACCATGAGTTCTTCTGAACCGACACAACCTCCAGTGACCGAAGCGTCAGGTATCGACCCGCAAATAACAGCACTATTAAAGATAATTGAAAGGAAGGAAAAGATAGTAAGTACTGTGTTAACCAACGCCAGCATCCTACAAGCGCAAACGATAACAGCACTATTAAAGATAATTGAGAGGCAGGAAAAGATAGTAAGTACTGTGTTAACCAACGCTAGCATCCTACAAGTGCAAACAATATAGCAGCACACATCCAGGTCAAACCAAGAGTTACCTGAGCAACCTCCACAGGGACCACAGACTATAATGCCACCTGCAGTACCTGAATACCAGGGGCCTCCGCTCTATATTCCACAGAACCGACCACCCCCGGTGGTTATTCCCGAAGACGAATGTGAGTACAGAGCTACGGAAGCCAAAAGTGCAATAGAGGAAAAACTAGCTCAGTAGATCGAATCTCTACAGGAAGAGATGAGGAGGATGAAGGGTCTCAACACTATGAGTGGAACCCGATTCAAGGATCTGTGCTTCTACCCAATGCTCAACTGCCAGTCAAGTTCAAGTGTCCGGAATTTGAAAAATATAACGGAGTGGGGTGTCCACTGTCGCATCTGAAGTTGTATTGTGGATCCATGTGTTAGTATGGTGAAGATGATAGGTTATTGGTGCAATTGTTTTAGAGAAGCTTAACAGGGCTAGCGCTCAACAGAGTAAACAGAGTATTTACCAGGTTACCCATGATATTATCGGAATTACTGCCAATCTTACTCAAGGGTGAGTATCTTGCAAAACGTCCGCCAAATCTTGAGGCTGCCAAAGGGCCAGGATACAACCCTAACCTGTTCTGTGAATTTCACATGGGTGCACCCGAGCACTCTACAGACCAATGCTGGCAACTCAAGCATCAAGTACAGAACTTGATCGATAAAAAGGCTCTCATCCTAGATTGGCCTGCCAACCCGCCCCAACAACAGAACATCAATCAAAACCCCCTACCTACTCACAACGGAGAAGGGAGTGGGCATAGGGTAAATGTCGTTTATAGAGAACTCGACTTCAATCCTTCGGATCTGATAGCACCTATCGACGCAAAAGTTAGAATCCACCTAACCCAGGAATCCAAGGCATCAACGGTTAATACAGTCAACTACTACACAACCAACGCATCCCAAAATTCACTGCCACCACTCAGATTGGCCGACCTCACCATCCATCCAACTCATCAAAATACCATTACTCGACCACCTTTAGTCATACCTTATGGATCACCCCATCATCAAAATCTATCCTGACCCCCCTTGTCATACCATACACGCCGCTGACTCTTCAAGGATCAACTTGACCCCCCCTTCACATACCATACACTTCGTCTCCACGTCCACCATTCGTCATTCCATGTACTCCATCAACTCCTTCTACTACCATGGCCTCCAAACCATCTTCACCACCCCTCATCCTCTACATGAAACTCGATCCATCTCCCATAACCATACGCTCACCTAAACCATTCCCCTATAGTTCCGATCAGGTAGTCTCCTGGAGCTATAAGACCACTATCACCATAACCGCGGGGGTCAAAACAAAGAAGGAAACAATAGTGGCTGACATCGGCCATATGATAAGGGCAGGAAAATGCCAAAAGTTATCAGAAAATGGGGCGAATGTTAAGGAAGAAACGGAAGAGACTGTGGAAGAGGTAATTGATGAAAAAAAAAGAGAAGCTAAGGGAAAGGGTAAGCTGTAGGTGACAGACAAGGAAGTTGTAGACTTTGTTAAGCTTATTCTCAAGAGCGAGCATAATATAGTGGATAGATTGAATAAGCAGCCAACTAAAATTAGTATATTGGGACTGATGCAAAAATCAAAAGAGCACCAAGACGCGCTACTGACAGTTTTGGAAAAATCACATGTACCTTCGACCACGACACCATCACAATTGGAACAAACAGTCGGCCAGATCATGGCCTCCAATCTTATTATTTTCACAGAGAATGAATTTACGCCTAAGGGAACGGGGAACGTCGAACGACTGAACATCATGGTTATATGCAAGGGGATGATGGTCGCCAGAGTAATGATTGATAACGGCTCGGCGTTCAACGTCTGTCCGCTTGAAACCTTTCGGAAACTCAACCCCGATTGGTCGCATGTGAAACCCAACAACAAGGTTGTTCGAGGTTTTGATAGCTCAAGAAGGGATTCCCTGGGGGAGGTAGATTTACCTATCACGATAGGTCCTTGCACCTTCGAAGTAACATTTGAAGTCATGGAGATACCAACGACATTCAACTTGTTACTGGGCAGACCCTGGATCCATATAGCCGGAGCAATACCATCCTCGTTGCATCAGAGAGTGAAATTTATCATGGGACAAAAGATGATATCCGTGTTGGCTGAAAATCTTATCCCAACTAGCAGAGCTTCGGACATGCCGTTTATTGATATAGAAATGACAAAAGACAAGGCACTCTAACATTCATACCAATTCGCTGCTGTCAATCACATTGAGAAAGGAAATGAGAAGATAAAGGCAAAGCTATCAAGAACAAGTCTGATGATTGGTCGGGTTATGAAAAAGGCAAGCTATCGACCCAAGCAAGGGTTGGGACCAGGCAGAAGAGGAAGAGCTATACTGGTCGAAGCGAGAAAGCATACTCCCTAATTTGGTCTGGGGTTTAGGCCCACAAAAAGGGATATTGCAGAAATAAATGAAAAGAAGAAAGAACTTCGACTAGCAAGAAAGTAAAATCGGTAACCGAACATCTAGAATCTGGGCTGAGTCCCCCACATCAGTGTTAACTTCCCAAAATCACATGCCAGACCCAACAGCTTACTAGAACCACCATCAGCAAAAAAGCCAAAAAGGTAAATCCATAACTAGTGCACATTCATGAAGACTCAGTTGTTGAGTCCCAATCCTCCTTCGTAGAAGGCATTGATGTTCTATTCAATGGGGACTCTAACGAAAGTCTATCGGAGACAGCTCAAGCACCCACCAAAGTGGAGGTCACTACCAACCAAGAGAACAACTCACCATTTTCATCAGGCATTGACTGGGCATCCATCGTCATCCCGTCAAGCTTGGGAGGGACTATGTCCCAATCTAACAACAACCAATCGAAGATCATGGTCATCTTCGAACCACCATCCAAATTATCCAACGAATCACTTGCTCATCTCATCCGCCCCCTCAAAGAAGGGGAAACATTGCACAACTTGACACTTAAGACTGTCGAAGCCTAAAAAAAAAATGACGTTAGATGACATTAATTTGCTCGGGGATCATAACGAGCCCTCGTCCTCGGGTAAAGACTGTTTTGTGGGCTCTCTATCTTTATTAACAAATTTGCATGATTATTCTTCTTATTTCAGGTATTCAGAAAATTACAAAAAAACAAATATTCCTCAAAAGGTAAAAAAATCAAAAAAATCAAAAAGCTTTCAAATTTTCAAAAAAATAGATATTTTCGAAAAACCCAAAAAAGAATTTTCAAGGGATCTGTCTCCATCAAATGAGTATCCTGATAAAACAAAATTTGAAAGGGATGAGTATGATTTCGATCTCGAACTCGACTTCGACCTCATGGGGATAGAAGAAGAGTCTGAGGACGAAATGGAATACCTCCCCAAAGAAATCAAAGATTTGGTAGAACGTTACGAGAGAGGTGTTCAGCCAAACATCGAGAATACAAACTCAATCAATCTTGGTACCGAAGAGGACCACAAATTATCAAGATTGGAGCTTTACTAACGTCACAACAGAAAGAAGAAATGGTTGAATTCCTACAGAATTATCAAGACGTCTTCGCATGGTCATACAGAGATATGCCGGGGTTAGATACAGATCTCGTTGTACACAAGTTACCCATCGTTTCGGGAAGTAAGTCAATCAAGCAGAAACTGAGAACACTGAAGCTAGAATGGACCCACAAGGTCAAAGATGAGGTCATGAAGCAGTTCGAAGCCGAATTTTTAATAGTTTTTACGTACCCGGAATGGCTAGCTAACATCGTCCCAGTACCAAAGAAGGACGGAAAAGTACGCATGTGTGTCGATTATTGAGACTTAAACAAAGCCAGTCCTAAGGATGATTTTCCACTTCTGCACATCGACACTCTAGTCGATAGCACAGCAGGGCAAGGAATGTTCTCGTTCATGGATGATTTCTCAGGCTATAACCAGATAAAAATGACAGAAGAAGACCAAGAAAAGACTGTATTTATCACATCATGGGGTACTTTCCACTTCAAAGTCATGCCGTTCGGACTGAAAAATGTAGGGGCAACTTACCAATGGGCAATGACCGCACTATTTCACAACATGATCCATAAGGAAATGGAGGTCTACGTAGACGACATGATTGCTAAATCCGACATTAAAAAAGACCACCTGGTAAATCTAAAGAAGTTGTTTGACGGACTCAGAAAATACAGCTTGAGGCTAAATCCGACAAAATATGTGTTCAGGACAATATCAGGCAAGCTACAGGGGTTCATCATCAGTAGAAGAGGCGTTGAAATAGATCCGGCTAAGACCAAATATATCCTCGAGATGAAAGCACCTGTCACCGAAAAAGATGTTCGGGGCTTTTTGGGGAGAATACAGTACATCAGTCAGTTTATAGCTCAACTGACGCCTATCTGTGAGCCAGTCTTCAAACTATTAAGGAAGGATACGCCGAAGAAGTGGAACAAAGACTGTTAGGAAGCATTCGATAAAATCAAGCAATATCTTCTCAATCCACCAGTCTTAGTCCCTCCTACCCCAGGGCGACCTCTGCTGATGTATATCTCGGTACAAGAAACATCTATGGGGTGTGTACTAGGGCAACACGACAAATCAAGACGGAAGGAATAGGCCATCTATTATCTCAGCAAGAAATTCACCGAGTATGAGGCAAAATATTCGACACTTGAGAAGACTTGCTGTGTGTTAGTCTGCGCATCTCAACGACTGCGCCATTATTTGCTCAGCTACTCAACTATGCTTATCGCCAGGATGGACTCCCTGAAGTACCTATTCGAAAAACCAGCACTAACAGGCCGCACAGCAAAATGGCAGTTATTATTATCTGAGTTTGACATCACCTATGTCACTCAAAAAGCCATCAAAGGGCAAACTATCGCTAATCACCTCGTCGAGCACCCGTTCCCTGATTACGAATCGTTAAAGATGAACTTCCCAGATGAAGCCATACTATTTACCGAGATTGAAAATGACGATGATGACGAAGAACCAGGCTGAAAAATGTACTTCGACGGAGCAGCCAATCAGAAAGGAAACGGAATAGGGGCAGTCTTGATTAAACCAGATGGGTCTCACATGCCAATTGTAATTAGACTGAAATTCCAATGTTCTAAGAATAAGGCTGAATACGAAGCATGTATAGTAGGGTTGAAAGTAGCATTAGATCTCGACGTAGATGAGATCGATGTTTTCAGAGATTCAAGCCTAGTAGTCTATCAAACGACTGGAGAATGGAAGACTCGGGAACAGAGATTGGTCCCGTACCACGAGTATCTAGAGGAATTAAGCTCACATTTTGACCGAATCTCATTTACATACATACCAAGAGCTAAGAATCAGTTCACCGACGCACTAGCTAAGTTTGCTTCCATGATTAGTATTTCGGAGGATTTGATCATCGACCCAATTGAGATCGGAATTCAGGATGAGCCAGCTTATTGTCTGCCCGTCGAAGTGGAAGAATCTGAAGAAAAGCCTTGGTACTCGGACATCAGGGCATATCTCGAGGATCAAACCCTTTCCTCAGATGCAACGTCTAATGAAAAAAGGACTATCCAGAAATTGGCAGGGCAATTCTTCATCAGCAATGGCTTTCTATACAAAAAGTAACACCATGAGCTCTTACTCCGATGCGTTGCAGAAGTAGAAGCAAAATGATTAATCGAAACTGTACATGGTGGAGTCTGTGGGCCCCACATGAATGGACACATGCTAGCCAAGAAGATTATGAGGATGGGGTACTATTGGTCGATAATGGAAAGCGACTGCTATCAGCATGTGCGCAAATGCCATCTATGTCAAATCTATGCCAACAAGATCAATGCTCCACCATCAGAATTGCATAACATGACTACTCCTTGACCCTTCTCGCTCTAGGGGATGGACGTCATCGGACCAATCTCACCTAAAGCTGCAAACGGGCATCGCTTCATCTTAGTGGCCATCGACTACTTCACCAAATGGGTAGAAGTTGCTTCATACGCCAATGTCACTAAAAGTAATGTCCTAAAGTTTGTCAAGAACAACATTGTCTGCAGATATGGGCTTCCCAGCGAGCTAGTAACTGATAATGCTAAGAACTTCAAGAACAAAGATATGATCAGGATGTGCGAAGATTTCTAGATTACTCATCACAATTCTATACCTTACAGAGCTAAGATGAATGGAGCAGTTGAGGCAGTCAACAAGAATATCAAGAAAATTATTGAGAAGATGGTAATTACGTACAAGGATTGGCACGACATGTTACTTTTTTCACTTTACGCCTATCGAACCTCGTTCAGAACTTCGGCTAGGACAACTCCATATTCATTGGTCTACGGAATGGAAGCAGTCTTACCCGTAGAGGTTGAGATTCCCTCCCTTGGATCTTAAAAGAAGCAGAGTTAGATGAAATAGAATGTATCCAAGCTCGGTTTGATCAACTGAATTTGATTGAAGAGAAGCGCCTTGCAACCATTTGTCAAGAAATATTACGCCTGAAATCTGACCCTGAGATGACGAAAGGTCATCTTTGCTATCCCAAACAAACTATCCAACCCTAGTTAGCCCTTTTGAGCCATCACGTTCATTTGTTCCTAAGACTGGGGCAAATCAACAACTACAAAAAAAATACAAAATACAAAAGCAAAAAATAAATAAATAAAAAAGGACAAAATAAAATCAAAGCAAAAGCATCAAGATACTCCTGGCTCGCATGAAGATAAACTGTGAACGGCTAAAAATATAAAAAATCAAAAAAGTCAAAAAAGTCAAAAAACTCGGACACTTGATCTGAGCTCGACCCAAATCTCCAGCTAAAACAAGTTTGAGAGACGCTGGGAGGAGACACAGATCACCTTTTCGAAATAAAAATAGACAAGCCCCATGTCTAAACCACTTTAATAATCCAAACCTTAACCCTTTTTGGAGCCTTCCACCACCATTAGCCTAAGCCAACGTTTCATCCCAACAAAAGTCCTTTTTGATCAGGGAACGTTCTAGGACAATACAATGACAATGGCAGCATCAATGATCTTGTGACTTGGTCCAGATCTCCAAAGTCTTACTAGTCATTGGAAGACTCGAGAGGGGAATCCAGGTCGGATATTCAAAAAAAAAGAGTACTCGAAGTGTAGAGTAGCCGATCTCGAGGTTCAACTTGAGTTGCAGAACCACGAATAGTCGTCAGCAAACTCGAGAGGGAAATCCAGATCGATTACTTAAGAAAGAGTGCCACTACAAGAGTAGAGTCGTCGATCTCGCAGCTCAACTTAAGTTACCATGCCACAGAGACACAGAGACTCCGAACAGAACTGAAATGTAGAAATCCAAAAATACGACTGTAGTCTGAGAGGGCATAGTGAAAATCCGAAAGGACGCTATGATTAAAGCCACCAGCACGATGAAAATCCCAAAAAGGACGTCGATGTGTAAAAATGTGGAAACCGGGTCTGGTGAAAATCGTAACTAGCACCAGGGGAAATAAAGGTAAATAAACAAAATAAAAAAAACAAACAAAAAAAACAAACAAAAAAAAAACAAACAAAAAAAAAAACAAACAAAATAAACAGAAAAAAACAACTTTTAACCCGCAAGAATATAAACTGTGAATGGTGAAATCCTTCCAAAAACCCATGTCCCGAGCAGATAACAATCTTCCAAACACCAGGATACTGGAGATGACTCTAAAGGAACCAAAAGAGCAATTGACGTTTATATCCTCTGTGTTTGGCAAAAACACCAAGATCGTAACAACCAAAGATTTTACAAACTCTGAATTTATCATACTCATTGGATAAAGACATTTCACAAAATCGCATTTCAAAAACTACTATTTTGGCCAATGATGAAAAATCTAAGACTTATTAAAACTTCAAGTTTTCAAATCATTAGATACACCTGAGGCCAAGTCAGTACAAAACCTATTTTCTTTGCATTAATCTTTCAACATTTTGTATACATTCAGATAATGACAAGAAAATACAAAAGTGGAAATACAGCACAGTCAGCAAACATCATGGTGAGAAATGAAAAAAGAGTCAAGGCGTTCCTCCAAAGTACGGATTCGGGCAGCCTGGCTCATCATCACTTTCTCGGCATCTGAAGCATCACGGCTCACCAAATATGCTGTAAAGTCCTCAAAATAAGGACACTAGGCAAGTCGATCCCTCAACTTAGCAACTTCAGCTCGAAGCCTAGCCACTTCACTACCATCACTACATCCAGACTAGGCAAGGGCAGATGTCAGCCGAGCGATCTCTTTCTGCATCTTCTTCTCGGACTTGAGCCAAATGGCTTGAATTCGACGATGATTAGTCCGAGACTCCTCCACTCGATCTCGATAATCAAAGAAGGATGAACCAACCAGGACGTGCTCGGGGAACTATCGACACCGAGGGTCTCCTGGAGAAAAGTTCTCGAATCCAATGCAAGTATGCCGGGAACTGGTGTGCTGCAAAGATGGGTCGACTTAGAACCTCAACCCGACCCCATTCTTTTACGAGTCGACTCAAAAGTGCAGTTGACAATGGACCAACCAACTCATTAAAATTCTCGGGGATGAGCACACCCTGGTCATAACCGAATTGACGAAGAACCCAAAGTGGTACATAATGGGTTGCCCTTTGAAGACCAATCAAAACGAGAAAATGGGCACCATCAAATGCTATCACCGGAGACCCTCGAGGTTGGAAGGCCCCAACCCACCTCACTTTTTCATCATCAAGGTTGTCGACGAAAGAATACCATTCTTCTTTGCCACCCGAGATGAAGGGAGCAACTCGCCTCGACATCATGAGTACAAGATCAGCATTAACGCAAAATGGGCGATTAACAACTTCAGTTGAAGCCAGATGATCCATAAACCAGAGCTACAATAACAGGAGTATTCTAAACTTTGGAAAACTAGCAAGTTCAAATTTAAATTTAAAAATTAAGCTAAGTTCAGAATTTACCTGCAGGAGTGGAGCACACCCTCGGAAAACTCGATCACGATCGGAAGAGCAAGCTATGAGAGATTGGAACATCTCACTCAAAAGCATCGGTGCCAACCGGCGTCCCTTCTGGACTTGTTGAATCATGGGAATGAGAGAAAGATCTATGATGTCTCCGCCACCTAGGAACAAGAATTGACTCACCACCATCAAAGTAAGGGCGTTAAAGTGAATCAATGCTTTGAGGAGTCCGTGAGGCGTTCAATCAAGAAAAACTTGGACATTGTCTTCAAAACCGATCCGCCATCCGGAATCTTCAAGAATTTTGATTTATCCCTAAAATGTCGGAAGCCTCACCTCGAAATCCATAACGTAATGGCGGAATCACGACGGGGCTTGATATCTCAAGCCCCAACAACACTTCAAACTCCTCAACGGTGGGAGTCATTTCGTGCATCCCAAACCGAAAAAGATTAAGTTCGGGAATCCAATACCCCAACATTGCCTCAATCAAGCTCCAATGCAATGGAACCTTGGGCAAAGAAAGAGTGAACCCCAACTTGTTAAAACACCATTGAGCTCTATCATCATTATCCATGCCATCTATCCAACTACTCAAGAAAGAATCCACAATGCCATACCTTTTCAAGTTGGGAAGAGTAGAAGGCATTTCCATGGAGTTTGGGAAGAAGCTTTGAGGAAGAAGGAGAGTAAAAAAAACGGTCAAGAGTGAAAAAAGGAAGTAGAAAATAAAATGTTAGGCCAAAATGAAATTGAAACCGACTTAAAAGGAAAGAAAATCATGCTGGTCCATGTTTAAAACACGGACAAGGCCAAATAATAATGGATCCGTGCCTCAAAGACGGGTCAAGTCAAAACCAACTTATCCGTTCTCTAAACACAGATAAAATGCAAAACCCCCTATCCGTGCTCCTGGCACGGATAAAAGTTGGAAAAAAGACATCCGTGTTGAGAACACAGACTAGAACAATTTAAGCATTGAGGACTGAGTTATTCAAGATTTTGATGATTCCGAACTATATAATGGTTATCTCGAGGATCGCTACCCTAGAATCACATGGAAATAATAGAAATTCCTACATGCTCGATAAATGCGTTCAAAACTCTCAAGATATATATCGGGCACATAGGAACTCGTCAAGATCATATGGGGCTAGGTTAAGCCTCTACGAACCACCTCAATCACCGTGGATCACAAATGACTCAAAGAGCACACTCGAAGGGTCCTTGAGACCCTAATCGCACCCTTTACCCGCCCGTAGCCTCAACAACGCTCAAAAGGGCTCAAAAGCCCTAATGATGGATATCACGCCAAGGAACTCGAATCAATTGCACACGTGATCATAATACGATAGATACAGTGAAATATGGGCATACATACATATATATAAAAGCTTGAAATGTCTATACACAATGTCCAAGAAAACTAATACAAAATGTCTAATATTTTGTCAGATATACAAGGATCAAATGGAGGGGGAGCATCATCCCGGGCACTATGAGTCTCGGGGATCGCTCCAGAGGAAGATCCAGCCACTGCACCCGAGCTAGACACCCTGGAAGAAGGTAGACTGTGCATCCGCAGCCGTCCCTCTGAATCCGTAAAGAATAGCTCCACGTCCAGGGCAGCATCCTGCTCCGTAGTACCCGCAAGATTAGCGCTGGGGACAGCAGGGCCAGTGGAGGGAGAGACCTGAAAAGGAAGAAACAAAATGAATCAAATGCAGGCAGTAGTATATACAGGATATGCAAAGAAATGAACAACTAAAATGCAGATACTTACCCTGGGAGGTGTTGGAGGACGCGCAGAGGTACTCGCTCCGTCTCAGCGTCGATAGTAATCCTGAGAAAATCATGAGAAAATCAATCAGAACAAATAAAAAAAATATGCTATAGCCTACATAGGAATGAGGAGAAGAAACAGAAAGTGGCATACCATCTTGGCCTGGAAACGAAACTCCCGCGGGGCTTCTCTAGCTCCAACTCATGAATCCTAGCAGCCTTCTCCTCGATGCGAGTCTCCTGCTCCTCCAACCGAGAAGCCTGCTCCTCTACCTCTGCCCTAGAGGCCCTCTACCTATTCTCCATCTCTACTACCCTTGCTGCTTGAGCCTCGATAACGTCGTAGCCCTCTCGAAGGCGACGATGATCATCAGCCTGATGGCAAGAACATCGAACAAGTGATACAAGGATAAAATGAAACGCAGATATTTATACAAAAAAAAGATAATGAAAGAACGCACCGTGACAGCTTGTTCCTATAAAAAGACCACACCGATCTCTGTGATCCCAGCTCGGGCTGTGACAGCAGGCATGATGCACCCAATAGAGGCCTCTCTGAACCATGCCTGATAGTCACCGCCTCTCACCAGTCCAGCAGCATCTACACCCCTCGCCTGGGGAAGATACTCATCCACTGTCATCGCACCCGAGATAGGCTCGGGTGGAGCAACAAGGATACGAAGGCTCCCGTCGTGCTGAAAAAACAAGCGTCCCCTAGATAGAATGTGTATCTCTGCTCATCGATGAAGTAGGGGTAGCGTTGTCGTCTAGTGTTACGCCTATAGGCATTCTGCACCTCTTGCCTCCCACTAACGGTACGGGGCAGATCTCGCAAAGTAATAGAAAATATTTGCAAAAGAGATAGTCAGATAACAGATATGGATAGCTTCGAGGTCAAACAGAAAGGAAAGGCTAGATTACTCACATCTCGAAGCCCGCACCGATCAATGTGGGCTCGGGCACTCCTAAGGCTGCTTCTAATAGCCCTGGCATATCTCGTAGCCTAATAGGCACCCAATGGATAGCCCTCATCAAGGTGGCGACGAGTGGGTAGATAGAAGGGAAAATAAACATGAACAAAAATCTGAAAGAGAGGGTGCAGAACGTCAAACGATGAACGAGATATGAAGGAATAAGCTAAAAAAAACGAAACAGGGACTTGTTTTACCTCGATAAACTGCCAGAAGAATCGTGTGGAGATCCCAGCTCCACGGGGCGCGGTAATCCCCTCAACGACCCGGCCTAAACCCGCCATAATAGTGCCATAAATGAGGCTACCCCAATCGAAATTGCCAATGTAGTCGATATCACGCATGACGAAGAGGAATGTGGTGGAAACAGAAGAATCATCCTCCAAGAAGAAACAGCTGCCGATGAGGAGAAGGAAGCAAATACGGAAAATAATGTCGAAGTCTTTATCTCCAAACCGGGCTGATCTCTCTCGATAAGGGTGAGGGGTTCCATCCTCTCCCTCGATCAGCAGCAAACCCATCAACACCTCGGTGTTAATCCTGCCCTGCTTCCCCACCATGGAGGCAGGGACTCTGGTGATGCCTAATAGCTCGCCCACCTCTTGGATAGATAGCATAGCCAAGGGCAGAGGCTCCCCATCCATAGCAATGCCCGTAATCGCCATGAAATCCGAAGGCCTGATGCCTATCTCCACCTCTGGTATATGGAATGAATGGGTCGCTGGAAACCATCTCTCTACCATGGCTAGAAACAGGGGTCGATCCTCATTGAAAGACAGTATCAGCATGAAGGCTCCAACGCCTACTGCAACAAATTATGTCCTGATCTCGTCAGAAAATAGGGCAGCAGTCGATAAAAAGGTGCTCCACCTCCCACGAAAACTGGCTGATGGATAGGGTAGGAATGTCCAATCGAACAAGCATAGAGACATGCCTCCTTAATCCTCGGAGAAGAGAGGTATCTGGAATCCTGTCACTCTCCTCCGCAGGGATCTCCACCCTGGGAACCTTTCTACCGACTCTGCCGGTACCTACGGCCCTATCCGCTCGGCCTCGACCACCACGTCGACCTCTACCACCACTGCCACTGAAGCTGAATCCAGCCTCCGTGAAGGCTGTCTCAGCCAACCATACTCAGTAGCTACGCCAGACCCTAAAGCGAAACGGTCCCGAGTCCGAGGCCTCGCTTCCTCCTCCTCATCAGAAGAATGCACTACTCAGCTCTTCCTCTCTCTACCCATTTGCAAATCGCCATGTGATCAATCAACAATGCAAAAATCCTATGATCACGTATCTCGGTGAAGCTAATCCAATAAAATTTGAGTCAAGCTTGTCCAACCCAATCAAATCCAATCCAACGCAACCAAAACCTAGTCAACCCAGTTCACCCAAGACCAAGTCAACTCGAGTCACCTCAGTCCACCTAAGTCAAACCCAATCAACGTGAGTCAAACCCAACCTAACTAAGTCAAACCTAGTCCATTTAAGTCAAACCTATCAAACCCATTCCACCAAAGTCAAACCTAGGTCAACTCAACTTAAAACCCAGTCTAAACCAATTCAATCTAAGCCAATCCTGCCTAGTCCGAAACCTATTAAACCCAGCCAACTTGGTCAAAATCCAGTTAGCTCAGTCACACCTATCCAACCTAATCAAACCCAATTACAGCTAAGTCAAACCCATCCACCCAATCCCACCAATCAACCCAAATCAACCTAACCAATCCAGTCCACCCACTAAACATAGCCAAACCCGGTCCAAACCTACACAAATCCCTCCTATCCAACCAAGACTATGTCTGGGACTCAGCCAACCAATCATTACAATATGGCAAGGTGTTAAGTACGGGTGTTCGAGACCCGTCATAGTGGTCAAGAAAAAATGAGCGAAAAGAAGTACAACAAGCATGAAAAGTAAATCAAAAGCATGTTAACATAGGCAAAAATCGATTCGCTCCCATCTCAATCCCGTTGACAGTCTGCATCCTCACTCCAGACCATTTTCGTTGAAGCCAAACTCTAAATCCAAACCCATTAAACAGCCCTATTACCCAAACCAGTCCCAAGATGACTCCCTATCCACCCTCAACCTTTTACCTCCAAAATAAACCTAGGCCACGCCTAGCCCAACCCCTAAAACCACCCTCAACACCCACTCCAAGACAGTTCATAATCAGCCCAAATCTTCATCCAAACGATTCCTCAACAATCCAAATCGCAGCCCACCTTTCAAAAGTCCCTAAACAAACCTAACAACCCCATGTAGTTCCCCAAGTAAACCAACTATCCAAGCCATCACTCATAACTAGCGATTCCTACCTTTTCTACCCATCCAACATACCATCATGAACTCTAAGCCATTGTGAACCCAAACCAGAAAGTTCATCCACCTAACCCGACCTATCTTCTTCTAAATGCCCGTTATCCACCACCATCAGAACTCGATCCCAATTCAACCAAACCAATACCCAACCCCTAATCCATAAACTAACACCCCAATCAGTCAAAACAGCACCCATATTCAATGCCACCCCACCATCATTACACCCACCATCATTACACCCATACCATGCCAATCGTAAAACCAAATCAATCATAAAAGGAAGGCATAAAAAGGACAATAAGAAAATTAAAACATGTAATTCTCATGGAATGATACAATATAACATGGTGTGTGACGAAAGGGAAAATTTAAAAATCAAGGTGCACATGTGATTATAGTGGAAAGAAAAAAAAATCATAAAGGAAAGGAGAAATCAATCGAAAGGTACAGGTTCTCTTGCGATAATAAGGAAAAGGAAAGTGTACATGAATGGGGTAACTTACACAAGATGATTCTCATACCAAACAATCAAGAAAGATGAGGAAAAATTAAAAAGAAAAACTCACCTTGATGTGAAGTCAAAGCTTACTCAAACCTTTTGAGCCTTCGAAACGTCTAAACCAAATATGAGCACTCCAAATTGTTCCAAACCGGTCCACCAAAGGTTTAAATCAACGAAATCATGAAGGGATAAGGAGAAGAATCGTCAAAAGTTGCCAGAGAGAAAGAAAAACCGAAAGAAAGCGAAGAAGAAGGAGAAAATGGAAGGGCGCGAAGGCTTTATTGTTTGAAATTCATACTGGTCCGTGCTACCAGTACGGGTAAGACAAAGAGTATGTCGTCCGTGTCACTAGCACGGATAAGGGGAATTTGGTTGCAACCGTGCCTCCAACACGGATAAAGGAGTCGGAAATGCTATCCGTGTTTCAAATACGGATGAAATCGTTCCAAATGCTATCCATACCTCAAACACGGATTAGTCAATGAGCAAAAATCGAAAAAATCAAATAAAAATCTAAAGAATAAAAAAATCAAATAAAAACCCAAGAAATCAAAAAATAAAAAAAGAAACCAAAAAATAAAAAAAGAAACCAAAAAGATAAAAAAAAAACCAAAAAAATCAAAAAATCAAAAATCGAAAAAATCAGAAAATTTTCAAAATCTTTTCGAGTTGCACTCAAGTTTGATTTGTTAAAACATGATCAAGAAATACCTATATTTCAAAAATCACTAAATCTTCATCAAATCCAAGGTCTCACACGAGCTCCGCGCCATCGAGGCCAAGGAATCAATAAGGTAATTCTGTCAAACCCCGTGCTTGAGTAACCATTTTTTACAAAAGGTATCAATTCAACCGGTAATTTGAAGTTGTATCTTACAAAATTTCGTCGGACCCGTACAAATAGGGTTTTTAGTCTATTCTTTGCAGTTGTTTGCACCCAATTCCTACAAAGAAGGGCAGCTGTAGACACCTCAATTTGAACGGACCCTCATTCCAAAGGGCCCCAAAAATAATGTTTTTCCGATAAATTTGGCCAATGGGCATCAAAGGCCCAAAGCACTAAAAATCCAACATTCTTGTCAAATCGAAGCCTCTAACACCTCTCAATGGTTAAGTAGGTCCCCTAAAAGGATTCGACATGCACCCATCTACCCTACTCCATTCAAAACATCGATTTTTCGACAAAGTAGGCCAACGGGCCTTAAAGGCCCAAAACGCTACTGAAAGCGCCCTCGATCTGCGGGGTGCGCGGATCCGCTTTTGACTCTTGAGGTTTGGGAGTCGCCACCTAGTTATTATGGTCTAGGAACCAAACTGACTCTAACATGGATAAAAAGAACTAATCTACCATAAAAAATCTGAATTCGGGGATCAAGTTACGGGGTTGGAAGGTGTTAGGCACCAACCCCGCCCGGCCAAAGCCGGTCTCTACTAACTTCCCAAATATCACATTGCTAAAACCTAGATAAAAATAAATAAGAATAAAAATTCACCTTTCCGATGGCAAGGACTTGGTTCCCTCAGATCTGACAAAAGAGCTCCTTGTACCGTGCTCCCTTGCTTCGTTCTGTCTCCGGATTTGACTTCGGATCTCCTAAATCAAGGTATCTCCTTGTTTCTGAATCTGAACTCTTCAAGTTTGTTACGGATTTGGGGGTGTTTTTGGAGGGCTTTTAGGCGTTTTCTAGACTAAAATTGAAGGGGGGATGTTAGGTAAAGAGTTAGGGCTCCAAAACTAGGGTTTATAGGGGCTAGGGGAGCTTCTAAACCTACTTCTCTTAGGGTTTATGATTTGATACGAAAATAGGGTGTGAGCACCTCTATTTATAGAATTTTTTTAAGGTTGATTTGGATAGAGTTAGTGTTTAATTAGAGATCTTTTAATTACAGTTGTGTTTTAGTTAAAATTGTTTTAGGTAGAATTGTGTTTTAATTATAATTGTTTTAGGTAGAATTTTTTTAAGTTAGAACTCTATTTGATTGAGTTATTATTTAATTAGAACTCTATTATGACTTTTGGTCGTATTTGATTGACTTTTAATGTTTTGACTTTAGTCTTAATTGATTGATTTTTAATATCTTGACTTCAGTCTTGCTTAATAGACTTTAATTTTGACTTCAGTCTCACTTGATTGACTTTAATACCTTGACTTCAGTCTTGCTTGATTTACTTTTAATTTTTGGAGAACCCCATCTATTATTTCTTTAATTCTCTGGACCCCCAAATGGAGGGGTCCTTAAAAAAATATCTCACGAACCCTCAACAATTTTACTTGAAAGCCCGATTGATCGATTTCTTCGATTCAAAATTTTAAATTAATTTCATTAATGTTTCACTTTAATTATTTATTGTTTTATTTATAAATTTCGAAATGTTTAATTATGAAAATGGTGAAATTACCGTTTTACCCCCGGAGAGGACTTTTCACGTTTTAAGTCGGTTTTTAATGTTGTAGGATGTTTTAGAATCGGTTTTTCGTAAAGAATTCAATGGAAATATTAGTTTGTGTCATTTATGAAATTTTTTGTGTGAAATGGTCATGAACTTTATGAGGGGCATTTTCGTAATTTTGTCAAATTCTGTTAAAATTGGTGAAATGATTTATTTGGTTCCGATTTGTTATTTTATGTGTTCAAGAGAGTTTACCTAAGCGTAACGTAGGCTCTAAGGTTGTTTTGAGGTTAGGGGTATTTTGGTAATTTTGTAATTTTTTAGTGATTTTTAATCGTGAAGTTTCTTTTTGGTCTGCAAGATGATGATTTCTAAGTATCTAGAGTCGTATTTTCCTAGCGTAGCGTGGTTTCTAAGGTTTTGTCAGTTCGAGATACCTCATCCGGATTTCTGAAACACATCTAATAACAAAATAAAGCAACAGAATACACATCCATCATTGGAAATCATTGCAATCGGATTGACGAGTTGATTAATCAGGCGAGTGCTAAAATGGGGTGTCTACAGATGCCCCTCTTTGGCAGAGGGTTGAAGCAAACTAGATAGCAAATCTATTTTGGTAGATAGTGGGATATCTGAATGCCAAAGCTAGTGACAGTTCATTTTGCAGTCTGATTCAGCAATTCGTCAGGGTGATCGGATCCTTGAAGGTAAAGCTCTCCCCGAATTAAAAGGTTGTCAGGTCCTTGAGCGCAAACTCTCACTGACGGTGTCAGATCCTTGAATTTTTAAAAAAATTCTCCTTAACTAATGTGACAACTGTGCAAGTGTGTGATTTAAAATCTGAGCATAATTTGAGCATAATTTGAATATAATCTCAGCATAAACTGAGCATAATTCCGAGAAAAACCCTCGACGGCATCTGAGCATAGTTCCGAGAAAACCCTCGGCGGTAACTGAGCATAGTTCCGAGAAAACCCTCGGTGGTAACTGAGCATAGTTCCGAGAAAACCCTCGGCGGTATCTGAGCAAAATCCAAGATAACCCTTGGCGGCAACTGAGCAAAATCCAAGATAACCCTTGACGGCAACTGAGCAAAATCCAAGATAACCCTTGGCGGAGACTGAGCAAAATCCAAGATAACCCTTGGCGAAGACTGAGCAAAATCCAAGATAACCCTTGGCAGCAACTGAGCAAAATCCAAGATAACCCTTGGCGGAAACTGAGCAAAATCCAAGATAACCCTTGGCGGCAACTGAGCAAAATCCAAGATAACCCTTGGCGGAGACTGAGCAAAATCCAAGATAACCCTTGGCGGAAACTGAGCAAAATCCAAGTTAACCCTTGGCGACAACTGAGCAAAATCCAAGATAACCCTTGGCGGCAACTGAGCAAAATCCAAGTTAACCCTTGGCGGCAACTGAGCAAAATCCAAGATAACCCTTGGCGGCAACTGAGCAAAATCCAAGATAACCCTTGGCGGCAACTGAGCAAAACTGGTAGAGGAATGAATGAATTTTGGAAAAAAATGAACGAATTTGGAGAAAACTGATTAGAACGAATCGGAGAATGAATAAATCTGGAAGAGAAATGATCGATTCCAGGAATGATTGAATCTGGAAAAGAATCTGGGGAACGAAAGAATGCAATATCTCTTATGTGAGATCCAAAATGCTTTTGTTTGAACCTCAAGGATTTATAAAACAATTTTATGAATTTAAAACCTGAGTTTTCATTTCTCTTGAACCTCAAAAGTTTTTCAAAAAAAACTGTTATCAAGAGGGTAACCTTAAATTTGGGGTTCTCATTATCTTTTAGGATTAACATTGTTCAAAAGCAAATACTTGATTACCACAAGCGCAATAAAGACTCAACTTTTAATTTTTATTAATTTTATTGAAGGTTTTTGAGTCAGGCTCAAGAGTACAAAATTATTTCCTTTCGAGTCTCATCATAGAATTCACCCTTATCTCCCTTGGTTCACTTGGGGGAGTAAAAAATTTTCAGATCGATCATAAACAAGATACTTGTGGCTTCTGAGTTGATGCCTGATTTAAGCTAAGTATTAAACTTGCTTATTCGGATTTCTGATATTTCAGCTCGGATCGCTCTCAGCTTGGTATTTTCTTCTATTTTTTCTTTATTGCTCTAATTTTTGCCTAGATCGCCTTTTCAGGTTTTCAATCTAGCGAGCTTGCTCTAGTTTTTGCCTAGATCGCCTTTTCAGGTTTTCGATCTAGCGAGCTCTTTTTTTTTTCTTTGCTCTGATTGTTGTGAAAATTATCTTTTCAGATTTTCAACCTTGCGAGCTTGCCTTAATTTTTGCCTAAGTCGCCCTTTTCAGGTTTTCAACTTAGCAGGCCTTATCATTTTTTTATTATCTTTTTCTTCTCTTCTGAACTTCTGGAGTTGCTGTTTGATCATGCTTAGCTATCTCCATTGACTTTTCGCATGGTACTTAGGAGGACTTTTATAGGTAGGCTTAGGACTGGGTATAAAAAGAAAGGGATTTTGAGGCTCAAAAATCTAAATGCCCTTATGTGACATTTCCTTTTAAATTATTTTCTTTTTTCTTGAATTTTCTTTCCCACTTTGACAATTTTTTTCTTTTGAATTTTTTTCTTGATTTTTTTTATTGTGTGGGAAAATATATTTTTTTATTTTGATGTGGTCGGGCCTGAAGTAACTTCTCAGGTTGCCTACGTACCCCAAAATTTTGGGATCAGACCAAAACGTAGTTCGAATCTTCCCTCCCCTAGGTTAAGTGATTGGGCTGAGAAATAAAAGGCATAATTTTTTTTTTTGTTGAAAAGGCTGCAAAGGGCTGAGAAAGGAAATAATGAACTGGGTAGCAAGGAAATTGATTCGGCCAAAGATGGCCTCCTTAAATGTAGTACCGTTTGATTTGGTCAAGGTTGGTTGGTTCTGGTAACTCGATTCCATCATGATCTTGAAGTCTGACAGCTTTTTCCTGGTAATATTTCTTTGACGATGAACGGACCTCCCCAATTTGGTTTGAACTTCCCCCTGGGATCAAAAATAGTTGCCCTGTTCTCTTTGAGTACTAAATCCCCGACTTGTAAGTGACGGGCCTTGATTTTCTTGTCAAACGCACGGGCGACTCTTCTTTGATAAGCTTGCTTATGATACAACGCTCTCAGTCGTTTTTCCTCGATCAAATTCAACTCTTCATACCGTTGGCAAACCCAGTCTGCTTCTGACAACTGACTTTCTAACAGAACCCTGAGAGATGGAATCTCCATTTCAACTGGCAAGACTGCTTCCATACCATATACTAAGGAGTAGGGAGTAGCTCCGGTGGAAGATCAAATTGAGGTTCGATATGCCCATAATGCAAATGGCAGTTTTTCTAACCAATCTCGATGTGATTGACACATTTTTCTGAGGATAGTCTTAATATTCTTATTAGCTGCTTCGACTACTCCATTAGTCTGAGGTCGGTAAGGAGATGATTTATGGTGTGAGATTTTAAACTTTGAACACAATTTAATAACCTCAGCTTTGAAGTGTGACCCGTTATCAGACATCAACTCTGAAGGTACCCCATATCGACTGATGAGGTTCGTTTGAATAAACTTGCAACTCGAGACACAGTGAGGACTAAGAGGCAAGCTTCAAACCCATTTGGTAAAATAATCGATGGCAACCAGAATGTATTCGTGCCCGTTCGATGCCTTAGGTGATATTTTATCAATAATGTCAATTTCCCAGACTGAGAAAGGCCATGGTGAGGTCAGACCCACTAATTGAGATGGTGGCACATGTATCAGGTTCGCATGTATTTGGCACTTATGACAAGTTTTGACCATGTGATGACAATCTGTTTCCATCGTGGGCCAGTAGTATCCTTGTCTCATAATCTTCTTGGCTAACATTTTCCCACTCATGTGAGGGTCACATTCTCCTGAATGTAGTTCAATCATTATTTGTTCAGCTTGATATTCATCAACACACGACAAGTGAATCCCATCATAAGACCTTTTGTATAAGCTTCCCGCGCACAGGATAAATTGAGATGCTAATCTTAGTAGGGTCTGTCGTTCTTTCCTCGATGCTTCTTCCGGGAATTCTTGTTTTTCCAACATTTTCTTTATATCTGTGTACCATGGCTTTCCATCGGGTAGTCGAGTAGCAATGTTGATTTGATGGCAGTACGCGGGTTTATTTTTGACTTCAACCGTGATTGGCCTTAATTCCATGCCAGGAGGCAAATGGATCATTGAAGATAAAGTTGCTAAGGAGTCAGCAAATCTGTTATCTTCCCTTGACAGGTGATGGAATATGATAGCTTTAAACTTACTGACTAAGTTTAGCAAATACTCATGATAGGGTTTCAACTTTTCATCCCTAGTCTTCATTCTTCTAATGACTGATGTATGACCAAGGCTGAATCCCCGAAAACCTCAATTTCTGTAATGCCTAGGTTCAAAGCAGCTTCGAGCCCTGCGATGCACGCCTCATATTCAGCCGTGTTATTAGTGTTCGAAAAGGCTAACTTGATAGCGATAGGAATATGGCACCCTTCTGGAGATAACAAGACTGCCCCTATTCCATACCCATTTTGATTGGCCGCTCCATCAAAGTATAACTACCATGTTTGGTTCTGCGGTTCTTCTTTCACGTGTAAGATGTTCTTATATGGGAATTGATCGACAGGCCTTATTCCTTCTACTACAGGGTGATCTGCCAAGTATTCTGCTACAGCTCTCCCCTTGATGGATTTCTGCGTAACATGCGTGATGTCAAACTCTGATAACAACAGTAACCATCGTGCGGTTCTCCTGTCTCAATACCGGTTTCTCTCGAAAAGATACTTGAGAGGATCCATCCGAGATAACAGGATAATTGAAT